>NC_064642.1:803535911-803876983 GCF_023864345.2 Schistocerca serialis cubense
CTCTCCTGTGAGTCCAGTTTTAGATTCAGATGCTTCACATCAGGTTGACTGTATCCCTGGGACCTTCTTATGGACGATGAAACACAGAAATTGCATCCGAATTTAATACAAATGGCACAATGCCGACGTAAGTACAAGAGGACTGACACTCGTACATACTATGATTCGAACCTCTCCTGTGAGGTCAGTTTTAGATTCCGATGCTTCACTTCAGGTTTACTGTATCCCTTGGACCTTCTTATTGACGATAAAACACAGAAATTGCATCCGAATTTAATACAAGAGGTACAATACCGACTTAAGTTCAAGAGGATAGACACTCTAATTTTCTATGAATTGAACCTCTCCTGTGAGTCCAGTTTTAGATTCCGATGTTTAACTTCAGGTTTACTGTATCCCTTGGACCTTCTCATTGACGATGAAACACAGAGTTTGCATCCGAATTTAATACAAATGCCACAATGCTGACTTAAGTACAAGGGGACTGACAATCTCACTTCCTATGATTTGAACCTCTCCTGTGAGTCCAGTTTTGGATTCCGATGCTTCACTTCATTTTTACTGTATCCCTTGGACCTTCTTATTGACGATGAAACACAGAAATTGCATCCGAAATTGATACAAAAGCCACAATGGCGACTTAAGTACAAGAGGACTGACACTCTCTCTTTCTATGCTTTGAACCTCTCCTGTGAGTCCAGTTTCAGATTCCGATGCTTCACTTCAGGTTTACTGTATACCTTGCACCTTCTTATTGACGATGAAACACTCAAATTGCATCGGAATTAAATTCAAAGGGCACAATGCGGACTTAAGTAGAAGAGAACTGAAACTCTAACTTTCTATGATATGAACCTCTCCTGTGAGTCCAGTTTTAGATTCCGGTGCTTCACTTCCGGTTTACTGTATCCATTGGACCTTCTTATTGACGATGAAACACAGAAATTGCATCCGAATTTAATACAAAAGGCACAATACCGACTTAAGTACAAGAGGAGTGACACT
Organism: Schistocerca serialis cubense; assembly: GCF_023864345.2. Lineage (NCBI taxonomy): Eukaryota > Metazoa > Arthropoda > Insecta > Orthoptera > Acrididae > Schistocerca > Schistocerca serialis. The sequence goes on from NC_064642.1 coordinate 803,536,917, forward strand.
CTATCTCTCTATGATTTGAACCTCTCCTGTGAGTCCAGTTTTAGATTCTGATGCTTCACTTCAGGTTTACTGTATCCTTTGGACCTTCTTATTGACGATGAAACACAGAAATTGCATCGGAATTTAATAGAAATGGCACAATGCCGACTTAAGTACAAGAGGACTGACACACTCACTTTCTATGATTGGAACCTCTCCTGTGAGTCCAGTTTTAGATTCCGATGCTTCACTTCAGGTTTACTGTATCCCTTGCACCTTCTTATTGACAATGAAAGACAGAAATTGCATCCGAATTTAATACAAATGGCACAATGCCGACTTAAGTACAAGAGGACTGACACTCTCACTTTCTATGATTTGAACCTCTCCTGTGAGTCCAGTTTTAGATTCCGATGCTTCACTTTAGATTTACTGTATTCCTTGGACCTTCATATTGAGGATGAACACAGAAATTGCATCCGAATTTAACACAAATCGCACAATGGCGACTTAAGTACAAGATAACTGACACTCTCACTTTTTATGATGGGAACCTCTCCTTTGAGTCCAGTTTTAGATTCCTATGAATCACTTCAGGTTTACTGTATTCCTTGGACGTTCTTATTGAGGATGAAACACAGAAATTGCATCCGAATTTAACACAAAACGCACAATGCCGACTGAAGTACAAGAGGACTGACATTCTCACTTTCTATGATTCGAACGTCTCCTGTGAGGTCACTTTTAGATTCCGATGCTTCACTTCAGGTTTACTGCATTCCTTGGACCTTCTTATTGACGATGAAACACAGAAATTGCATCCGAATTTAATACAAATGGCACTATGCCGACTTAAGTACAAGAGGACTGACACTCTCATTTTCAATGAATTGAACCTCTTGTGTGAGTCCAGTTTTAGATTCCGCTGCTTCACTTTAGGTTTACTGTATCCCTTGGACCTTCTTATTGAGGATGAAACACAGAAATTGCATCCGAATTTAACACATATCGCACAATGCCGACTTAAATACAAGAGGACTGACACTCTCACTTTCTATGATTCGAACCTCTCCTGTGAGGTCAGTATTAGATTCCGATGCTTCACTTCAGGTTTACTGTATCCTTTGGACCTTCTTATTGACGATAAAACACAGAAATTGCATCCGCATTTAATACAAAAGGCACAATACCGACTTAAGTACAAGAGGAGTGACATTCTAACTTTCTATGATTTGAACCTCTCTTGTGAGTCGAGTTTTAGATTCCGATGTTTCAATTCAGGTTTAGTGTATCCCTTGGACCTTCTTATTGACTATGAAACACAGGAATTGCATCCGAATTTAATACAAATGGCACAATGCCGACTAAAGTACAAGTGGACTGACACTCTCACTTTCTATGATTTGAACCTCTCCTGTGAGTCCAGTTTTAAATTCCGATGCTTCACTTTAGGTTTACTGTATACCTTGCACCTTCTTATTGACGATGAAACATAGAAATTGCATCAGAATTTAATACAAAAGGCACAATGCCGACTTAAGTAAAAGAGGACTGACACTCTCACTTTCTATGATTTGAACCACTCCTGTGAGTCCTGTTTTAGATTCCGATGCTTCACTTCAGTTTTACTGTATCCCTTGGACCTTCTCATTGACGATGAAACACAGAAATTGCACCCGAATTTCATACAAAAGGCACAATACCGACTCAAATACAAGAGGAGTGACACTCTAACTTTCTATGATTTGAACCTCTCCTGTGAGTCCAGTCTTAGATTCCGATGCTTTACTTCAGGTTAGCTGTATCCCTTGGATTTTCTTATTGACGATGAAACACAGAAATTGCATCCGAATTTAATACAAGTGCGACAATGCCCACTTAAGTACAAGAGGATTGACACTCTCACATTCTATGATTTGAACCTTTCTTGTGAGTCCAGTTTTAGATTCCGACGCTTCACTTCAGGTTTACTGTATCCCTTGGACCTTCCTATTGACGATGAAACACAGAAATTGCATCCGAATTTAATACAAATGGCACAATACCGACTTAAGTACAAGAGGACTGACACTCTCACTTTCTATGATTGTAACCTCTCCTGTGAGTCCAGTTTTAGATTCCGATGCTTCACTTCAGGTTTACTGTATCCCTTGGACCCTCTTATTGACGATGAAACACAGAAATTGCAACCGAATTTAATACAAATGGCACAATGAAGACTTAAGTACAAGAGGACTGACACTCTCATTTTCTATGATTTGAACCTCTCCTGTGAGTCCAGTTTTAGATTCAGATGCTTCACTTCAGGTTGACTGTATCCCTGGGACCTTCTTATGGACGATGAAACACAGAAATTGCATCCGAATTTAATACAAATGGCACAATGCCGAGTTAAGTACAAGAGGACTACCACTCTCACGTTCTATGATTCGAACGTCTCCTGTGAGGTCAGTTTTAGATTCCGATGCTTCACTTCAGGTTTACTGTATCCCTTGGAACTTCTTATTGACGATAAAACACAGAAATTGCATCCGAATGTAATACAAAAGGCACAATACCGACTTAAGTTCAAGAGGAGAGACACCCTAATTTTCTATGAATTGAACCTCTCCTGTGAGTCCAGTTTTAGATTCCGATGTCTCACTTCAGGTTTACTGTATCCCTTGGACCTTCTCATTGACGATGAAACACCGAAATTGCATCCGAATTTAATACAAATGCCACAATGCTGACTTAAGTACAAGGGGACTGACACTCTCACTTTCTATGATTTGAACCTCTCCTGTGAGTCCAGTTTTAGATTCCGATGCTTCACTTCAGGTTTACTGTATACCTTGGACCTTCTTATTGACGATGAAACACAGAAATGGCATCAGAATTTAATAAAAATGCCACAATGCCGACTTAAGCACAAGAAGACGGACACTCTCACTTTCTTTTATTTGAACCTCTTCTGTGAGTCCAGTTTTACATTTCGATGCTTCACTTCAGGTTTACTGTTTACCTTGCACCTTCTTATTGACGATGGAACACAGAAATTGCATCCGAATTTAATACAAAACTCACAATGCCGACTTAAGTACAAGAGGCCTGACATTCTAACTTTCTACGACTTGAACCTCTCCTGTAGTCCAGTCTTAGATTCCGATACTTTACTTCAGGTTTACTGTATCCCTTGGATTTTCTTATTGACGATGAAACACAGAAATTGCATCCGAATTTAATACAAATGCCACAATGCCCACTTAAGTACAAGAGGACTGACACTCTCACTTTCTATGATTTGAACCTTTCCTGTGAGTCCAGTTTTAGATTCCGACGCTTCACTTCAGGTTTACCGTATCCCTTGGACCTTCTTATTGACGATGAAACACAGAAATTGCATCCGAATTTAATACAAAAGGCACAATACCGACTTAAGTACAAGAGGACTAACACTCTCACTTTCTATGATTGGAACCTCTCCTGTGAGACCAGTTTTAGATTCCGATGCTTCACTTCAGGTTTACTGTATCCCTTGGACCTTCTTATTGACGATGAAACACAGAAATTGCATCCGAATTTAATACAAATGGCACAATGAAGACTTAAGTACAAGAGGACTGACACTCTAACTTTCTATGATTTGAACCTCTCCTGTGAGTCCAGTTTTAGATTCAGATGCTTCACATCAGGTTGACTGTATCCCTGGGACCTTCTTATGGACGATGAAACACAGAAATTGCATCCGAATTTAATACAAATGGCACAATGCCGACTTAAGTACAAGAGGACTGACACTCGTACATACTATGATTCGAACCTCTCCTGTGAGGTCAGTTTTAGATTCCGATGCTTCACTTCAGGTTTACTGTATCCCTTGGACCTTCTTATTGACGATAAAACACAGAAATTGCATCCGAATTTGATACAAGAGGTACAATACCGACTTAAGTTCAAGAGGATAGACACTCTAATTTTCTATGAATTGAACCTCTCCTGTGAGTCCAGTTTTAGATTCCGATGTTTAACTTCAGGTTTACTGTATCCCTTGGACCTTCTCATTGACGATGAAACACAGAGTTTGCATCCGAATTTAATACAAATGCCACAATGCTGACTTAAGTACAAGGGGACTGACAATCTCACTTCCTATGATTTGAACCTCTCCTGTGAGTCCAGTTTTGGATTCCGATGCTTCACTTCATTTTTACTGTATCCCTTGGACCTTCTTATTGACGATGAAACACAGAAATTGCATCCGAATTTGATACAAAAGCCACAATGGCGACTTAAGTACAATAGGACTGACACTCTCTCTTTCTATGCTTTGAACCTCTCCTGTGAGTCCAGTTTCAGATTCCGATGCTTCACTTCAGGTTTACTGTATACCTTGCACCTTCTTATTGACGATGAAACACTCAAATTGCATCGGAATTAAATTCAAAGGGCACAATGCGGACTTAAGTAGAAGAGAACTGACACTCTAACTTTCTATGATATGAACCTCTCCTGTGAGTCCAGTTTTAGATTCCGGTGCTTCACTTCCGGTTTACTGTATCCATTGGACCTTCTTATTGACGATGAAACACAGAAATTGCATCCGAATTTAATACAAAAGGCACAATACCGACTTAAGTACAAGAGGAGTGACACTCTATCTCTCTATGATTTGATCCTCTCCTGTGAGTCCAGTTTTAGATTCTGATGCTTCACTTCAGGTTTACTGTATCCCTTGGACCTTCTTATTGACGATGAAACACAGAAATTGCATCGGAATTTAATAGAAATGGCACAATGCCGACTTAAGTACAAGAGGACTGACACACTCACTTTCTATGATTGGAACCTCTCCTGTGAGTCCAGTTTTAGATTCCGATGCTTCACTTCAGGTTTATTGTATCCCTTGCACCTTCTTATTGACAATGAAAGACAGAAATTGCATCCGAATTTAATACAAATGGCACAATGCCGACTTAAGTACAAGAGGACTGACACTCTCACTTTCTATGATTTGAACCTCTCCTGTGAGTCCAGTTTTAGATTCCGATGCTTCACTTTAGATTTACTGTATTCCTTGGACCTTCATATTGAGGATGAACACAGAAATTGCATCCGAATTTAACACAAATCGCACAATGGCGACTTAAGTACAAGATAACTGACACTCTCACTTTTTATGATGGGAACCTCTCCTTTGAGTCCAGTTTTAGATTCCTATGAATCACTTCAGGTTTACTGTATTCCTTGGACGTTCTTATTGAGGATGAAACACAGAAATTGCATCCGAATTTAACACAAAACGCACAATGCCGACTGAAGTACAAGAGGAGTGACATTCTAACTTTCTATGATTTGAACCTCTCTTGTGAGTCGAGTTTTAGATTCCGATGTTTCAATTCAGGTTTAGTGTATCCCTTGGACCTTCTTATTGACTATGAAACACAGGAATTGCATCCGAATTTAATACAAATGGCACAATGCCGACTAAAGTACAAGTGGACTGACACTCTCACTTTCTATGATTTGAACCTCTCCTGTGAGTCCAGTTTTAAATTCCGATGCTTCACTTTAGGTTTACTGTATACCTTGCACCTTCTTATTGACGATGAAACATAGAAATTGCATCAGAATTTAATACAAAAGGCACAATGCCGACTTAAGTAAAAGAGGACTGACACTCTCACTTTCTATGATTTGAACCACTCCTGTGAGTCCTGTTTTAGATTCCGATGCTTCACTTCAGTTTTACTGTATCCCTTGGACCTTCTCATTGACGATGAAACACAGAAATTGCACCCGAATTTCATACAAAAGGCACAATACCGACTCAAATACAAGAGGAGTGACACTCTAACTTTCTATGATTTGAACCTCTCCTGTGAGTCCAGTCTTAGATTCCGATGCTTTACTTCAGGTTAGCTGTATCCCTTGGATTTTCTTATTGACGATGAAACACAGAAATTGCATCCGAATTTAATACAAGTGCGACAATGCCCACTTAAGTACAAGAGGATTGACACTCTCACATTCTATGATTTGAACCTTTCTTGTGAGTCCAGTTTTAGATTCCGACGCTTCACTTCAGGTTTACTGTATCCCTTGGACCTTCCTATTGACGATGAAACACAGAAATTGCATCCGAATTTAATACAAATGGCACAATACCGACTTAAGTACAAGAGGACTGACACTCTCACTTTCTATGATTGTAACCTCTCCTGTGAGTCCAGTTTTAGATTCCGATGCTTCACTTCAGGTTTACTGTATCCCTTGGACCCTCTTATTGACGATGAAACACAGAAATTGCAACCGAATTTAATACAAATGGCACAATGAAGACTTAAGTACAAGAGGACTGACACTCTCATTTTCTATGATTTGAACCTCTCCTGTGAGTCCAGTTTTAGATTCAGATGCTTCACTTCAGGTTGACTGTATCCCTGGGACCTTCTTATGGACGATGAAACACAGAAATTGCATCCGAATTTAATACAAATGGCACAATGCCGAGTTAAGTACAAGAGGACTACCACTCTCACGTTCTATGATTCGAACGTCTCCTGTGAGGTCAGTTTTAGATTCCGATGCTTCACTTCAGGTTTACTGTATCCCTTGGAACTTCTTATTGACGATAAAACACAGAAATTGCATCCGAATGTAATACAAAAGGCACAATACCGACTTAAGTTCAAGAGGAGAGACACCCTAATTTTCTATGAATTGAACCTCTCCTGTGAGTCCAGTTTTAGATTCCGATGTCTCACTTCAGGTTTACTGTATCCCTTGGACCTTCTCATTGACGATGAAACACCGAAATTGCATCCGAATTTAATACAAATGCCACAATGCTGACTTAAGTACAAGGGGACTGACACTCTCACTTTCTATGATTTGAACCTCTCCTGTGAGTCCAGTTTTAGATTCCGATGCTTCACTTCAGGTTTACTGTATACCTTGGACCTTCTTATTGACGATGAAACACAGAAATGGCATCAGAATTTAATAAAAATGCCACAATGCCGACTTAAGCACAAGAAGACGGACACTCTCACTTTCTTTTATTTGAACCTCTTCTGTGAGTCCAGTTTTACATTTCGATGCTTCACTTCAGGTTTACTGTTTACCTTGCACCTTCTTATTGACGATGGAACACAGAAATTGCATCCGAATTTAATACAAAACTCACAATGCCGACTTAAGTACAAGAGGCCTGACATTCTAACTTTCTACGACTTGAACCTCTCCTGTAGTCCAGTCTTAGATTCCGATACTTTACTTCAGGTTTACTGTATCCCTTGGATTTTCTTATTGACGATGAAACACAGAAATTGCATCCGAATTTAATACAAATGCCACAATGCCCACTTAAGTACAAGAGGACTGACACTCTCACTTTCTATGATTTGAACCTTTCCTGTGAGTCCAGTTTTAGATTCCGACGCTTCACTTCAGGTTTACCGTATCCCTTGGACCTTCTTATTGACGATGAAACACAGAAATTGCATCCGAATTTAATACAAAAGGCACAATACCGACTTAAGTACAAGAGGACTGACACTCTCACTTTCTATGATTGGAACCTCTCCTGTGAGACCAGTTTTAGATTCCGATGCTTCACTTCAGGTTTACTGTATCCCTTGGACCTTCTTATTGACGATGAAACACAGAAATTGCATCCGAATTTAATACAAATGGCACAATGAAGACTTAAGTACAAGAGGACTGACACTCTAACTTTCTATGATTTGAACCTCTCCTGTGAGTCCAGTTTTAGATTCAGATGCTTCACATCAGGTTGACTGTATCCCTGGGACCTTCTTATGGACGATGAAACACAGAAATTGCATCCGAATTTAATACAAATGGCACAATGCCGACTTAAGTACAAGAGGACTGACACTCGTACATACTATGATTCGAACCTCTCCTGTGAGGTCAGTTTTAGATTCCGATGCTTCACTTCAGGTTTACTGTATCCCTTGGACCTTCTTATTGACGATAAAACACAGAAATTGCATCCGAATTTGATACAAGAGGTACAATACCGACTTAAGTTCAAGAGGATAGACACTCTAATTTTCTATGAATTGAACCTCTCCTGTGAGTCCAGTTTTAGATTCCGATGTTTAACTTCAGGTTTACTGTATCCCTTGGACCTTCTCATTGACGATGAAACACAGAGTTTGCATCCGAATTTAATACAAATGCCACAATGCTGACTTAAGTACAAGGGGACTGACAATCTCACTTCCTATGATTTGAACCTCTCCTGTGAGTCCAGTTTTGGATTCCGATGCTTCACTTCATTTTTACTGTATCCCTTGGACCTTCTTATTGACGATGAAACACAGAAATTGCATCCGAATTTGATACAAAAGCCACAATGGCGACTTAAGTACAATAGGACTGACACTCTCTCTTTCTATGCTTTGAACCTCTCCTGTGAGTCCAGTTTCAGATTCCGATGCTTCACTTCAGGTTTACTGTATACCTTGCACCTTCTTATTGACGATGAAACACTCAAATTGCATCGGAATTAAATTCAAAGGGCACAATGCGGACTTAAGTAGAAGAGAACTGACACTCTAACTTTCTATGATATGAACCTCTCCTGTGAGTCCAGTTTTAGATTCCGGTGCTTCACTTCCGGTTTACTGTATCCATTGGACCTTCTTATTGACGATGAAACACAGAAATTGCATCCGAATTTAATACAAAAGGCACAATACCGACTTAAGTACAAGAGGAGTGACACTCTATCTCTCTATGATTTGATCCTCTCCTGTGAGTCCAGTTTTAGATTCTGATGCTTCACTTCAGGTTTACTGTATCCCTTGGACCTTCTTATTGACGATGAAACACAGAAATTGCATCGGAATTTAATAGAAATGGCACAATGCCGACTTAAGTACAAGAGGACTGACACACTCACTTTCTATGATTGGAACCTCTCCTGTGAGTCCAGTTTTAGATTCCGATGCTTCACTTCAGGTTTATTGTATCCCTTGCACCTTCTTATTGACAATGAAAGACAGAAATTGCATCCGAATTTAATACAAATGGCACAATGCCGACTTAAGTACAAGAGGACTGACACTCTCACTTTCTATGATTTGAACCTCTCCTGTGAGTCCAGTTTTAGATTCCGATGCTTCACTTTAGATTTACTGTATTCCTTGGACCTTCATATTGAGGATGAACACAGAAATTGCATCCGAATTTAACACAAATCGCACAATGGCGACTTAAGTACAAGATAACTGACACTCTCACTTTTTATGATGGGAACCTCTCCTTTGAGTCCAGTTTTAGATTCCGATGAATCACTTCAGGTTTACTGTATTCCTTGGACGTTCTTATTGAGGATGAAACACAGAAATTGCATCCGAATTTAACACAAAACGCACAATGCCGACTGAAGTACAAGAGGACTGAAATTCTCACTTTCTATGATTCGGACGTCTCCTGTGAGGTCAGTTTTAGATTCCGATGCTTCACTTCAGGTTTACTGCATTCCTTGGACCTTCTTATTGACGATGAAACACAGAAATTGCATCCGAATTTAATACAAATGGCACTATGCCGACTTAAGTACAAGAGGACTGACACTCTCATTTTCAATGAATTGAACCTCTCGTGTGAGTCCAGTTTAGATTCCGCTGCTTCACTTTAGGTTTACTGTATCCCTTGGACCTTCTTATTGAGGATGAAACACAGAAATTGCATCCGAATTTAACACATATCGCACAATGCCGACTTAAATACAAGAGGACTGACACTCTCACTTTCTATGATTCGAACCTCTCCTGTGAGGTCAGTATTAGATTCCGATGCTTCACTTCAGGTTTACTGTATCCTTTGGACCTTCTTATTGACGATAATACACAGAAATTGCATCCGCATTTAATACAAAAGGCACAATACCGACTTAAGTACAAGAGGAGTGACATTCTAACTTTCTATAATTTGAACCTCTCTTGTGAGTCGAGTTTTAGATTCCGATGTTTCAATTCAGGTTTAGTGTATCCCTTGGACCTTCTTATTGACTATGAAACACAGGAATTGCATCCGAATTTAATACAAATGGCACAATGCCGACTTAAGTACAAGTGGACTGACACTCTCACATTCTATGATTTGAACCTCTCCTGTGAGTCCAGTTTTAAATTCCGATGCTTCACTTTAGGTTTACTGTATACCTTGCACCTTCTTATTGACGATGAAACATAGAAATTGCATCAGAATTTAATACAAAAGGCACAATGCCGACTTAAGTAAAAGAGGACTGACACTCTCACTTTCTATGATTTGAACCTCTCCTGTGAGTCCTGTTTTAGATTCCGATGCTTCACTTCAGGTTTACTGTATCCCTTGGACCTTCTCATTGACGATGAAACACAGAAATTGCACCCGAATTTCATACAAAAGGCACAATACCGACTCAAATACAAGAGGAGTGACACTCTAACTTTCTATGATTTGAACCTCTCCTGTGAGTCCAGTCTTAGATTCCGATGCTTTACTTCAGGTTAGCTGTATCCCTTGGATTTTCTTACTGTCGATGAAACACAGAAATTGCATCCGAATTTAATACAAGTGCGACAATGCCCACTTAAGTACAAGAGGACTGACACTCTCACATTCTATGATTTGAACCCTTCCTGTGAGTCCAGTTTTAGATTCCGACGCTTCACTTCAGGTTTACTGTATCCCTTGGACCTTCTTATTGACGATGAAACACAGAAATTGCATCCGAATTTAATACAAATGGCACAATACCGACTTAAGTACAAGAGGACTGACACTCTCACTTTCTATGATTGTAACCTCTCCTGTGAGTCCAGTTTTAGATTCCGATGCTTCACTTCAGGTTGACTGTATCCCTGGGACCTTCTTATGGACGATGAAACACAGAAATTGCATCCGAATTTAATACAAATGGCACAATGCCGACTTAAGTACAAGAGGACTACCACTCTCACGTTCTATGATTCGAACGTCTCCTGTGAGGTCAGTTTTCGATTCCGATGCTTCACTTCAGGTTTACTGTATCCCTTGGACCTTCTTATTGACGATAAAACACAGAAATTGCATCCGAATGTAATACAAAAGGCACAATACCGACTTAAGTTCAAGAGGAGAGACACTCTAATTTTCTATGAATTGAACCTCTCCTGTGAGTCCAGTTTTAGATTCCGATGTCGCACTTCAGGTTTACTGTATCCCTTGGACCCTCTCATTGACGATGAAACACAGAAATTGCATCCGAATTTAATACAAATGCCACAATGCTGACTTAAGTACAAGGGGACTGACACTCTCACTTTCTATGATTTGAACCTCTCCTGTGAGACCAGTTTTGGTTTCCGATGCTTCACTTCAGGTTTACTGTATCCCTTGGACCTTCTTATTGATGATGAAACACAGAGTTTGCATCCGAATTTGATACAAAAGCCACAATGGTGACTTAAGTACAAGAGAACTGACACTCTAACTTTCTATGATATGAACCTCTCTTGTGAGTCCAGTTTTAGATTCCGGTGCTTCTCTTCAGGTTTACTGTAACCCTTGGACCTTCTTATTGACGATGAAACACAGAAATTGCATCCGAATTTAATACAAAAGGCACAATATAGACTTAAGTACAAGAGGAGTGACACTCTAACTCTCTATGATTTGAACCACTCCTGTGAGTCCAGTTTTAGATTCTGATGCTTCACTTCAGGTTTACTGTATACCTTGGACCTTCTTATTGACGATGAAACACAGAAATTGCATCAGAAATTAATACAAAAGGCACAATGCCGACTTAAGTAAAAGAGGACTGACACTCTAACTTTCTATGATTTGAACCTCTCCTGTGAGTCCAGTTTTAGATTCCGATGCTTCACTTCAGGTTTACTGTATACCTTGGACCTTCTTATTGATGATGAAACACAGAAATTGCATCAGAATTTAATAAAAATGCCACAATGCCGACATAAGCACAAGAAGACTGACACTCTCACTTTCTTTTATTTGAACCTCTTCTGTGAGTCCAGTTTTACATTTCGATGCTTCACTTCAGGTTTACTGTTTACCTTGCACCTTCTTATTGACGATGGAACACAGAAATTGCATCCGAATTTAATACAAAACTCACAATGCCGACTTAAGTACAAGAGGCCTGACATTCTAACTTTCTATGATTTGAACCTCTCCTGTGAGTCCAGTCTTAGATTCCGATACTTTACTTCAGGTTTACTGTATCCCTTGGATTTTCTTATTGTCGATGAAACACAGAAATTGCATACGAATTTAATACAAATGCCACAATGCCCACTTAAGTACAAGAGGACTGACACTCTCACTTCTTATGATTTGAACCATTCCTGTGAGTTCAGTTTTAGATTCCCACGCTTCACTTCAGGTTTACCGTATCCCTTGGACCTTCTTATTGAGGATGAAACACAGAAATTGCATCCGAATTTAATACAAAAGGCACAATACCGACTTAAGTACAAGAGGACTGACACTCTCACTTTCTATGATTGGAACCTCTCCTGTGAGACCAGTTTTAGATTCCGGTGTTTCACTTCAGGTTTACTGTATCCCTTGGACGTTCTCATTGACGATGAAACACAGAGTTTGCATCCGAATTTAATACAAATGCCACAATGCTGACTTAAATACAAGGGGACTGACACTCTCACTTCCTATGATTTGAACCTCTCCTGTGAGTCCAGTTTTGGATTCCGATGCTTCACTTCATTTTTACTGTATCCCTTGGACCTTCTTATTGACGATGAAACACAGAAATTGCATCCGAATTTGATACAAAAGCCACAATGGCGACTTAAGTACAAGAGGACTGACACTCTCCCTTTCTATGCTTTGAACCTCTCCTGTGAGTCCAGTTTCAGATTCCGATGCTTCACTTCAGGTTTACTGTATACCTTGCACCTTCTTATTGACGATGAAACACACAAATTGCATCGGAATTAAATTCAAAAGGCTCAATGCGGACTTAAGTACAAGAGAACTGACACTCTAACTTTCTATGATATGAACCTCTCCTGTGAGTCCAGTTTTAGATTCCTGTGCTTCACTTCCGGTTTACTGTATCCATTGTACCTTCTTATTGACGATGAAACACAGAAATTGCATCCGAATGTAATACAAAAGGCACAATACCGACTTAAGTACAAGAGGAGTGGCACTCTATCTCTCTATTATTTGAACCTCTCCTGTGAGTCCAGTTTTAGATTCTGATGCTTCACTTCAGGTTTACTGTATCCCTTGGACCTTCTTATTGACGATGAAACACTGAAATTGCATCGGAATTTAATACAAATGGCACAAGGCCGACTTAAGTACAAGAGGACTGACACACTCACTTTCTATGATTGGAACCTCTCCTGTGAGTCCAGTTTTAGATTCCGATGCTTCACTTCAGGTTTACTGTATCCCTTGCACCTTTTTATTGACAATGAAAGACAGAAATTGCATCCGAATTTAACACAAATGGCACAATGCCGACTTAAGTACAAGAGGACTGACACTCTCACTTTCTATGATTTGAACCTCTCCTGTGAGTCCAGTTTTATATTCCGATGCTTCACTTTAGGTTTACTGTATTCCTTGGACCTTCTTATTTAGGATGAAACACAGAAATTGCATCCGAATTTAACACAAATCGCACAATGCCGACTGAAGTACAAGAGGACTGACATTTTCACTTTCTATGATTCGAACGTCTCCTGTGAGGTCAGTTTTAGATACCGATGCTTCACTTCAGGTTTACTGCATCCCTTGGACCTTCTTATTGACGATGAAACACAGAAATTGCATCCGAATTTAATACAAATGGCACAATGCCGACTTAAGTACAAGAGGACTGACACTCTCACTTTCTATGATTTGAACCTCTCCTGTGAGTCCAGTTTTAGATTCCGCTGCTTCACTTTAGGTTTACTGTATCCCTAGGACCTTCTTATTGAGGATGAAACACAGAAATTGCATCCGAATTTAACACAAATCGCACAATGCCGACTTAAGTAAAAGAGGACTGACACTCTAACTTTCAATGATTTGACCTCTCCTGTGAGTCCAGTTTTAAATTCCGATGCTTCACTTTAGGTTTACTGTATCCCTTGCGCCTTCTTATTGACGATGAAACATAGAAATTGCACCAGAATTTAATACAAAAGGCACAATGCCGACTTAAGTAAAAGAGGACTGACACTCAACTTTCTATGATTTGAACCTCTCCTGTGAGTCCAGTTTTAGATTCCAATGCTTCACTTCAGGTTTACTGTATCCCTTGGACCTTCTTACTGACGATGAAACACAGAAATTGCACCCGAATTTAATACAAATGGCTCAATGCCGACTTAAGTACAAGAGGACTGACACTCTCACTTTCTATGATTTGAACCTCTCCTGTGAGTCCTGTTTTAGATTCCGATGCTTCACTTCAGGTTTACTGTATCCCTTGGACCTTCTTATTGACGATAAAACACAGAAATTGCATCCGAATTTAATACAAAAGGCACAATACCGACTTAAGTACAAGAGGAGTGACACTCTAACTTTCTATGATTTGAACCTCTCCTGTGAGTCGAGATTTAGATTCCGATGTTTCACTTCAGGTTTAGTGTATCCTTTGGACCTTCTTATTGACTATGAAACACAGGAATAGCATCCGAATTTAATACAAATGGCACAATGCCGACTTAAGTACAAGAGGACTGACACTCTCACTTTCTATGATTTGAACCTCTCCTGTGAGTCCAGTTTTAGATTCCGATGCTTCACTTTAGGTTTACTGTATGCCTTGCACCTTCTTATTGACGATGAAACATAGAAATAGCATCAGAATTTAATACAAAAGGCACAATGCCGACTTAAGTAAAAGAGGACTGACCTTCTAACTTTCTATGATTAGAACCTCTCCTGTGAGTCCAGTTTTTGATTCCAATGCTTCACCTCAGGTTTACTGTATCCCTTGGACCTTCTTATTGACGATGAAACACAGAAATTGCACCCGAATTTAATACAATTGGCACAATGCCGACTTAAGTACAAGAGGACTGACACTCTCACTTTCTATGATTTGAACCTCTCCTGTGAGTCCTGTTCTAGATTCCGATGCTTCACTTCAGGTTTACTGTATCCCTTGGACCTTCTCATTGACGATGAAACACAGAAATTGCACCCGAATTTCATACAAAAGGCACAATACCGACTCAAATACAAGAGGAGTGACACTCTAACTTTCTATGAATTGAACCTCTCCTGTGAGTCCAGTCTTAGATTCCGATGATTTACTTCAGGATTACTGTATCCCTTGGATTTTCTTATTGACGATGAAACACAGAAATTGCATCCGAATTTAATACAAATGCCACAATGCCCACTTAAGTACAAGAGGACTGACACTCTCACTTTCTATGATTGTAACCTCTCCTGTGAGTCCAGTTTTAGATTCCGATGCTTCACTTCAGGTTTACTGTATCCCTTGGACACTCTTATTGACGATGAAACACAGAAATTGCATCCGAATTTAATACAAATGGAACAATGAAGACTTAAGTACAAGAGGACTGACACTCTCACTTTCTATGATTTGAACCTCTCCTGTAAGTCCAGTTTTAGATTCAGATGCTTCACTTCAGGTTGACTGCATCCCTGGGACCTTCTTATGGACGATGAAACACAGAAATTGCATCCGAATTTAATACAAATGGCACAATGCCGACTTAAGTACAAGAGGACTGACACTCTCACGCTCTATGATTCGAACGTCTCCTGTGAGGTCAGTTTTAGATTCCGATGCTTCACTTCAGGTTTACTGTATCAGTTGGAACTTCTTTTTGACGATAAAACACAGAAATTGCATCCGAATTTAATACAAATCGCACAATGGCGACTTAAGTACAAGATAACTGACACTCTCACTTTATATGATGGGAATCTCTCCTTTGAGTCCAGTTTTAGATTCCGACGCTGCACTTCAGGTTTACTGTATTCCTTGGACCTTCTTATTGACGATGAAACACAGAAATTGCATCCGAATTTAATACAAATGGCACTATGCCGACTTAAGTACAAGAGGACGGACACTCTCATTTTCTATGATTTGAACCTCTCGTGTGAGTCCAGTTTTAGATTCCGCTGCTTCACTTTAGGTTTACTGTATCCCTTGGACCTTCTTATTGAGGATGAAACACAGAAATTGCATCCGAATTTAACACAAATCGCACAATGCCGACATAAGTAAAAGAGGACTGACACTCTAACTTTCTATGATTTGAACCTCTCCTGTGAGTCCAGTTTTAAATTCCGATGCTTCACTTTAGGTTTACTGTATACCTTGCGCCTTCTTATTGACGATGAAACACAGAAATTGCATCAGAATTTAATACAAAAGGCACAATGCCGACTTAAGTAAAAGAGGACTGACACTCTAACTTTCTATGATTTGAACCTCACCTGTGAGTCCAGTTTTAGATTCCAATGCTTCACTTCAGGTTTACTGTATCCCTTGGACCTTCTTACTGACGATGAAACACAGAAATTGCACCCGAATTTAATACAAATGGCACAATGCCGACTTAAGTACAAGAGGACTGACACTCTCACTTTCTATGATTTGAACCTCTCCTGTGAGTCCTGTTTTAGATTCCGATGCTTCACTTCAGGTTTACTGTATCCCTTGGACCTTCTCATGGACGATGAAACACAGAAATTGCACCCGAAATTCATACAAAAGGCACAATACCGACTCATATACAAGAGGAGTGACACTCTAACTTTCTATGATTTGAACCTCTCCTGTGAGTCCAGTCTTAGATTCCGATGCTTTACTTCAGGTTAACTGTATCCCTTAAATTTTCTTATTCACGATGAAACACAGAAATTGCATCCGAATTTAATACAAGTGCCACAATGCCCACTTAAGTACAAGAGGACTGACACTCTCACTTTCTATGATTTGAACCTTTCCTGTGAGTCCAGTTATAGATTCCGACGCTTCACTTCAGGTTTACTGTATCCCTTGGACCTTCTTATTGACGATGAAACACAAAAAATTGCATCCGAATTTAATACAAATGGCACAATACCGACTTAAGTACAAGAGGACTGACACTCTCACTTTCTATGATTGTAACCTCTCCTGTGAGTCCAGTTTTAGATTCCGATGCTTCACTTCAGGTTTACTGTATCCCTTGGACCCTCTTATTGACGATGAAACACAGAAATTGCATCCGAATTTAATACAAATGGCACAATGAAGACTTAAGTACAAGAGAACTGACACTCTCATTTTCTATGATTTGAACCTCTCCTGTGAGTCCAGTTTTAGATTCAGATGCTTCACTTCAGGTTGACTGTATCCCTGGGACATTCTTGTGGACGATGAAACACAGAAATTGCATCCGAATTTAATACAAATGGCACAATGCCGACTTAAGTACAAGAGGACTACCCCTCTCACGTTCTATGATTCGAACGTCTCCTGTGAGGTCAGTTTTAGATTCCGATGCTTCACTTCAGGTTTACTGTATCCCTTGGACCTTCTTATTGACGATAAATCACAGAAATTGCATCCGAACTTAATACAAAAGGCACAATACCGACTTAAGTTCAAGAGGAAAGACACTCTAATTTTCTATGAATTGAACCTCTTCTGTGAGTCCAGTTTTAGATTCCGATGTTTCACTTCAGGTTTACTGTATCCCTTGGACCTTCTCATTGACGATGAAACACAGAATTTGCATCCGAATTTAATACAAATGCCACAATACTGACTTAAGTACAAGGGGACTGACACTCTCACATTCTATGATTTGGACCTCTCCTGTGAGTCCAGTTTTAGATTCCGATGCTTCACTTCAGGTTTACTGTATCCCTTGGACCTTCTCATTGACGATGAAACACAGAAATTGCACCCGAATTTCATACAAAAGGCACAATACCGACTCAAATACAAGAGGAGTGACACTCTAACTTTCTATGAATTGAACCTCTCCTGTGAGTCCAGTCTTAGATTCCGATGATTTACTTCAGGATTACTGTATCCCTTGGATTTTCTTATTGACGATGAAACACAGAAATTGCATCCGAATTTAATACAAATGCCACAATGCCCACTTAAGTACAAGAGGACTGACACTCTCACTTTCTATGATTGTAACCTCTCCTGTGAGTCCAGTTTTAGATTCCGATGCTTCACTTCCGGTTTACTGTATCCCTTGGACACTCTTATTGACGATGAAACACAGAAATTGCATCCGAATTTAATACAAATGGAACAATGAAGACTTAAGTACAAGAGGACTGACACTCTCACTTTCTATGATTTGAACCTCTCCTGTAAGTCCAGTTTTAGATTCAGATGCTTCACTTCAGGTTGACTGCATCCCTGGGACCTTCTTATGGACGATGAAACACAGAAATTGCATCCGAATTTAATACAAATGGCACAATGCCGACTTAAGTACAAGAGGACTGACACTCTCACGCTCTATGATTCGAACGTCTCCTGTGAGGTCAGTTTTAGATTCCGATGCTTCACTTCAGGTTTACTGTATCAGTTGGAACTTCTTTTTGACGATAAAACACAGAAATTGCATCCGAATTTAATACAAATCGCACAATGGCGACTTAAGTACAAGATAACTGACACTCTCACTTTCTATGATTTGAACCTTTCCTGTGAGTCCAGTTATAGATTCCGACGCTTCACTTCAGGTTTACTGTATCCCTTGGACCTTCTTATTGACGATGAAACACAAAAAATTGCATCCGAATTTAATACAAATGGCACAATACCGACTTAAGTACAAGAGGACTGACACTCTCACTTTCTATGATTGTAACCTCTCCTGTGAGTCCAGTTTTAGATTCCGATGCTTCACTTCAGGTTTACTGTATCCCTTGGACCCTCTTATTGACGATGAAACACAGAAATTGCATCCGAATTTAATACAAATGGCACAATGAAGACTTATGTACAAGAGAACTGACACTCTCATTTTCTATGATTTGAACCTCTCCTGTGAGTCCAGTTTTAGATTCCGCTGCTTCACTTTAGGTTTACTGTATCCCTTGGACCTTCTTATTGAGGATGAAACACAGAAATTGCATCCGAATTTAACACAAATCGCACAATGCCGACTTAAGTAAAAGAGGACTGACACTCTAACTTTCAATGATTTGAACCTCTCCTGTGAGTCCAGTTTTAAATTCCGATGCTTCACTTTAGGTTTACTGTATCCCTTGCGCCTTCTTATTGACGATGAAACATAGAAATTGCACCAGAATTTAATACAAAAGGCACAATGCCGACTTAAGTAAAAGAGGACTGACACTCTCACTTTCTATGATTGTAACCTCTCCTGTGAGTCCAGTTTTAGATTCCGATGCTTCACTTCAGGTTTACTGTATCCCTTGGACCCTCTTATTGACGATGAAACACAGAAATTGCATCCGAATTTAATACAAATGGCACAATGAAGACTTAAGTACAAGAGAACTGACACTCTCATTTTCTATGATTTGAACCTCTCCTGTGAGTCCAGTTTTAGATTCAGATGCTTCACTTCAGGTTGACTGTATCCCTGGGACATTCTTGTGGACGATGAAACACAGAAATTGCATCCGAATTTAATACAAATGGCACAATGCCGACTTAAGTACAAGAGGACTACCCCTCTCACGTTCTATGATTCGAACGTCTCCTGTGAGGTCAGTTTTAGATTCCGATGCTTCACTTCAGGTTTACTGTATCCCTTGGACCTTCTTATTGACGATAAATCACAGAAATTGCATCCGAACTTAATACAAAAGGCACAATACCGACTTAAGTTCAAGAGGAAAGACACTCTAATTTTCTATGAATTGAACCTCTTCTGTGAGTCCAGTTTTAGATTCCGATGTTTCACTTCAGGTTTACTGTATCCCTTGGACCTTCTCATTGACGATGAAACACAGAATTTGCATCCGAATTTAATACAAATGCCACAATACTGACTTAAGTACAAGGGGACTGACACTCTCACATTCTATGATTTGGACCTCTCCTGTGAGTCCAGTTTTAGATTCCGATGCTTCACTTCAGGTTTACTGTATCCCTTGGACCTTCTCATTGACGATGAAACACAGAAATTGCACCCGAATTTCATACAAAGGGCACAATACCGACTCAAATACAAGAGGAGTGACACTCTAACTTTCTATGAATTGAACCTCTCCTGTGAGTCCAGTCTTAGATTCCGATGATTTACTTCAGGATTACTGTATCCCTTGGATTTTCTTATTGACGATGAAACACAGAAATTGCATCCGAATTTAATACAAATGCCACAATGCCCACTTAAGTACAAGAGGACTGACACTCTCACTTTCTATGATTGTAACCTCTCCTGTGAGTCCAGTTTTAGATTCCGATGCTTCACTTCCGGTTTACTGTATCCCTTGGACACTCTTATTGACGATGAAACACAGAAATTGCATCCGAATTTAATACAAATGGAACAATGAAGACTTAAGTACAAGAGGACTGACACTCTCACTTTCTATGATTTGAACCTCTCCTGTAAGTCCAGTTTTAGATTCAGATGCTTCACTTCAGGTTGACTGCATCCCTGGGACCTTCTTATGGACGATGAAACACAGAAATTGCATCCGAATTTAATACAAATGGCACAATGCCGACTTAAGTACAAGAGGACTGACACTCTCACGCTCTATGATTCGAACGTCTCCTGTGAGGTCAGTTTTAGATTCCGATGCTTCACTTCAGGTTTACTGTATCAGTTGGAACTTCTTTTTGACGATAAAACACAGAAATTGCATCCGAATTTAATACAAATCGCACAATGGCGACTTAAGTACAAGATAACTGACACTCTCACTTTCTATGATTTGAACCTTTCCTGTGAGTCCAGTTATAGATTCCGACGCTTCACTTCAGGTTTACTGTATCCCTTGGACCTTCTTATTGACGATGAAACACAAAAAATTGCATCCGAATTTAATACAAATGGCACAATACCGACTTAAGTACAAGAGGACTGACACTCTCACTTTCTATGATTGTAACCTCTCCTGTGAGTCCAGTTTTAGATTCCGATGCTTCACTTCAGGTTTACTGTATCCCTTGGACCCTCTTATTGACGATGAAACACAGAAATTGCATCCGAATTTAATACAAATGGCACAATGAAGACTTATGTACAAGAGAACTGACACTCTCATTTTCTATGATTTGAACCTCTCCTGTGAGTCCAGTTTTAGATTCAGATGCTTCACTTCAGGTTGACTGTATCCCTGGGACATTCTTATGGACGATGAAACACAGAAATTGCAACCGAATTTAATACAAATGGCACAATGCCGACTTAAGTACAAGAGGACTACCCCTCTCACGTTCTATGATTCGAACGTCTCCTGTGAGGTCAGTTTTAGATTCCGATGCTTCACTTCAGGTTTACTGTATCCCTTGGACCTTCTTATTGACGATAAATCACAGAAATTGCATCCGAACTTAATACAAAAGGCACAATACCGACTTAAGTTCAAGAGGAAAGACACTCTAATTTTCTATGAATTGAACCTCTTCTGTGAGTCCAGTTTTAGATTCCGATGTTTCACTTCAGGTTTACTGTATCCCTTGGACCTTCTCATTGACGATGAAACACAGAATTTGCATCCGAATTTAATACAAATGCCACAATACTGACTTAAGTACAAGGGGACTGACACTCTCACTTTCTATGATTTGGACCTCTCCTGTGAGTCCAGTTTTGGATTCCGATGCTTCTCTTCAGGTTTACTGTATCCCTTGGACCTTCTTATTGACGATGAAGCACAGAGTTTGCATCCGAATTTAATACAAAAGGCACAATGCCGACATAAGTACAAGAGGACTGACACTCTAACTTTCTATGATTTGAACCTCTCTTGTGAGTCCAGTATAATTTCCGATGCTTCACTTCAGGTTTCCTGTATCCCTTGGACGTTCTTATTGACGATAAAACACAGAAATTGCATCCGAATTTAATACAAAAGGCACAATACCGACTTAAGTACAAGAGGAGTGACACTCTAACTTTCTATGATTTGAACCTCTCCTGTGAGTCGAGATTTAGATTCCGATGTTTCACTTCAGGTTTAGTGTATCCTTTGGACCTTCTTATTGACTATGAAACACAGGAATAGCATCCGAATTTAATACAAATGGCACAATGCCGACTTAAGTACAAGAGGACTGACACTCTCACTTTCTATGATTTGAACGTCTCCTGTGAGTCCAGTTTTCAATTCCGATGCTTCACTTTAGGGTTACTGTATGCCTTGCACCTTCTTATTGACGATGAAACATAGAAATTGCATCAGAATTTAATACAAAAGGCACAATGCCGACTTAAGTAAAAGAGGACTGACACTCTAACTTTCTATGATTAGAACCTCTCCTGTGAGTCCAGTTTTAGATTCCAATCCTTCACTTCAGGTTTACTGTATCCCTTGAACCTTCTTATTGACGATGAAACACAGAAATTGCACCCGAATTTAATACAATTGGCACAATGCCGACTTAAGTACAAGAGGACTGACACTCTCACTTTCTATGATTTGAACCTCTCCTGTGAGTCCTGTTCTAGTTTCTGATGCTTCACTTCAGGTTTACTGTATCCCTTGGACCTTCTCATTGACGATGAAACACAGAAATTGCATCCGAATTTAATAAAAATGCCACAATGCCGACTTAAGCACAAGAAGACTGACACTCTCACTTCTTTTATTTGAACCTCTCCTGTGAGTCCAGTTTTACATTTCGATGCATCACTTCAGATTTACTGTTTACCTTGCACCTTCTTATTGAGGATGGAACACAGAAATTGCATCCGAATTTAATACAAAACTCACAATGCCGACTTAAGTACAAGAGGACTGACATTCTAACTTTCTATCATTTGAACCTCTCCTTTCAGTCCAGTTTTAGATTCAGATGCTTCACTTCAGGTTTACTGTATCCCTTGGACCTTCTCATTGACGATGAAACACAGAAATGGCACCCGAATTTCATACAAAAGGCACAATACCGACTCAAATACAAGAGGAGTGACACTCTAACTTTCTATGAATTGAACCTCTCCTGTGAGTCCAGTCTTAGATTCCGATGCTTTACTTCAGGATTACTGTATCCCTTGGATTTTCTTATTGACGATGAAACACAGAAATTGCATCCGAATTTAATACAAATGCCACAATGCCCACTTAAGTACAAGAGGACTGACACTCTCACTTTCTATGATTGTAACCTCTCCTGTGAGTCCAGTTTTAGATTCCGATGCTTCACTTCAGGTTTACTGTATCCCTTGGACCCTCTTATTGACGATGAAACACAGAAATTGCATCCGATTTTAATACAAATGGCACAATGAAGACTTAAGTACAAGAGGACTGACACTCTCACGTTCTATGATTCGAACGTCTCCTGTGAGGTCAGTTTTAGATTCCGATGCTT
Source organism: Schistocerca serialis cubense (assembly GCF_023864345.2). Taxonomy (NCBI): domain Eukaryota; kingdom Metazoa; phylum Arthropoda; class Insecta; order Orthoptera; family Acrididae; genus Schistocerca; species Schistocerca serialis. Next base: position 803,560,393 of record NC_064642.1, read on the forward strand.
CACTTCAGGTTTACTGTATCAGTTGGACCTTCTTTTTGACGATAAAACACAGAAATTGCATCCGAATTTAATACAAAAGGCACAATACCGGCTTAAGTTCAAGAGGACTGACACTCTAACATTCTATGATTTGAACCTCTCCTGCGAGTCCAGTTTTAGATTCCGAAGCTTCACTTAAGGTTTACTGTATCCCTTGGACATTCTTATTGACGATGAAACACCGAAATTGCATACGAATTTAATACAAAAGGCACAATACCGATTTAAGTACAAGAGGAGTGACACTCTAACTTTCTATGATTCGAACCTCTCCTGTGAGGTCAGTTTTAGATTCCGATGCTTCACTTCAGGTTTACTGTATCCCTTGGATATTCTTATTGACGATGAAACACAGAAATTGCATCCGAATTCAATACAAAAGGCACAATACCGCTTAAGTACGAGAGGAGTGACACTCTAACTTTCTATGATTTCAATCTCTCCTGGGAGTCCAGTTTTAGATTCCGATGTCTCACTTCAGGTTTAGTGTATCCCTTGGACTTCTTATTGACTATGAAACACAGAAATTGCATCCGAATTTAATACAAATGGCACAATGCCGACTTAAGTACAGGAGGACTCACACTCTCACTTTCTAAGACTTGAACCTCTCCTGTGAGTCCAGATTTAGATTCCGATGCTTCACTTCGGATTTACTGTATACCTTGCACCTTCTGATTGACGATGAAACACAGATATTGCATCGGAATTTAATACAAAAGGCACAATTCCGACTTAAGTAAAAGTGAACAGACACTCTAACTTACTATGACTTGAACCACTCCTGTGAGTTCAGTTTTAGATTGTGATGCTCACTTCAGGTTTACTGTATTCCTTGGACCTTCTTATTGACGCTGAAACACAGAAATTGCATCCGAATTTAATACCAAAGGCACAATGCCGTCATAAGTAAAAGAGGACTGACACTCTAACATTCTATGATTTGAACCTCTCCTGCGAGTTTAGTTTTAGATTCCGATGCTTCACTTCAGGTTTACTGTATCCCTTGGATATTCTTATTGACGATGAAACACAGAAATTGCATCCGAATTTAATACAAAAGGCACAATACCGCTTAAGTACAAGAGGAGTGACACTCTAACTTTCTATGATTTGAACCTCTCCTGTGAGTCCAGTCTTAGATTCCGATGCTTTACTTCAGGTTAACTGTATCCCTTGGATTTTCTTATTGACGATGAAACACAGAAATTGCATCCGAATTTAATACAAGTGCCACAATGCCCACTTAAGTACAAGAGGACTGACACTCTCACTTTCTATGATTTGAACCTTTTCTGTGAGTCCAGTTTTAGATTCCGACGCTTCACTTCAGGTTTACTGTATCCCTTGGACCTTCTTATTGACGATGAAACACAGAAATTGCATCCGAATTTAATACAAATGGCACAATACCGACTTAAGTACAAGAGGACTGACACTCCCACTTTCTATGATTGTAACCTCTCCTGTAAGTCCAGTTTTAGATTCCGATGCTTCACTTCAGGTTTACTGTATCCCTTGGACCCACTTATTGACGATGTAACACAGAAATTGCATCCGAATTTAATACAAATGGCACAATGAAGACTTAAGTACAAGAGGACTGACACTCTCATTTTCTATGATTTGAACCTCTCCTTTGAGTCCAGTTTTAGATTCAGATGCTTCACTTCAGGTTGACTGTATCCCTGGGACCTTCTTATGGACGATGAAACACAGAAATTGCATCCGAATTTAATACAAATGGCACAATGCCGACTTAAGTACAAGAAGACTACCACTCTCACGTTCTATGATTCGAACGTCTACTGTGAGGTCAGTTTTTGATTCCGATGCTTCACTTCAGGTTTACTGTATCCCTTGGACCTTCTTATTGACGATAAATCTCAGAAATTGCATCCGAACTTAATACAAAAGGCACAATACCGACTTAAGTTCAAGAGGATAGACACTCTAATTTTCTATGAATTGAATCTCTTCTGTGAGTCCAGTTTTAGATTCCGATGTTTCACTTCAGGTTTACTGTATCCCTTTGACCTTCTCATTGACGATGAAACACAGAAATTGCATCCGAATTTAATACAAATGCCACAATACTGTCTTAAGTACAAGAGGACTGACACTCTCACTTTCTATGATTTGGACCTCTATTGTGAGTCCAGTTTTGGATTCCGATGCTTCACTTCAGGTTTACTGTATCCCTTGGACCTTCTTATTGACGATAAAACACAGAGTTTGCATCCGAATTTAATACAAAAGGCACAATACCGACTTAAGTACAAGAGGAGTGACACTCTAACTTTCTATGATTTGAACCTCTCCTGTGAGTCGAGTTTTAGATTCCGATGTTTCACTTCAGGTTTAGTGTATCCTTTGGACCTTCTTATTGACTATGAAACACAGGAATAGCATCCGAATTTAATACAAATGGCACAATGCCGACTTAAGTACAAGAGGACTGACACTCTCACTTTCTATGATTTGAACCTCTCCTGTGTGTCCAGTTTTAAATTCCGATGCTTCACTTTAGGTTTACTGTATGCCTTGCACCTTCTTATTGACGATGAAACATAGAAATTGCATCAGAATTTAATACAAAAGGCATAATGCCGACTTAAGTAAAAGAGGACTGACACTCTAACTTTCTATGATTTGAACCTCTCCTGTGAGTCCAGTTTTAGATTCCAATGCTTCACTTCAGGTTTACTGTATCCCTTGGACCTTCTTATTGACGATGAAACACAGAAATTGCACCCGAATTTAATACAATTAGCACAATGCCGACTTAAGTACAAGAGGACTGACACTCTCACTTTCTATGATTTGAACCTCTCCTGTGAGTTCTGTTTTAGATTCCGATGCTTCACTTCAGGTTTACTGCATCCCTTGGACCTTCTCATTGACGATGAAACACAGAAATTGCATCCGAATTTAATAAAAATGCCACAATGCCGACTTAAGCACAAGAAGACTGACACTCTCACTTCTTTTATTTGAACCTCTCCTGTGAGTCCAGTTTTACATTTCGATGCTTCACTTCAGATTTGCTGTTTACCTTGCACCTTCTTTTTGACGATAAAACACAGAAATTGCATCCGAATTTAATACAAAAGGCACAATACCGACTTAAGTTCAAGAGGACTGACACTCTAACTTTCTATGATTTTAACCTCTCCTGTGAGTCCAGTTTTAGATTCCGATGCTTCACTTCAGGTTTACTGTATCCCTTGGACCTACGTATTGACGATGAAACACAGAAATTGCATCGGAATTTAATACAAATGGCACAATGCCGACTTAAGTACAAGAGGACTGACACACTCACTTTCTATGACTGGAACCTCTCCTGTGAGTCCAGTTTTAGATTCCGATGCTTCACTTCAGGTTTACTGTATCCCTTGGACCTTCTTATTGACGATGAAAGACAGAAATTGCATCCGAATTTAATACAAATGGCACAATGCCGACTTAAGTACAAGAGGAGTGACACTCTCACTTTCTATGATTTGAACCTCTCCTGTGAGTCCAGTTTTAGATTCCGAAGCTTCACTTAAGGTTTACTGTATCCCTTGGACATTCTTATTGACGATGAAACACAGAAATTGCATACGAATTTAATACAAAAGGCACAATACCGATTTAAGTACAAGAGGAGTGGCACTCTAACTTTCTATGATTCGAACCTCTCCTGTGAGGTCAGTTTTAGATTCCGATGCTTCACTTCAGGTTTACTGTATCCCTTGGATATTCTTATTGACGATGAAACACAGAAATTTTATCCGAATTTAATACAATAGGCACAATACCGCTTAAGTACAAGAGGAGTGACACTCTAACTTTCTATGATTTCAATCTCTCCTGTGAGTCCAGTTTTAGATTCCGATGTCTCACTTCAGGTTTAGTGTATCCCTTGGACTTCTTATTGACTATGAAACACAGAAATTGCATCCGAATTTGATACAAATCGCACAATGCCGACTTAAGTACAGGAGGACTCACACTCTCACTTTCTAAGACTTGAACCTCTCCTGTGAGTCCAGTTTTAGATTCCGATGCTTCACTTCGGATTTACTGTATACCTTGCACCTTCTGATTGACGATGAAACACGGATATTGCATCGGAATTTAATACAAAAGGCACAATTCCGACTTAAGTAAAAGTGAACAGACACTCTAACTTTCTATGACTTGAACCTCTCCTGTGAGTTCAGTTTTAGATTGTGATGCTCACATCAGGTTTACTGTATTCCTTCGACCTTCTTATTGACGCTGAAACACAGAAATTGCATCCGAATTTAATACCAAAGGCACAATGCCGTCTTAAGTAAAATAGGACTGACACTCTAACATTCTATGATTTGAACCTCTCCTGCGAGTCCAGTTTTAGATTCCGATGCTTCACTTCAGGTTTACTGTATCCCTTGGATATTCTTATTGACGATGAAACACAGAAATTGCATCCGAATTTAATACAAAAGGCACAATACCGCTTAAGTACAAGAGGAGTGACACTCTCACTTTCTATGATTTGAATCTCTCCCGTGAGTCCAGTTTTAGATTCCGATGCTTCACTTCAGGTTTACTGTTTCCCTTGGTCCTTCTTATTGACGATGAAACACAGAAATTGCATCCGAATTTAATACAAAAGGCACAATACCGACTTAAGTACAAGAGGAGTGACACTCTAACTCTCAATTATTTGAACCTCTCCTGTGAGTCCAGTTTTAGATTCTGATGCTTCACTTCTGGTTTATTGTATCCCTTGGACCTTCATATTGACGATGAAACACAGAAATTGCATCCGAATTCAATACAAATGGCACAATGCCTACTTAAGTACAAGAGGACTGACACTCTCACTTTCTATGATTGGAACCCCTCCTGTGAGTCCACTTTTAGATTCCGATGCCTCACTTCAGGTTTACTGTATCCCTTGGACCTTCTTATTGACGTTGAAACACAGAAATTGCATCCGAATTTAATTCAAATGGCACAATGCCGACTTAAGTATAAGAGGACTGACACCCTCACTTTCTATGAATTGAACCTCTCCTGTGAGTCCTGTTCTAGATTCCGATGATGCCGCGCAGTTAAATGCGCTGCAGTCTGGAACCGCAAGCCCGCTACGGTCGCAGGTTCGAATCCTGCTTCGGGCATGAATGTTTGTGATGTCCTTAGGTTATTTAGGTTTAACTAGTTCTAAGTTCTAGGGGACTAATGACCTCAGCAGTTGAGCCCCATAGTGCTCAGAGCCATTTGAACCATTAGATTCCGATGCTTCACTTCAGGTTTTCTGTATCCCTTGGAACTTCTTATTCAGGATGAAACACAGAAATTGCATCCGAATTTAACACAAATCGCACAATGCCGACTTAAGTACTAGAGCACTGACACCCTCACTTTGTATGATTCGAACCTCTCCTGTGAGGTCGGTTTTAGATTCCGATGCTTTACTTCAGGTTTACTGTATCCCTTGGACCTTCTTATTGACGATGAAACACAGAAATTGCATCCGAATTTAGTACAAATGGCACAATGTCGACATAAGTACAAGAGGACTGACACTCTCACTTTCTATGATTTGAACCTCTCCTGTGAGTCTAGTTTTAGATTCCGATGCTTCACTTCAGGTTTTATGTATACCTTGCACCTTCTTATTGACGATGAAACACAGAAATTGCATCGGAATAAATTCAAAGTGCACAATGCAGATTTAAGTACAAGAGGACTGACACTCTAATTTTCTATGATTTGAACCTCTCCTGGGAGTCCAGTTTTAGATTCCGATGCTTCAATTCAGGTTTACTGTATACCTTGGACCTTCTTATTGACGATGAAACACAGAAATTGCATCCGAATTTAATACAAGAGGCACAATGGCGACTTAAGTACATGAGGACTGACACTCTCACTTTCTATTATTTGAACCTCTCCTGTGAATCCAGTTTAGATTCCGATGCTTCACTTCAGGTTTACTGTATACCATGCACTTTCTTATTGACGATGAAACACAGATATTGCATCGGAATTAAATTCAAAGGGCACATTGCAGATTTAAGTACAAGAGGACTGACACTTTAACTTTCTATGATTTGAAACTCTCCTCTGAGTCCAGTTTTAGATTCCGATGCTTCACTTCAGGTTTACTGTATCCCTTGGACCTTCTTATTGACGATGAAACACAAAAATTGCATCCGAATTTAATACAAATGGCACAATACCGACTTATGTGCAAGAGGAGTGACACTCCAACTCTCTATGATTTGACCCTCTCTTGTTAGTCCAGTTTTAGATTCTGATGCTTCACTTCAGGTTTACTGTATCCCTTGGACCTTCTTATTGACGATGAAACACAGAAATTGCATCCGAATTTAATACAAAAGGCACAATGGCGACTTAAGTACGTGAGGACTGACACTCTCACTTTCTATGATTTGAACCTCTCCTGTGAGTCCAGTTTCAGATTCCGATGCTTCACTTCAGGTTTACTGTATACCATGCACTTTCTTATTGACGATGAAACACAGATATTGCATCGGAATTAAATTCAAAGGGCACATTGCAGATTTAAGTACAAGAGGACTGACACTTTAACTTTCTATGATTTGAACCTCTCCTCTGAGTCCAGTTTTAGATTCCGATGCTTCACTTCAGGATTACTGTATCCCTTGGACCTTCTTATTGACGATGGAACACAGAAATTTCATCCGAATTTAATACAAATGGCACAATGCCGACTTAAGTACAAGAGGACTGACTCTCTCACTTTCTATGATTTGAACCTCTCTTGTTAGTCCAGTTTTAAATTCCGATGCTTCACTTCAGGTTTACTGTATTCCTTGGACCTTCGTATTGACGATGAAACACAGAAATTGCATCCGAATTTAATACAAATGGCACAATGCCGACTTAAGTACAAGAGGACTGACACTCTCACTTTCTATGATTCGAACCTCTCCTGTGAGGTCAGTTTTAGATTCCGATGCTTCACTTCAGGTTTACTGTATCCCTCGGACCTTCTTATTTACGATAAAACACAGAAATTTCATCCGAATTTAATACAAAAGGCACAATACCGACTTAAGTACAAGAGGAGTAACACTCTAACTTTCTATGACTTGAACATCTCCTGTGAGTCCAGTTTTAGATTCCGATGTTTCACTTCAGTTTTACTGTATCGCTTGGACCTTCTTACTGACGATGAAACACAGAGTTTGCATCCGAATATTATACAAAAGGCACAATGCCGACGTAAGTACAAGAGGACTGACACTCTAACTTTCTATGATTTGAACATCTCCTGTGAGTCCAGTTTTAGATTCCGATGCTTCACTTCATGTTTACTGTATCCCTTGGACCTTCTTATTGAAGATGAAACACAGAAATTGCACCCGAATTTGATACAAAAGGCACAATGGCGACTTAAGTACAAGAGGACTGACACTCTCTCTATCTATGATTTGAACCTCTCCTGTGAGTCCAGTTTCAGATTCCGATGCTTCACTTCAGGTTTACTGTATACCTTGCACCTTCTTATTGACGATGAAACACAGAAATTGCATCGGAATTAAATTCAAAAGGCACAATGCCGACTTAAGTACAAGAGGACTGACACGCTAACTTTCTATGATTTGTACCTCTCCTGTGAGTCCAGTTTTAGATTCCGATGCTTCACTTCAGGTTTACTGTATCCCTTGGACCTTCTTATTGACGATGAAACACAGAAATTGCATCCGAATTTAATACAAAAGGCACAATACCGACTTAAGTACAAGTGGAGTGACACTCTAACTCTCAATGATTTGAATCTCTCCTGTGAGTCCAGTTTTAGATTCCGATTCTTCACTTCAGGTTTATTGTATCGCTTGGACCTTCTTATTGACGATGAAACACAGAATTTGCATCCGAATTCAATACAAATGGCACAATGCCGACTTAAGTACAAGAGGACTGACACTCTCACTTTCTATGATTGGAACCTCTCCCGTGAGTCCACTTTTAGATTCCGATGCCTCACTTCAGGTTTACTGTATCCCTTGGAACTTCTTATTGACGATGAAACACAGAAATTGCATCCGAATTTAATTCAAATGGCACAATGCCGACTTAAGTACAAGAGGCCTGACACTCTCACTTTCTATGATTTGAACCTCTCCAGTGGGTCCTGTGCTAGATTCAGATGATGCCGTGCGGTTAAATGCGCTGCAGTCTGAACCGCAAGACCGCTACGGTCGCAGGTTCGAATCCTGTTTCGGGCATGGATGTTTGTGATGTCCTTATGTTGGTTAGGTATAACTAGTTCTAAGTTCTAGGGGACTAATGACCTCAGCAGTTGAGTCCCATAGTGCTCAGTGCCACTTGAACCATTAGAATCCGATGCTTCACTTCAGGTTTACTGTATCCCTTGGAACATCTTATTGAGGATGAAACACAGAAATTGCATCCGAATTTAACACAAATCGCACAATGCCGACTTAAGTACTAGAGGACTGACACCCTCACTTTCTATGATTCGAACCTCTCCTGTGAGGTCAGTTTTAGATTCCGATGCTTCACTTCAGGTTTACTGTATCCCTTGGACCTTCTTATTGACGATGAAACACAGAAATTGCATCCGAATTTAGTACAAATGGCACAATGTCGACTCAAGTACAAGAGGACTGACACTCTAATTTTCTATGATTTGGACCTCTTCTGGGAGTCCAGTTTTAGATTCCGATGTTTCACTTCAGGTTTACTGTATACCTTGGACCTTCTTATTGACGATGAAACACAGAAATTGCATCCGAATTTAATACAAAAGGCACAATGCCGACTTAAGTACAAGAGGACTGACACTCTCACTTTATACGATTTGAACCTCTCCTGTGAGTCCAGTTTCAGATTCCGATGCTTCACTTCAGGTTTACTGTATACCATGCACCTTCATATTGACGATGAAACACAGAAATTGCATCGGAATTAAATTCAAAGGGCACATTGGAGATTTAAGTACAAGAGGACTGACATTCTAACTTTCTATGATTTGAACCTCTCCTCTGAGTCCAGTTTTAGATTCCGATGCTTCACTTCATGTTTACTGTATCCCTTGGACCTTCTTATTGACGATGAAACACAGAAATTGCATCCGAATTTAATACAATTGGCACAATGCCGACTTAAGTACAAGAGGACTGACGCTCTCACTTTCTATGATTTGAACCTCTCCTGTGAGTCCAGTTTTGGATTCCGTTGCTTCCCTTCAGGTTTACTGTATCCCTTGGACCTTCTTATTGACGATGAAACACAGAAATTGCATCCGAATTTAATACAAATGGCACAATGCCGACTTAAGTACAAGAGCACTGACACTCTCACTGTCTGTGATTTGAACCTCTCCTGTGAGTCCAGTTTTAGATTCCGATTCTTCGCTTCAGGTTTACTGTATCCCTTGGAACTTCTTATTGAGGATGAAACACAGATATTGCATCCGAATTTAACACAAATCGCACAATGCCGACTTAAGTACAAGAGGACTGACACTCTCACTTTCTACGATTCGAACCTCTCCTGTGAGGTCAGATTTAGATTCCGATGCTTCACTTCAGGCTTACTGTTTCCCTTGGACCTTCTTATTGACGATGAAACACAGTTATTGCATCCGAATTTATTACAAATGGCACAATGTCGACTTAAGTACAGGAGGACTCACACTCTCACTTTCTAAGACTTGAACCTCTCCTGTGAGTCCAGTTTTAGATTCCGATGCTTCACTTCGGATTTACTGTATACCTTGCACCTTCTGATTGACGATGAAACACAGATATTGCATCGGAATTTAATACAAAAGGCACAATTCCGACTTAAGTAAAAGTGAACAGACACTCTAACTTTCTATGACTTGAACCTCTCCTGTGAGTTCAGTTTTAGATTGTGATGCTCACTTCAGGTTTACTGTATTCCTTGGACCTTCTTATTGACGCTGAAACACAGAAATTGCATCCGAATTTAATACCAAAGGCACAATGCCGTCTTAAGTAAAAGAGGACTGACACTCTAACATTCTATGATTTGAACCTCTCCTGCGAGTCCAGTTTTAGATTCCGATGCTTCACTTCAGGTTTACTGTATCCCTTGGATATTCTTATTGACGATGAAACACAGAAATTGCATCCGAATTTAATACAAAAGGCACAATACCGCTTAAGTACAAGAGGAGTGACACTCTCACTTTCTATGATTTGAATCTCTCCTGTGAGTCCAGTTTTAGATTCCGATGCTTCACTTCAGGTTTACTGTTTCCCTTGGTCCTTCTTATTGACGATGAAACACAGAAATTGCATCCTAATTTAATACAAAAGGCACAATACCGACTTAAGTACAAGAGGAGTGACACTCTAACTCTCAATTATTTGAACCTCTCCTGTGAGTCCAGTTTTAGATTCTGATGCTTCACTTCTGGTTTATTGTATCCCTTGGACCTTCATATTGACGATGAAACACTGAAATTGCATCCGAATTCAATACAAATGGCACAATGCCTACTTAAGTACAAGAGGACTGACACTCTCACTTTCTATGATTGGAACCCCTCCTGTGAGTCCACTTTTAGATTCCGATGCCTCACTTCAGGTTTACTGTATCCCTTGGACCTTCTTATTGACGTTGAAACACAGAAATTGCATCCGAATTTAATTCAAATGGCACAATGCCGACTTAAGTATAAGAGGACTGACACCCTCACTTTCTATGAATTGAACCTCTCCTGTGAGTCCTGTTCTAGATTCCGATGATGCCGTGCATTTAAATGCGCTGCAGTCTGGAACCGCAAGACCGCTACGGTCGCAGGTTCGAATCCTGCTTCGGGCATGAATGTTTGTGATGTCCTTAGGTTATTTAGGTTTAGCTAGTTCTAAGTTCTAGGGGACTAATGACCTCAGCAGTTGAGTCCCATAGTGCTCAGTGCCATTTGAACCATTAGATTCCGATGCTTCACTTCAGGTTTACTGTATCCCTTGGAACTTCTTATTCAGGATGAAACACAGAAATTGCATCCGAATTTAACACAAATCGCACAATGCCGACTTAAGTACTAGAGCACTGACACCCTCACTTTCTATGATTCGAACCTCTCCTGTGAGGTCGGTTTTAGATTCCGATGCTTTACTTCAGGTTTACTGTATCCCTTGGACCTTCTTATTGACGATGAAACACAGAAATTGCATCCGAATTTAGTACAAATGGCACAATGTCGACATAAGTACAAGAGGACTGACACTCTCACTTTCTATGATTTGAACCTCTCCTGTGAGTCTAGTTTTAGATTCCGATGCTTCACTTCAGGTTTTATGTATACCTTGCACCTTCTTATTGACGATGAAACACCGAAATTGCATCGGAATAAATTCAAAGGGCACAATGCAGATTTAAGTACAAGAGGACTGACACTCTAATTTTCTATGATTTGAACCTCTCCTGGGAGTCCAGTTTTAGATTCCGATGCTTCAATTCAGGTTTACTGTATACCTTGGACCTTCTTATTGACGATGAAACACAGAAATTGCATCCGAATTTAATACAAGAGGCACAATGGCGACTTAAGTACATGAGGACTGACACTCTCACTTTCTATTATTTGTACCTCTCCTGTGAATCCAGTTTCAGATTCCGATGCTTCACTTCAGGTTTACTGTATACCATGCACTTTCTTATTGACGATGAAACACAGATATTGCACCGGAATTAAATTCAAAGGGCACATTGCAGATTTAAGTACAAGAGGACTGACACTTTAACTTTCTATGATTTGAAACTCTCCTCTGAGTCCAGTTTTAGATTCCGATTCTTCACTTCAGGTTTACTGTATCCCTTGGACCTTCTTATTGACGATGAAACACAGAAATTGCATCCGAATTTAATACAAATGGCACAATACCGACTTATGTGCAAGAGGAGTGACACTCCAACTCTCTATGATTTGACCGTCTCTTGTTAGTCCAGTTTTAGATTCTGATGCTTCACTTCAGGTTTACTGTATCCCTTGGACCTTCTTATTGACGATGAAACACAGAAATTGCATCCGAATTTAATACAAAAGGCACAATGGCGACTTAAGTACATGAGCACTGACACTCTCACTTTCTATGATTTGAACCTCTCCTGTGAGTCCAGTTTCAGATTCCGATGCTTCACTTCAGGTTTACTGTATACCATGCACTTTCTTATTGACGATGAAACACAGATATTGCATCGGAATTAAATTCAAAGAGCACATTGCAGATTTAAGTACAAGAGGACTGACACTTTAACTTTCTATGATTTGAACCTCTCCTCTGAGTCCAGTTTTAGTTTCCGATGCTTCACTTCAGGATTACTGTATCCCTTGGACCTTCTTATTGACGATGAGACACAGAAATTTCATCCGAATTTAATACAAATGGCACAATGCCGACTTAAGTACAAGAGGACTGACTCTCTCACTTTCTATGATTTGAACCTCTCTTGTTAGTCCAGTTTTAAATTCCGATGCTTCACTTCAGGTTTACTGTATTCCTTGGACCTTCTTATTGACGATGAAACACAGAAATTGCATCCGAATTTAATACAAATGGCACAATGCCGACTTAAGTACAAGAGGACTGACACTCTCACTTTCTATGATTCGAACCTCTCCTGTGAGGTCAGTTTTAGATTCCGATGCTTCACTTCAGGTCTACTGTATCCCTCGGACCTTCTTATTTACGATAAAACACAGAATTTTCATCCGAATTTAATACAAAAGGCACAATACCGACTTAAGTACAAGAGGAGTAACACTCTAACTTTCTATGATTTGAACATCTCCTGTGAGTCCAGTTTTAGATTCCGATGTTTCACTTCAGTTTTACTGTATCGCTTGGACCTTCTTACTGACGATGAAACACAGAGTTTGCATCCGAATATTATACAAAAGGCACAATGCCGACGTAAGTACAAGAGGACTGACACTCTAACTTTCTATGATTTGAACCTCTCCTGTGAGTCCAGTTTTAGATTCCGATGCTTCACTTCATGTTTACTGTATCCCTTGGACCTTCTTATTGAAGATGAAACACAGAAATTGCATCCGAATTTGATACAAAAGGCACAATGGCGACTTAAGTACAAGAGGACTGACACTCTCTCTATCTATGATTTGAACCTCTCCTGTGAGTCCAGTTTCAGATTCCGATGCTTCACTTCAGGTTTACTGTATACCTTGCACCTTCTTATTGACGATGAAACACAGAAATTGCATCGGAATTAAATTCAAAAGGCACAATGCCGACTTAAGTACAAGAGGACTGACACGCTAACTTTCTATGATTTGAACCTCTCCTGTGAGTCCAGTTCTAGATTCCGATGCTTCACTTCAGGTTTACTGTATCCCTTGGACCTTCTTATTGACGATGAAACACAGAAATTGCATCCGAATTTAATACAAAAGGCACAATACCGACTTAAGTACAAGTGGAGTGACACTCTAACTCTCAATGATTTGAATCTCTCCTGTGAGTCCAGTTTTAGATTCCGATGCTTCACTTCAGGTTTATTGTATCGCTTGGACCTTCTTATTGACGATGAAACACAGAATTTGCATCCGAATTCAATACAAATGGCACAATGCCGACTTGAGTACAAGAGGACTCACACTCTCACTTTCTATGATTGGAACCTCTCCTGTGAGTCCACTTTTAGATTCCGATGCCTCACTTCAGGTTTACTGTATCCCTTGGAACTTCTTATTGACGAAGAAACACAGAAATTGCATCCGAATTTAATTCAAATGGCACAATGCCGACTTAAGTACAAGAGGCCTGACACTCTCACTTTCTATGATTTGAACCTCTCCAGTGGGTCCTGTGCTAGATTCAGATGATGCCGTGCGGTTAAATGCGCTGCAGTCTGGAACCGCAAGACCGCTACGGTCGCAGGTTCGAATCCTGCTTCGGGCATGGATGTTTGTGATGTCCTTATGTTGGTTAGGTATAACTAGTTCTAAGTTCTAGGGGACTAATGACCTCAACAGTTGAGTCCCATAGTGCTCAGTGCCACTTGAACCATTAGAATCCGATGCTTCACTTCAGGTTTACTGTATCCCTTGGAACATCTTATTGAGGATGAAACACAGAAATTGCATCCGAATTTAACACAAATCGCACAATGCCGACTTAAGTACTAGAGGACTGACACCCTCACTTTCTATGATTCGAACCTCTCCTGTGAGGTCAGTTTTAGATTCCGATGCTTCACTTCAGGTTTACTGTATCCCTTGGACCTTCTTATTGACGATGAAACACAGAAATTGCATCCGAATTTAGTACAAATGGCACAATGTCGACTTAAGTACAAGAGGACTGACACTCTAATTTTCTATGATTTGAACCTCTTCTGGGAGTCCAGTTTTAGATTCCGATGTTTCACTTCAGGTTTACTGTATACCTTGGACCTTCTTATTGACGATGAAACACAGAAATTGCATCCGAATTTAATACAAGAGGCACAATGCCGACTTAAGTACAAGAGGACTGACACTCTCACTTTATATGATTTGAACCTCTCCTGTGAGTCCAGTTTCAGATTCCGATGCTTCACTTCAGGTTTACTGTATACCATGCACCTTCATATTGACGATGAAACGCAGAAATTGCATCGGAATTAAATTCAAAGGGCACATTGCAGATTTAAGTACAAGAGGACTGACATTCTAACTTTCTATGATTTGAACCTCTCCTCTGAGTCCAGTTTTAGATTCCGATGCTTCACTTCATGTTTACTGTATCCCTTGGACCTCCTTATTGACGATGAAACACAGAAATTGCATCCGAATTTAATACAATTGGCACAATGCCGACTTAAGTACAAGAGGACTGACGCTCCCACTTTCTATGATTTGAACCTCTCCTGTGAGTCCAGTTTTGGATTCCGTTGCTTCCCTTCAGGTTTACTGTATCCCTTGGACCTTCTTATTGACGATGAAACACAGAAATTGCATCCGAATTTAATACAAATGGCACAATGCCGACTTAAGTACAAGAGCACTGACACTCTCACTGTCTGTGATTTGAACCTCTCCTGTGAGTCCAGTTTTAGATTCCGATGCTTCGCTTCAGGTTTACTGTATCCCTTGGAACTTCTTATTGAGGATGAAACACAGATATTGCATCCGAATTTAACACAAATCGCACAATGCCGACTTAAGTACAAGAGGACTGACACTCTCACTTTCTACGATTCGAACCTCTCCTGTGAGGTCAGATTTAGATTCCGATGCTTCACTTCAGGCTTACTGTTTCCCTTGGACCTTCTTATTGACGATGAAACACAGTTATTGCATCCGAATTTAATACAAATGGCACAATGTCGACTTAAGTACAAGAGGACAGACACTCTCACTTTCTATGATTTGAACCTCTCCTGCGAGTCCAGTTTCAGATTCAGATGCTTCACTTCAGGTTTACTGTATCCCTTGGACCTTCTTATTGACGCTGAAACACATAAATTGCATCCGAATTTAATACAAAAGGCACAATGCCGACTTAAGTAAAAGAGGACTGACAGTCTAACATTATATGATTTGAACCTCTTCTGCGAGTCCAGTTTTAGATTCCGATGTTTCACTTAAGGTTTACTGTATCCCTTGGACCTTCTTATTGACGATGAAACACAGAAATTGCATCCGAATTTAATACAAAAGGCACAATACCGACTTAAGTTCAAGAGGACTGACACTCTCACTTTCTATGATTGGAACCTCTCCTGTGAGTCCACTTTTAGATTCAGATGCCTCACTTCAGGTTTACTGTATCCCTTGGAACTTCTTATTGACGATGAAACACAGAAATTGCATCCGAATTTAATTCAAATGGCACAATGCCGACTTAAGTACAAGAGGCCTGACACTCTCACTTTCTATGATTTGAACCTCTCCAGTGGGTCCTGTGCTAGATTCAGATGATGCCGTGCGGTTAAATGCGCTGCAGTCTGGAACCGCAAGACCGCTACGGTCGCAGGTTCGAATCCTGTTTCGGGCATGGATGTTTGTGATGTCCTTATGTTGGTTAGGTATAACTAGTTCTAAGTTCTAGGGGACTAATGACCTCAGCAGTTGAGTCCCATAGTGCTCAGTGCCACTTGAACCATTAGAATCCGATGCTTCACTTCAGGTTTACTGTATCCCTTGGAACATCTTATTGAGGATGAAACACAGAAATTGCATCCGAATTTAACACAAATCGCACAATGCCGACTTAAGTACTAGAGGACTGACACCCTCACTTTCTATGATTCGAACCTCTCCTGTGAGGTCAGTTTTAGATTCCGATGCTTCACTTCAGGTTTACTGTATCCCTTGGACCTTCTTATTGACGATGAAACACAGAAATTGCATCCGAATTTAGTACAAATGGCACAATGTCGACTTAAGTACAAGAGGACTGACACTCTAATTTTCTATGATTTGAACCTCTTCTGGGAGTCCAGTTTTAGATTCCGATGTTTCACTTCAGGTTTACTGTATACCTTGGACCTTTTATTGACGATGAAACACAGAAATTGCATCCGAATTTAATACAAGAGGCACAATGCCGACTTAAGTACAAGAGGACTGACACTCTCACTTTATATGATTTGAACCTCTCCTGTGAGTCCAGTTTCAGATTCCGATGCTTCACTTCAGGTTTACTGTATACCATGCACCTTCATATTGACGATGAAACACAGAAATTGCATCCGAATTTAGTACAAATGGCACAATGTCGACTTAAGTACAAGAGGACTGACACTCTAATTTTCTATGATTTGAACCTCTTCTGGGAGTCCAGTTTTAGATTCCGATGTTTCACTTCAGGTTTACTGTATACCTTGGACCTTCTTATTGACGATGAAACACAGAAATTGCATCCGAATTTAATACAAGAGGCACAATGCCGACTTAAGTACAAGAGGACTGACACTCTCACTTTATATGATTTGAACCTCTCCTGTGAGTCCAGTTTCAGATTCCGATGCTTCACTTCATGTTTACTGTATCCCTTGGACCTTCTTATTGACGATGAAACACAGAAATTGCATCCGAATTTAATACAACTGGCACAATGCCGACTTAAGTACAAGAGGACTGACGCTCCCACTTTCTATGATTTGAACCTCTCCTGTGAGTCCAGTTTTGGATTCCGTTGCTTCCCGTCAGGTTTACTGTATCCCTTGGACCTTCTTATTGACGATGAAACACAGAAATTGCATCCGAATTTAATACAAATGGCACAATGCCGACTTAAGTACAAGAGCACTGACACTCTCACTGTCTGTGATTTGAACCTCTCCTGTGAGTCCAGTTTTAGATTCCGATGCTTCGCTTCAGGTTTACTGTATCCCTTGGAACTTCTTATTGAGGATGAAACACAGATATTGCATCCGAATTTAACACAAATCGCACAATGCCGACTTAAGTACAAGAGGACTGACACTCTCACTTTCTACGATTCGAACCTCTCCTGTGAGGTCAGATTTAGATTCCGATGCTTCACTTCAGGCTTACTGTTTCCCTTGGACCTTCTTATTGACGATGAAACACAGTTATTGCATCCGAATTTAATACAAATGGCACAATGTCGACTTAAGTACAAGAGGACAGACACTCTCACTTTCTATCATTTGAACCTCTCCTGCGAGTCCAGTTTCAGATTCAGATGCTTCACTTCAGGTTTACTGTATCCCTTGGACCTTCTTATTGACGCTGAAACACATAAATTGCATCCGAATTTAATACAAAAGGCACAATGCCGACTTAAGTAAAAGAGGACTGACAGTCTAACATTATATGATTTGAACCTCTTCTGCGAGTCCAGTTTTAGATTCCGATGTTTCACTTAAGGTTTACTGTATCCCTTGGACCTTCTTATTGACGATGAAACACAGAAATTGCATCCGAATTTAATACAAAAGGCACAATACCGACTTAAGTACAAGAGGACTGACACTCTCACTTTCTATGATTGGAACCTCTCCTGTGAGTCCACTTTTAGATTCAGATGCCTCACTTCAGGTTTACTGTATCCCTTGGAACTTCTTATTGACGATGAAACACAGAAATTGCATCCGAATTTAATTCAAATGGCACAATGCCGACTTAAGTACAAGAGGCCTGACATTCTCACTTTCTATGATTTGAACCTCTCCAGTGGGTCCTGTGCTAGATTCAGATGATGCCGTGCGGTTTAATGCGCTGCAGTCTGGAACCGCAAGACCGCTACGGTCGCAGGTTCGAATCCTGTTTCGGGCATGGATGTTTGTGATGTCCTTATGTTGGTTAGGTATAACTAGTTCTAAGTTCTAGGGGACTAATGACCTCAGCAGTTGAGTCCCATAGTGCTCAGTGCCACTTGAACCATTAGAATCCGATGCTTCACTTCAGGTTTACTGTATCCCTTGGAACATCTTATTGAGGATGAAACACAGAAATTGCATCCGAATTTAACACAAATCGCACAATGCCGACTTAAGTACTAGAGGACTGACACCCTCACTTTCTATGATTCGAACCTCTCCTGTGAGGTCAGTTTTAGATTCCGATGCTTCACTTCAGGTTTACTGTATCCCTTGGACCTTCTTATTGACGATGAAACACAGAAATTGCATCCGAATTTAGTACAAATGGCACAATGTCGACTTAAGTACAAGAGGACTGACACTCTAATTTTCTATGATTTGAACCTCTTCTGGGAGTCCAGTTTTAGATTCCGATGTTTCACTTCAGGTTTACTGTATACCTTGGACCTTCTTATTGACGATGAAACACAGAAATTGCATCCGAATTTAATACAAGAGGCACAATGCCGACTTAAGTACAAGAGGACTGACACTCTCACTTTATATGATTTGAACCTCTCCTGTGAGTCCAGTTTCAGATTCCGATGCTTCACTTCAGGTTTACTGTATACCATGCACCTTCATATTGACGATGAAACACAGAAATTGCATCGGAATTAAATTCAAAGGGCACATTGCAGATTTAAGTACAAGAGGACTGACATTCTAACTTTCTATGATTTGAACCTCTCCTCTGAGTCCAGTTTTAGATTCCGATGCTTCACTTCATGTTTACTGTATCCCATGGACCTTCTTATTGACGATGAAACACAGAAATTGCATCCGAATTTAATACAATTGGCACAATGCCGACTTAAGTACAAGAGGACTGACGCTCTCACTTTCTATGATTTGAACCTCTCCTGTGAGTCCAGTTTTGGATTCCGTTGCTTCCCTTCAGGTTTACTGTATCCCTTGGACCTTCTTATTGACGATGAAACACAGAAATTGCATCCGAATTTAATACAAATGGCACAATGCCGACTTAAGTACAAGAGCACTGACACTCTCACTGTCTGTGATTTGAACCTCTCCTGTGAGTCCAGTTTTAGATTCCGATGCTTCGCTTCAGGTTTACTGTATCCCTTGGAACTTCTTATTGAGGATGAAACACAGATATTGCATCCGAATTTAACACAAATCGCACAATGCCGACTTAAGTACAAGAGGACTGACACTCTCACTTTCTACGATTCGAACCTCTCCTGTGAGGTCAGATTTAAATTCCGATGCTTCACTTCAGGCTTACTGTTTCCCTTGGACCTTCTTATTGACGATGAAACACAGTTATTGCATCCGAATTTAATACAAATGGCACAATGTCGACTTAAGTACAAGAGGACAGACACTCTCACTTTCTATGATTTGAACCTCTCCTGCGAGTCCAGTTTCAGATTCCGATGCTTCACTTCAGGTTTACTGTATCCCTTGGACCTTCTTATTGACGCTGAAACACATAAATTGCATCCGAATTTAATACAAAAGGCACAATGCCGACTTAAGTAAAAGAGGACTGACACTCTAACATTCTATGATTTGAACCTCTTCTGCGAGTCCAGTTTTAGATTCCGATGTTTCACTTAAGGTTTACTGTATCCCTTGGAAGTTCTTATTGACGATGAAACACAGAAATTGCATCCGAATTTAATAAAATTGCCACAATGCCGACTTAAGCACAAGAGGACTGACACTCTAACTTTCTATGATTTGAACCTCCCCTGTGAGTCCAGATTCACATTCCGATGCTTCACTTCAGGTTTACTGTATACTTTGCACCTTCTTATTGAAGATGAAACACAGAAATTGCATCGGAAATAAATTCAAAGGGCACAATGCCGACTTAAGAACAAGAGGACTGACACTCTAACTTTCTATGGTTTGAACCTCTCCTCTGAGTCCAGGTTAAGATTCCGATGCTTCACTTCAGGTTGACTGAATCCCTTGGACCTTCTTATTGACGATGAAACACAGAAATTGCATCCGAATTTAATACAAAAGGCACAATACCGGCTTAAGTACAAGAGGGGTGACACTCTAACTCTCTATGATTTGAACCTCTCTTGTTATTCTAGTTTTAGATTCTGATGCTTCACTTCAGGTTTACTGTATACCTTGGACCTTCTTATTGACGATGAAACACAGAAATTGCATCCGAATGAAATACAAAAGGCACAATGCCGTCTTAAGTACAAGAGGACTGACACTCTCACTTTCTATTATTGGAACCTCTCCTGTGAGTCCAGTTTTAGATTCCGATGCTTCACTTCAGGTTTACTGTATCCCTTGGACCTTCTTATTGACGATGAAACACAGAAATTGCATCCGAATTTAATACAAAAGGCACAAAGCCGACTTAAGTACAAGAGGACAGACTCTCTCACTTTCTATGATTTGAACCTCTCCTGCGAGTCCAGTTTCAGATTCCGATGCTTCACTTCAGGTTTACTGTATCCCTTGGACCTTCTTATTGACGCTGAAACACATAAATTGCATCCGAATTTAATACAAATGGCACAATGCCGACTTAAGTACAAGAGGACTGACACTCTCACTTTCTATGATTGGAACCTCTCCTGTGAGTCCAGTTTTAGATTCCGATGCTTCACTTCAAGTTTACTTCTTATTGACGATGAAACACAGAAATAGCATCCGAATTTAATACAAATAGCACAATGCCGACCTAAGTACAAGAGGACTGTAGCTCTCACTTTCTATGATTTGAACCATTCCTGTGAGTCCGGTTTTAGATTCCGATGCTTCACTTCAGGTTTACTGTATCCCTTGGACCTTCTTATTGAGGATGATACACAGAAATTGCATCCGAATTTAACACCAATCGCGCAATGCCGACTTAAGTACAAGAGGACTGACGCTCTCACTTTCTATGATTCGAACCTCTCCTGTGAGGTCAGTTTTAGATTCCGATGCTTCACTTCAGGTTTACTGTATCCCTTGGACCTTCTTATTGACGATGAAACACAGAGATTGCATCCGAATTTAATACAAATAGCACAATACCGACTTAAGTACAAGAGGACTGACACACTCACTTTCTATGATTTGAACCTCTCCTGTGAGTCCAGTTTTAGATTCAGATGCTTCACTTCAGGTTTACTTTATCCCTTGGACCTTCGTATTGAGAATGAAACAAAGAAATTGCATCCGAATTTAATACAAATGGCACAACGCTGAGTTAAGTACAAGAGGATTGACACTCTAACTTTCTATGATTTGAACCTCTCCTGTGAGTCCAGTTTTAGATTCTGATGCTTCACTTCATGATTACCGTATCCCTTGGACCTTCTTATTGTCGCTGAAACACAGAAATTGCATCCGAATTTAATACAAAATGCACAATGCCGACTTAAGTTAAAGGGGACTGACACACTTTCTATGATTTGAACCTCTTCTGCGAGTGCAGTTTTAGATTCCGATTATTCACTTAAGGTTTACTGTATACCTTGGACAATCTTATTGACGATGAAACACAGAAATTGCATCCGAATTTAATTCAAAAGGCACAATACCGACTTAAGTACAAGAGGAAAGACACTCGAACGTTCTGTGATTTAAATCTCTCCTATGAGACCAGTTTTAGATTCCGATGCTTCACTTCAGGTTTACTGTATCCCTTGGACGTTCTTATTGACGATGAAACACAGAAATTGCAACGGAATTAAATTCAAAAGGCACAATGCCGACCGAAGTAGAAGAGGACTACCACTCTCACTTTCTATGATTTGAACCTCTCCTGTGAGTCCAGTTTTAGATTCCGATGCCTCACTTCAGGTATACTGTATACCTTGCACCTTCTTATTGACGATGAAACACAGAAATTGCATCTGAAATAATTTCAAAAGGCACAATGCCGACTTAAGTACAAGAGGACTGACTGTCTCACTTTCTATGATTTGAACCTCTCATGAGAGTCCAGTTTTAGATTCCGATGCTCCACTTCAGGTTTACTGTATCCCTTGGACCTTCTAATTGACGATGAAACACAGGGTTTGCTTCCGAATTTAATACAAAAGGTACAATGCCCACTTAGGTACAAGAGGTCTGACACTCTAACTTTCTATGATTCGAACCTCTCCTGTGAGGTCAGTTTTAGATTCCGATGCTTCACTTCAGGTTTACTGTATCCCTTGGACCTTCTTATTGACGATGAAACACAGAGTTTGCATCCGAATTTAATACAAAAGGCACAATACCGACTCAAGTACAAGAGGAGTGACACTCTAACTCTCTATGATTTGAAATTCTCCTGTGAGTCCAGTTTTAGATTCTGATGCTTCACTTCAGGTTCACTGTATCCCTTGGACCTTCTTATTGACGTTGAAACACAGAAGTTGCATTCGAATTTAATACAAGTGGCACAATGCCGACTTAAGTACAAGAGGACTGACACTCTCACTTTCTATGATTGGAACCTCTCCTGTGAGTCCAGTTTTAGATTCCGATGCTACACTTCAAGTTTACTTCTTATTGACGATGAAACACAGAAATAGCATCCGAATTTAATACAAATGGCACAATGCCGACCTAAGTACAAGGGGACTGACACTCTCACTTTCTATGATTTGAACCATTCCTGTGAGTCCAGTTTTAGATTCCGATGCTACACTTCAGGCTTACTGTATCCCTTGGACCTTCTTATTGAGGATGAAACACAGATATTGCATTAGAATTTAACACCAATCGCGCAATGCCGACTTAAGTACAAGAGGACTGACGCTCTCACTTTCTATGATTCGAACCTCTCCTGTGAGGTCAGTTTTAGATTCCGATGCTTCACTTCAGGTTTACTGTATCCCTTGGACCTTCTTATTGACGATGAAACACAGAGATTGCATCCGAATTTAATACAAATAGCACAATACCGACTTAAGTACAAGAGGACTGACACACTCACTTTCTATGATTTGAACCTCTCCTGTGAGTCCAGTTTTAGATTCAGATGCTTCACTTCAGGTTTACTTTATCCCTTGGACCTTCTTATTGAGAATGAAACAAAGAAATTGCATCCGAATTTAATACAAATGGCACAACGCCGAGTTAAGTACAAGAGGATTGACACTCTCACTTTCTATGATTTGAACCTCTCCTGTGAGTCCAGTTTTAGATTCTGATGCTTCACTTCATGATTACCGTATCCCTTGGACCTTCTTATTGTCGCTGAAACACAGAAATTGCATCCGAATTTAATACAAAATGCACAATGCCGACTTAAGTTAAAGGGGACTGACACTCTTTCTATGATTTGAACCTCTTCTGCGAGTCCAGTTTTAGATTCCGATTATTCACTTAAGATTTACTGTATCCCTTGGACAATCTTATTGACGATGAAACACAGATATTGCATCCGAATTTAATTCAAAAGGCACAATACCGACTTAAGTACAAGAGGAAAGACACTCGAACTTTCTGTGATTTAAATCTCTCCTATGAGTCCAGTTTTAGATTCCGATGCTTCACTTCAGGTTTACTGTATCCCTTGGACGTTCTTATTGACGATGAAACACAGAAATTGCAACGGAATTAAATTCAAAAGGCACAATGCCGACCTAAGTAGAAGAGGACTACCACTCTCACTTTCTATGATTTGAACCTCTCCTGTGATTCCAGTTTTAGATTCCGATGCCTCACTTCAGGTTTACTGTATACCTTGCACCTTCTTATTGACGATGAAACACAGAAATTGCATCTGAATTAATTTCAAAAGGCACAATGCCGACTTAAGTACAAGAGGACTGACACTCTCACTTTCTATGATTTGAACCTCTCATGAGAGTCCAGTTTTAGATTCCGATGCTCCACTTCAGGTTTACTGTATCCCTTGGAGATTCTAATTGACGATGAAACACAGGGTTTGCTTCCGAATTTAATACAAAAGGTACAACGCCGACTTAAGTACAAGAGGTCTGACACTCTAACTTTCTAGGATCGAACCTCTCCTGTGAGGTCAGTTTTAGATTCCGATGCTTCACTTCAGGTTTACTGTATCCCTTGGACCATCTTATTGACGATAAAACACAGAAATTGCATCTGATTGTAATACAAAAGGCACAATATCGACTTAAGTACAAGAGGAATGACACTCTCTATTTCTATGATTTGAACCTCCCCTGTGAGTCCAGTTTCAAATTCCGATGCTTCACTTAAGGTTTACTGTATACCTTGCAGCTTCTTATTGACGATTAAACACAGAAATTGCATCGGAATTAAATTCTAAAGGCACAATGCCGACTTAAGTACAAGAGGACTGACACTCTCACTTTCTATGATTCGAACCTCTCCTGTGAGGTCAGTTTTAGATTCCGATGCTTCACTTCAGGTTTACTGTATCCCTCGGACCTTCTTATTTACGATAAAATACAGAAATTTCATCCGAATTTAATACAAAAGGCTCAATACCGACTTTAGTACAAGAGGAGTGACACTCTAACTTTCTATCATTTGAACATCTCCTGTGAGTCCAGTTTTAGATTCCGATGTTTCACTTCAGTTTTACTGTATCGCTTGGACCTTCTTACTGACGATGAAACACAGAGTTTGCTTCCGAATATTATACAAAAGGCACAATGCCGACGTAAGTACAAGAGGACTGACACTCTAACTTTCTATGATTTGAACCTCTCCTGTGAGTCCAGTTTTAGATTCCGATGCTTCACTTCATGTTTACTGTATCCCTTGGACCTTCTTATTGACGATGAATTACAGAAATTGCATCCGAATTTGATACAAAAGGCACAATTGCGACTTAAGTACAAGAGGACTGACACTCTCTCTATCTATGATTTGAACCTCTCCTGTGAGTCCAGTTTCAGATTCCGATGCTTCACTTCAGGTTTACTGTATACCTTGCACCTTCTTATTGACGATGAAACACAGAAATTGCATCGGAATTAAATTCAAAAGGCACAATGCCGACTTAAGTACAAGAGGACTGACACACTAACTTTCTATGATTTGAACCTCTCCTGTGAGTCCAGTTTTAGATTCCGATGTTTCACTTCAGGTTTACTGTATCCCTTGGACCTTCTTATTGACGATGAAACACAGAAATTGCATCCGAATTTAATACAAAAGGCACAATACCGACTTAAGTACAAGTGGAGTGACACTCTAACTCTCAATGATTTGAATCTCTCCTGTGAGTCCAGTTTTAGATTCCGATGCTTCACTTCTGGTTTATTGTATCGCTTGGACCTTCTTATTGACGATGAAACACAGAATTTGCATCCGAATTCAATACAAATGGCACAATGCCGACTTAAGTACAAGAGGACTGACACTCTCATTTTCTATGATTGGAACCTCTCCTGTGAGTCCACTTTTAGATTCCGATGCCTCACTTCAGGTTTACTGTATCCCTTGGAACTTCTTATTGACGATGAAACACAGAAATTGCATCGGAATTAAATTCAAAGGGCACATTGCAGATTTAAGTACAAGAGGACTGACACTCTAACTTTCTATGATTTGAACCTCTCCTCTGAGTCCAGTTTTAGATTCCGATGCTTCACTTCATGTTTACTGTACCCCTTGGACCTTCTTATTGACGATGAAACACAGAAATTGCATCCGAATTTAATACAATTGGCACAATGCCGACTTAAGTACAAGAGGACTGACGCTCTCACTTTCTATGATTTGAACCTCTCCTGTGAGTCCAGTTTTGGATTCCGTTGCTTCTCTTCAGGTTTACTGTATCCCTTGGACCTTCTTATTGACGATGAAACACAGAAATTGCATCCGAATTTAATACAAATGGCACAATGCCGACTTAAGTACAAGAACACTGACACTCTCACTGTCTGTGATTTGAACCTCTCCTGTGAGTCCAGTTTTAGATTCCGATGCTTCGCTTCAGGTTTACTGTATCCCTTGGAACTTCTTATTGAGGATGAAACACAGATATTGCATCCGAATTTAACACAAATCGCACAATGCCGACTTAAGAACAAGAGGACTGACACTCTCACTTTCTACGATTCGAACCTCTCCTGTGAGGTCAGATTTAGATTCCGATGCTTCACTTCAGGCTTACTGTTTCCCTTGGACCTTCTTATTGACGATGAAACACAGATATTGCATCCGAATTTAATACAAATGGCACAATGTCGACTTAAGTACAAGAGGACAGACACTCTCACTTTCTATGATTTGAACCTCTCCTGCGAGTCCAGTTTTAGATTCCGATGTTTCACTTCAGTTTTACTGTATCGCTTGGACCTTCTTACTGACGATGAAACACAGAGTTTGCATCCGAATATTATACAACGGGCACAATGCCGACGTAAGTACAAGAGGACTGACACTCTAACTTTCTATGATTTGAACCTCTCCTGTGAGTCCAGTTTTAGATTCCGATGCTTCACTTCATGTTTACTGTATCCCTTGGACCTTCTTATTGACGATGAAACACAGAAATTGCATCCGAATTTGATACAAAAGGCACAATTGCGACTTAAGTACAAGAGGACTGACACTCTCTCTATCTATGATTTGAACCTCTCCTGTGAGTCCAGTTTCAGATTCCGATGCTTCACTTCAGGTTTACTGTATACCTTGCACCTTCTTATTGACGATGAAACACAGAAATTGCATCGGAATTAAATTCAAAAGGCACAATGCCGACTTAAGTACAAGAGGACTGACACACTAACTTTCTATGATTTGAACCTCTCCTGTGAGTCCAGTTTTAGATTCCGATGCTTCACTTCAGGTTTACTGTATCCCTTGGACCTTCTTATTGACGATGAAACACAGAAATTGCATCCGAATTTAATACAAAAGGCACAATACCGACTTAAGTACAAGTGGAGTGACACTCTAACTCTCAATGATT
This sequence comes from Schistocerca serialis cubense, assembly GCF_023864345.2. Classification (NCBI taxonomy): domain Eukaryota; kingdom Metazoa; phylum Arthropoda; class Insecta; order Orthoptera; family Acrididae; genus Schistocerca; species Schistocerca serialis. The sequence continues at coordinate 803,587,649 of NC_064642.1, forward strand.
TGAATCTCTCCTGTGAGTCCAGTTTTAGATTCCGATGCTTCACTTCTGGTTTATTGTATCGCTTGGACCTTCTTATTGACGATGAAACACAGAATTTGCATCCGAATTCAATACAAATGGCACAATGCCGACTTAAGTACAAGAGGACTGACACTCTCATTTTCTATGATTGGAACCTCTCCTGTGAGTCCACTTTTAGATTCCGATGCCTCACTTCAGGTTTACTGTATCCCTTGGAACTTCTTATTGACGATGAAACACAGAAATTGCATCGGAATTAAATTCAAAGGGCACATTGCAGATTTAAGTACAAGAGGACTGACACTCTAACTTTCTATGATTTGAACCTCTCCTCTGAGTCCAGTTTTAGATTCCGATGCTTCACTTCATGTTTACTGTACCCCTTGGACCTTCTTATTGACGATGAAACACAGAAATTGCATCCGAATTTAATACAATTGGCTCAATGCCGACTTAAGTACAAGAGGACTGACGCTCTTACTTTCTATGATTTGAACCTCTCCTGTGAGTCCAGTTTTGGATTCCGTTGCTTCTCTTCGGGTTTACTGTATCAATTGGACCTTCTTATTGACGATGAAACACAGAAATTGCATCCGAATTTAATACAAATGGCACAATGCCGACTTAAGTACAAGAGCACTGACACTCTCACTGTCTGTGATTTGAACCTCTCCTGTGAGTCCAGTTTTAGATTCCGATGCTTCGCTTCAGGTTTACTGTATCCCTTGGAACTTCTTATTGAGGATGAAACACAGATATTGCATCCGAATTTAACACAAATCGCACAATGCCGACTTAAGTACAAGAGGACTGACACTCTCACTTTCTACGATTCGAACCTCTCCTATGAGGTCAGATTTAGATTCCGATGCTTCACTTCAGGCTTACTGTTTCCCTTGGACCTTCTTATTGACGATGAAACACAGATATTGCATCCGAATTTAATACAAATGGCACAATGTCGACTTAAGTACAAGAGGACAGACACTCTCACTTTCTATGATTTGAACCTCTCCTGCGAGTCCAGTTTCAGATTCCGATGCTTCACTTCAGGTTTACTGTATCCCTTGGACCTTCTTATTGACGCTGAAACACATAAATTGCATCCGAATTTAGTACAATAGGCACAATGCCGACTTAAGTAAAAGAGGACTGACACTCTAACATTCTATGATTTGAACCTCTTCTGCGAGTCCAGTTTTAGATTCCGATGTTTCACTTAAGGTTTACTGTATCCCTTGGAAGTTCTTATTGACGATGAAACACAGAAATTGCATCCGAATTTAATAAAATTGCCACAATGCCGACTTAAGCACAAGAGGATTGACACTCTAACTTTCTATGATTTGAACCTCCCCTGTGAGTCCAGATTCACATTCCGATGCTTCACTTCAGGTTTACTGTATACCTTGCACTTTCTTATTGAAGATGAAACAGAAATTGCATCGGAAATAAATTCAAAGGGCACAATGCCGACTTAAGAACAAGAGGACTGACACTCTAACTTTCTATGGTTTGAACCTCTCCTCTGAGTCCAGTTTTAGATTCCGATGCTTCACTTCAGGTTGACTGAATCCCTTGGACCTTCTTATTGACGATGAAACACAGAAATTGCATCCCAATTTAATACAAAAGGCACAATACCGGCTTAAGTACAAGAGGGGTGACACTCTAACTCTCTATGATTTGAACCTCTCTTGTTATTCTAGTTCTAGATTTTGATGCTTCACTTCAGGTTTACTGTATACCTTGGACCTTCTTATTGACGATGCAACACAGAAATTGCATCCGAATGAAATACAAAAGGCACAATGCCGTCTTAAGTACAAGAGGACTGACACTCTCACTTTCTATTATTGGAAACTCTCCTGTGAGTCCAGTTTTAGATTCCGATGCTTCACTTCAGGTTTACTGTATCCCTTGGACCTTCTTATTGACGATGAAACACAGAAATTGCATCCGAATTTAATACAAATGGCACAATGCCGACTCAAGTACAAGAGGACTGACACTCTCACTTTATATGATTTGAACCTCTCCTGTGGGTCCAGTTTTAGATTCCGATGCTTCACTTCAGGTTTACTGTATCCCTTGGACCTTCTTATTGACGATGAAACACAGAGTTTGCATCCGAATTTAATACAAAAGGCACAAAGCCGACTTAAGTACAAGAGGACTGACACTCTAACTTTCTATGATTTGAACCTCTCCTGTGAGTCCAGTTTTAGATTCCGATGCTTCACTTCAGGATTACTGTATACCTTGGACCTTCTTATTGACGATGAAACACAGAAATTGCATCCGAATTTAATACAAAAGGCACAATTTCGACTCAAGTACAAGAGGACTGACACTCTCACTTTCTATGATTTTAACCTGTCCTGTGAGTCCAGTTTTAGATTCCGTTGCTTCACTTCAAGTTCACTTCTTATTGACGATGAAACACAGAAATAGCATCCGAATTTAATACAAATTTCACAATGCCGACCTAAGTACAAGAGGACTGTAGCTCTCACTTTCTATGATTTGAACCATTCCCGTGAGTCCAGTTTTAGATTCCGATGCTTCACTTCAGGTTTACTGTATCCCTTGGACCTTCTTATTGAGGATAAAACACAGAAATTGCATCCGAATTTAACACCAATCGCGCAATGCCGACTTAAGTACAAGAGGACTGACGCTCTCACTTTCTATGATTCGAACCTCTCCTGTGAGGTCAGTTTTAGATTCCGATGCTTCACTTCAGGTTTACTGTATCCCTTGGACCTTCTTATTGACGATGAAACACAGAGATTGCATCCGAATTTAATACAAATAGCACAAAACCGACTTAAGTACAAGAGGACTGACACACTCACTTTCTATGATTTGAACCTCTCCTGTGAGTCCAGTTTTAGATTCTGATGCTTCACTTCATGATTACCGTATCCCTTGGACCTTCTTATTGACGCTGAAACACAGAAATTGCATCCGAATTTAATACAAAATGCACAATGCCGACTTAAGTTAAAGGGGACTGACACTCTTTCTATGATTTGAATCTCTTCTGCGAGTCCAGTTTTAGATTCCGATTATTCACTTAAGGTTTACTGTATCCCTTGGACAGTCTTATTGACGATGAAACACAGAAATTGCATCCGAATTTAATTCAAAAGGCACAATACCGACTTAAGTACAAGAGGAAAGACACTCGAACTTTCTGTGGTTTAAATCTCTCCTATGAGTCCAGTTTTAGATTCCGATGCTTCACTTCAGGTTTACTGTATCCCTTGGACGTTCTTATTGACGATGAAACACAGAAATTGCAACGGAATTAAATTCAAAAGGCACAATGCCGACCTAAGTAGAAGAGGACTACCACTCTCACTTTCTATGATTTGAACCTCTCCTGTGAGTCCAGTTTTAGATTCCGATGCGTCACTTCAGGTTTACTGTATCCTTGGACCTTCTTATAGACGATGGAACATAGAAATTGCATCCGAATTTAGTACAAAAGGCACAATACCGACTTAAGAACAAGAGGAGTGACACTCTAACTCTCTATGATTTGAACCTCTCCTGTGAGGCCAGTTTTAGATTCTGATGCTTCACTTCAGGTTTACTGTATCCCTTGGCCCTTCTTATTGACGATGAAACACAGAAATTGCATCCGAATTTAATACAAATGGCACAATGCCGACTTAAGTACAAGAGGACTGACACTCTCACTTTCTATGATTGGAAACTCTCCTGTGAGTCCAGTTTTAGATTCCGATGCTTCACTTCGGGTTTACTGTATACCTTGCACCTTCTGATTGACGATGAAACACAGAAATTGCATCGGAATTTAATACAAAAGGCACAATGATGACTTAAGTAAAAGAGGACAGACACTCTAACTTTCAATGATTTGAACCTCTCCTGCGAGTCCAGTATTAGATTCCGATGCTTCAATTAAGGTTTACTGTATCCCTTGGACAATCTTATTGACGATGAAACACAGAAATTGCATCCGAATTTAATACAAAAGGCACAATACCGACTTAAGTACAAGTGGAATGACACTCTAACTTTCTATGATTGAAATATCTCCTTTGACTCCAGTTTTAGATTCCGATGCTACACTTCAGGTTTACTGTATCTCTTGGACGTACTTATTGACGATGAAACACAGAAATTGCAACGGAATTAAATTCAAAAGGCACAATGCCGACCTAAGTAGAAGAGGACTAACACTCTCACTTTCTATGATTTGAACCTCTCCTGTGAGTCCAGTTTTAGAGTCCGATGCTTCACTTCAGGTTTACTGTATCCCTTGGACCTTCTTATTGACGATGAAACACAGAAATTGCATCGGAATTAAATTCAAAAGGCACAATGCCGACTTAAGTACAAGAGGACTGACACTCTCACTTTCTATGATTTGAACCTCTCCTGTGAGTCCAGTTGAAGATTCCGATGCTTCACTTCAGGTTTACTGTACCCCTTGGACCTACTCATTGAGGATGAAACACAGGGTTTGCTTCCGTATGTAATACAAAAGGTACAATGCCGACTTAAGTACAAGAGGTCTGACACTCTAACTTTCTATGATTTGAACCTCTCCTGTGAGGTCAGTTTTAGATTCTGATGTTTCACTTCGGGTTTACTGTATACCTTGCACCTTCTTATTGACGATGAAACACAGAAATAGCATCCGAATTTAATACAAAATGCACAATGCCGACTTAAGTACTAGAGGACTGACATTCTAACTTTCCATGATTTGAACCTCTCCTGTGAGTGCAGTTTTAGATTCCAATGCTTCATTTCAGGTTTACTGTATCCCTTGGACCTTCTTGTCGACGATGAAACACAGAAATAGCATCCGAATTTAATACAAGAGGCACAATGCCCACTTAAGTACAAGAGGACTGACATTCTAACTTTCTATGATTTGAACCTCTCCTGTGAGTCCAGTTTTAGATTCCGATGCTTCACTTCAGGTTTACTGTATCCCTTGGACCTTTTTATTGACGATGAAACACAGAAATTGCATCCGAATTTAATACAAATGTCACAATGCCGACTTAAGTACAAGAGGACTGACACTCTCACTTTCTATGATTTGAGCGTTTCCTGTGAGTCCAGTTTTAGATTCCGATGCTTCACTTCAGGTTTACTGTATCCCTTGGACCTTCTTAATGACGATGAAACACAGAAATAGCATCCGAATTTAATACAAATGGCACAATGCCGACTTAAGTAAAAGAGGACTGACACTCTTTCTATGATTTGAACCTCTCCTGCGAGTCCAGTATTAGATTCCGATGCTTCACTTCAGGTTTACTGTATCCCTTGGACCTTCTAATTGACGATGAAACACAGGGTTTGCTTCCGAATTTAATACAAAAGGTACAATGCCGACTTAAGTACAAGAGGTCTGACACTCTAACTTTCTACGATTCGAACCTCTCCTGTGAGGTCAGTTTTAGATTCCGATGCTTCACTTCAGGTTTACTGTATCCCTTGGCCCTTCTTATTGACGATGAAACACAGAAATTGCATCCGAATTTAATACAAATGGCACAATGCCGACTTAAGTACAAGAGGACTGACACTCTCATTTTCTATGATTGGAACCTCTCCTGTGAGTCCAGTTTTAGATTCCGTTGCTTTACTTCAGGTTTACTGTATCCCTTGGACCTTCTTATTGAGGATGAAACACAGAAATTGCATCCGAATTCAACACAAATCGCACAATGCCGACTTAAGTACAAGAGGACTGACGTTCTCACTTTCTATGATTCGGACCTCTCCTGTGAGGTCAGTTTTAGGTTCTGATGCTTCACTTCAGGTTTACTGTATCCCTTGGACCTTCTTATTGACGATTAAACACAGAAATTGCATCCGAATTTAATACAAAAGGCACAATACCGACTTAAGTACAAGAGGACTAACATTCTCACTTTCTATGATTTGAACCTCTCCTGTGAGTCCAGTTTTAGATTCCGATGCTTCACTTCAGGTTTACTGTATCCCTTGGACCTTCTTATTGACGATGAAACACAGAAATTGCATCGGAATTAAATTCAAAAGGCACAATGCCGACTTAAGTACAAGAGGACTGACACTCTCACTTTCTATGATTTGAACCTCTCCTGTGAGTCCAGTTTTAGATTCCGATGCTTCACTTCAGGTTTACTGTACCCCTTGGACCTACTTATTGAGGATGAAACACAGGGTTTGCTTCCGCATTTAATACAAAAGGTACAATGCCGACTTAAGTACAAGAGGTCTGACACTCTAACTTTCTATGATTTGAACCTCTCCTGTGAGTCCAGTTTTAGATTCCGATGCTTCACCTCAGGTTTACTGTATCCCTTGGACCTTCTTATTGACGATGAAACACAGAAATTGCATCGGAATTAAATTCAAAAGGCACAATGCCGACTTAAGTACAAGAGGACTGACACTCTCACTTTCTATGATTTGAACCTCTCCTGTGAGTCCAGTTTTAGATTCCGATGCTTCACTTCAGCTTTACTGTGTCCCTTGGACCTTTTTATTGACGATGAAACACAGAAATTGCATCCGAATTTAATACAAAAGGCACAATACCGACTTAAGTACAAGAGGACTAACACTCTCACTTTCTATGATTTGAACCTCTCCTGTGAGTCCAGTTTTAGATTCCGATGCTTCACTTCAGGTTTACTGTATCCCTTGGACCTTCTTATTGACGATGAAACACAGAATTTGCATGGGAATTAAATTCAAAAGGCACAATGCCGACTTAAGTACAAGAGGACTGACACTCTAACTATCTATGATTTGAACCTCTCCTGTGAGTCCAGTTTTAGATTCCCATGCTTCACTTCAGGTTTACTGTATCCCTTGGTCCTCCTTATTGACGATGAAACACAGAATTTGCATACGAATTTGATACAAAAGGCACAATGGCGACTTACGTACAGGAGGACTGACACTCTCACTTTCTATGATTTGAACCTCTCCTGTGAGTCCAGTTTAGATTCCGATGCTTCACTTCAGGTTTACTGTTTCCCTTGGACCTTCTTATTGACGACGAAACACAGAGTTTGCATCCGAATTTAATACAAATGGCACAATGCCGACTTAAGAACAAGAGGACTGACACTCTCACTTTCTATGCTTCGAACCTCTCCTGTGAGGTCAGTTTTAGATTCCGATGTTTCACTTCGGGTTTACTGTATACCTTGCACCTTCTTATTGACGATGAAACACAGAAATAGCATCCGAATTTAATACAAAATGCACAATGACGACTTAAGTACAAGAGGACTGACATTCTAACTTTCTATGATTTGAACCTCTGCTGTGAGTCCAGTTTTAGATTCCGATGCTTCACTTCAGGTTTACTGTATCCCTTGGACCTTCTTATTGACGATGGAACACAGAAATAGCATCCGAATTTAATACAAGAGCCACAATGCCCACTTAAGTACAAGAGGACTGACATTCTAACTTTCTATGATTTGAACCTCCCTTGTGAGTCCAGTTTTAGATTCCGATGCTTCACTTCAGGTTTACTGTATCCCTTGGACCTTTTTATTGACGATGAAACACAGAAATTGCATCCGAATTTAATACAAATGTCACAATGCCGACTTAAGTACAAGAGGACTGACACTCTCACTTTCTATGATTTGAGCCTTTCCTGTGAGTCCAGTTTTAGATTCCGATGCTTCACTTAAGGTTTACTGTATCCCTTGGACCTTCTTACTGACGATGAAACACAGAAATAGCATCCGAATTTAATAGAAGAGGCACAATGCCGACTTAAGTAAAAGAGGACTGACACTCTTTCTATGATTTGAACCTCTCCTGCGAGTCCAGTATTAGATTCCGATGCTTCACTTAAGGTTTACTGTATCCCTTGGACAATCTTATTGACGATGAAACACAGAAATCGCAACGGAATTAATTTCTAAAGGCACAATGCCGACCTAAGTAGAAGAGGACTAACACTCTCACTTTCTATGATTTGAACCTCTCCTGTGAGTCCAGTTTTAGATTCCGATGCTTCAGTTAGTGATTACTGTATCCCTTGGACCTTCTTATTGACGATGAAACACAGAAATTGCATCCGAATTTAATACAAATGCCACAATGCCGACTTAAGTACTAGAGGACTGACACTCTCACTTTCTATGATTTGAGCCTTTCCTGTGAGTCCAGTTTTAGATTCCGATTCTTCACTTCAGGTTTACTGTATCCCTTGGACCTTCTTATTGACGATGAAACACAGAAATTGCATCCGAATTTAATTCAAAAGGCACAATGCCGACTTAAGTAAAAGAGGACTGACTCTCTAACATTCAATGATTTGGACCTCTCCTGCGAGTCCAGTTTTAGATTCCGATTCTTCACTTAAGGTTTACTGTATACCTTGCACCTTCTTATTGACGATGAAACACAGAAATTGCATCGGAAATAAATTTAAAAGCCATAATGCCGACTTAAGTACAAGAGGACTGACACTCTCACTTTCTATGATTTGAACCTCTCCTGTGAGTCCAGTTTAAGATTCCGATGCTTCACTTCAGGGTAACTGTATCCCTTGGACCTTCTTATTGACGATGAAACAAAGAGTTTGCATCCGAATTTAATACAAAAGGAACAATGCCGACTTAAGTACAAGAGGACTGACACTCTAACTTTCTATGATTTGAACCTCTCCTGTGAGTCCAGTTGAAGATTCCGATGCTTCACTTCAGGTTTACTGTATCTCTTGTACCTTCTTATTGACGATGTAACACAGAAATAGCACCCGAATTTAATAACAAAAATCACAATGGCGACTTAAGTACAAGAGGACTGACACTCTCACTTTCTATGATTTGAACCTCTCCTGTGAGTCCAGTTTTAGATTCCGATGCTTCACTTCAGGTTTACTGTATCCCTTGGACCTTCTTATTGACGATGAAACACAGAAATTGCGTCCGAAATTAATACAAATGCCACAATGCCGACTTAAGTACAAGAGGACTGACACTCTCACTTTCTATGATTTGAACCTTTACTGTGAGTCCACTTTTAGATTCCAATGCTTCACTTAAGTTTTACTGTATCTCTTGGATTTTCTGATTGAGGATGAAACACAGCAATTGCATCCGAATTTAATACAAATGCCACAATGCAGACTTAAGTACAAGAGGACTGACACTCACACTTTCTATGATTTGAACCTCTCCTGTGAGTCCAGTTTTAGATTCCGATGCTTCACTTCAGATTTACTGTATCCCTTGGACCTTCTTATTGACGATGAAACACAGAAATTGCATCCCAATTTAATACAAAAGGCCCAATGCCGACTTAAGTACAAGAGGTCTGACATTCTAACTTTCTATGATTTGAACCTCTCCTGTGAGTACAGTTTTAGATTCCGATGCTTCACTTCAGGTTTAATGTATCCCTTGGACCTTCTTATTGACGATGAAACACAGAAATTGCACCCGAATGTAATACAAAATTCACAATACCGCCTCAAGTACAAGAGGAGTGACACTCTAACTTTCTATGATTTGAACCTTTCCTGTGAGTCCAGTTTTAGATTCCAATGCTTCACTTAAATTTTACTGCATCCCTTGGACCCTCGTATTGGCGATGAAACACAGAAATTGCATCCGAATTTAATACAAATGGCACAATGCCGACTTAAGTACAAGAGGACTGATACTCTCACTTTCTATGATTTGAACCTCTCCTGTGAGTCCAGTTTTAGATTCCGATGCTTCACTTCAGGTTTACTGTATCTCTTGGACCTTCTTATTGACGATGAAACACAGAAATAGCATCCGAATTTAATACAAGAGGCACAATGCCGAGTTAAGTACAAGAGGACTGACATTCTAACTTTCTATGATTTGAACCTCTCCTGTGAGTCTACTTTTAGATTCCGATGCTTCACTTCAGGTTTACTGTATACCTTTGGCCTTCTTATTGACGATGAAACACAGAAATTTCATCCGAATTTAATACAAATGGGACAATGCCGACTTAAGTACAAGAGGACTGACACTCTCACTTTCTATGATTTGAATCTCTCCTGTGAGTCCAGTTTTAGATTCCGATGCTTCACTTCAGGTTTACTGTATCCCTTGACCTTCTTATTGACGATGAAACACAGAAATTGCATCCGAATTTAATACAAAAGGCACAATGCCGACTTAAGTAAAAGAGGACTGACACTCTAACATTCAATGATTTGAACCTCTCCTGCGAGTCCAGTTTAGGATTCCGATGCTTCACTTAAGGTTTACTGTATACCTTGCACCTTCTTATTGACGATGAAACACAGAAATTGCATCGGAAATAAATTTAAAAGCCATAATGCCGACTTAAGTACAAGAGGACTGACACTCTCACTTTCTATGATTTGAACCTCTCCTGTGAGTCCAGTTTTAGATTCCGATGCTTCACTTCAGGTTAACTGTATCCCTTGGACCTTCTTATTGACGATGAAACACAGAGTTTGCATCCGAATTTAATACAAAAGGTACAATGCCGACTTAAGTACAAGAGGACTGACACTCTAACTTTCTATGATTTGAAACTCTCCTGTGAGTCCAGTTTAAGATTCCGATGCTTCACTTCAGGTTTACTGTATCCCTTGGACCTTTTTATTGACGATGAAACACAGAAATTGCGTCCGAAATTAATACAAATGCCACAATGCCGACTTAAGTACAAGAGGACTTACACTCTTACTTTCTATGATTTGAACCTTTACTGTGAGTCCAGTTTTAGATTCCAATGCTTCCCTTAAGTTTTACAGTATCCCATGGACCTTCTTATTGACGATGAAACACAGAAATTGCATCCGAATTTAATACAAATGGCACAATGCCGACTTAAGTACAAGAGGACTGATACTCTCACTTTCTATGATTTGAACCTCTCCTGTGAGTCCAGTTTTAGATTCCGATGCTTCACTTCAGGTTTACTGTATCCCTTGGACCTTCTTATTGACGATGAAACACAGAAATAGCATCCGAATTTAATACAAGAGGCACAATGCCGACTTAAGTACAAGAGGACTGACATTCTAACTTTCTATGATTTGAACCTCTCCTGTGAGTCCAGTTTTAGATTCCGATGCTTCACTTCAGGTTTACTGTATACCTTTGACCTTCTTATTGACGATGAAACACAGAAATTTCATCCGAATATAATACAAATGACACAATGCCGACTTAAGTACAAGATGACTGACACTCTGACTTTCTATGATTTGAACCCCTCCTGTGAGTCCAGTTTTAGATTCCGATGCTTCACTTCAGGTTTACTGTATCCCTTGTACCTTCTTATTGACGATGTAACACAGAAATAGCACCCGAATTTAATACAAAAATCACAATGGCAACTTAAGTACAAGAGGACTGACACTCTTACTTTCTTTGATTTGAACCTCTCCTGTGAGTCCAGTTTCAGATTCCGATGCTTCACTCAGGTTTACTGTATCCCTTGGACCTTCTTATTGACGATGAAACACAGAAATTGCGTCCGCAATTAATACAAATGCCACAATGCCGACTTAAGTACAAGAGGACTGACACTCTCACTTTCTATGATTTGAACCTTTCCTGTGAGTCCACTTTTAGATTCCAATGCTTCACTTAAGTTTTACTGTATCCCTTGGATTTTCTGATTGACGATGAAACACAGCAATTGCATCCGAATTTAATACAAATGCCACAATGCCGACTTAAGTACAAGAGGACTGACACTCTCACTTTCTATGATTCGAACCTCTCCTGTGAGTCCAGTTTTAGATTCCGATGCTTCACTTCAGGTTTACTGTATCCCTTGGACCTTCTTATTGACGATGAAACACAGAAATTGCATCCGAAATTAATACAAAAGGCCCAATGCCGACTTAAGTACCAGAGGACTGACGTTCTAACTTTCTATGATTTGAACCTCTCCTGTGAGTCCAGTTTCAGATTCCGATGCTTCACTTCAGGTTTACTGTATCCCTTGGACCTTCTTATTGACGATGAAACACAGAAATTGCATCCGAATTTAATTCAAAAGGCACAATGCCGACTTAAGTAAAAGAGGACTGACTCTCTAACATTCAATGATTTGGACCTCTCCTGCGAGTCCAGTTTTAGATTCCGATTCTTCACTTAAGGTTTACTGTATACCTTGCACCTTCTTATTGACGATGAAACACAGAAATTGCATCGGAAATAAACTTAAAAGCCATAATGCCGACTTAAGTACAAGAGGACTGACACTCTCACTTTCTATGATTTGAACCTCTCCTGTGAGTCCAGTTTGAGATTCCGATGCTTCACTTCAGGGTAACTGTATCCCTTGGACCTTCTTATTGACGATGAAACACAGAGTTTGCATCCGAATTTAATACAAAAGGAACAATGCCGACTTAAGTACAAGAGGACTGACACTCTAACTTTCTATGATTTGAACCTCTCCTGTGAGTCCAGTTGAAGATTCCGATGCTTCACTTCAGGTTTACTGTATCTCTTGTACCTTCTTATTGACGATGTAACACAGAAACAGCACCCGAATTTAATAACAAAAATCACAATGGCGACTTAAGTACAAGAGGACTGACACTCTCACTTTCTATGATTTGAACCTCTCCTGTGAGTCCAGTTTTAGATTCCGATGCTTCACTTCAGGTTTACTGTATCCCTTGGACCTTCTTATTGACGATGAAACACAGAAATTGCACCCGAATTTAATACAAAATTCACCATACCGCCTCAAGTACAAGAGGAGTGACACTCTAACTTTCTATGATTTGAACCTTTCCTGTGAGTCCAGTTTTAGATTCCGATGCTTCACTTCAGGTTTACTGTATACCTTTGACCTTCTTATTGACGATGAAACACAGAAATTTCATCCGAATATAATACAAATGGCACAATGCCGACTTAAGTACAAGATGACTGACACTCTGACTTTCTATGATTTGAACCCCTCCTGTGAGTCCAGTTTTAGATTCCGATGCTTCACTTCAGGTTTACTGTATCCCTTGTACCTTCTTATTGACGATGTAACACAGAAATAGCACCCGAATTTAATACAAAAATCACAATGGCAAGTTAAGTACAAGAGGACTGACACTCTTACTTTCTTTGATTTGAACCTCTCCTGTGAGTCCAGTTTTAGATTCCGATGCTTCACTCAGGTTTACTGTATCCCTTGTACCTTCTTATTGACGATGAAACACAGAAATTGCATCCGAATTTAATACAAATGGCACAATGCCGACTTAAGTACAAGAGGACTGATACTCTCACTTTCTATGATTTGAACCTCTCCTGTGAGTCCAGTTTTAGATTCCGATGCTTCACTTCAGGTTTACTGTATCTCTTGGACCTTCTTATTGACGATGAAACACAGAAATAGCATCTGAATTTAATACAAGAGGCACAATGCCGACTTAAGTAGAAGAGGACTGACATTCTAACTTTCTATGATTTGAACCTCTCCTGTGAGTCTACTTTTAGATTCCGATGCTTTACTTCAGGTTTACTGTATACCTTTGGCCTTCTTATTGACGATGAAACACAGAAATTTCATCCGAATTTAATACAAATGGGACAATGCCGACTTAAGTACAAGAGGACTGACACTCTCACTTTCTATGATTTGAATCTCTCCTGTGAGTCCAGTTTTAGATTCCGATGCTTCACTTCAGGTTTACTGTATCCCTTGACCTTCTTATTGACGATGAAACACAGAAATTGTATCCGAATTTAATACAAAAGGCACAATGCCGACTTAAGTAAAAGAGGACTGACACTCTAACATTCAATGATTTGAACCTCTCCTGCGAGTCCAGTTTTGGATTCCGATGCTTCACTTAAGGTTTACTGTATACCTTGCACCTTCTTATTGACGATGAAACACAGAAATTGCATCGGAAATAAATTTAAAACCATAATGCCGACTTAAGTACAAGAGGACTGACACTCTCACTTTCTATGATTTGAACCTCTCCTGTGAGTCCAGTTTTAGATTCCGATGCTTCACTTCAGGTTAACAGTATCCCTTGGACCTTCTTATTGACGATGAAACACAGAGTTTGCATCCGAATTTAATACAAAAGGTACAATGCCGACTTAAGTACAAGAGGACTGACACTCTAACTTTCTATGATTTGAAACCCTCCTGTGAGTCCAGTTTAAGATTCCGATGCTTCACTTCAGGTTTACTGTATCCCTTGGACCTTTTTATTGACGATGAAACACAGAAATTGCGTCCGAAATTAATACAAATGCCACAATGCCGACTTAAGTACAAGAGGACTTTCACTCTTACTTTCTATGATTTGAACCTTTCCTGTGAGTCCAGTTTTAGATTCCAATGCTTCCCTTAAGTTTTACAGTATCCCATGGACCTTCTTATTGACGATGAAACACAGAAATAGCATCCGAATTTAATACAAATGGCACAATGCCGACTTAAGTACAAGAGGACTGATACTCTCACTTTCTATGATTTGAACCTCTCCTGTGAGTCCAGTTTTAGATTCCGATGCTTCACTTCAGGTTTACTGTATCCCTTGGACCTTCTTATTGACGATGAAACACAGAAATAGCATCCGAATTTAATACAAGAGGCACAATGCCGACTTAAGTACAAGAGGACTGACATTCTAACTTTCTATGATTTGAACCTCTCCTGTGAGTCCAGTTTTAGATTCCGATGCTTCACTTCAGGTTTACTGTATACCTTTGACCTTCTTATTGACGATGAAACACAGAAATTTCATCCGAATATAATACAAATGGCACAATGCCGACTTAAGTACAAGATGACTGACACTCTGACTTTCTATGATTTGAACCCCTCCTGTGAGTCCAGTTTTAGATTCCGATGCTTCACTTCAGGTTTACTGTATCCCTTGTACCTTCTTATTGACGATGTAACACAGAAATAGCACCCGAATTTAATACAAAAATCACAATGGCAACTTAAGTACAAGAGGACTGACACTCTTACTTTCTTTGATTTGAACCTCTCCTGTGAGTCCAGTTTTAGATTCCGATGCTTCACTCAGGTTTACTGTATCCCTTGGACCTTCTTATTGACGATGAAACACAGAAATTGCGTCCGCAATTAATACAAATGCCACAATGCCGACTTAAGTACAAGAGGACTGACACTCTCACTTTCTATGATTTGAACCTTTCCTGTGAGTCCACTTTTAGATTCCAATGCTTCACTTAAGTTTTACTGTATCCCTTGGATTTTCTGATTGACGATGAAACACAGCAATTGCATCCGAATTTAATACAAATTCCACAATGCCGACTTAAGTACAAGAGGACTGACACTCTCCCTTTCTATGATTCGAACCTCTCCTGTGAGTCCAGTTTTAGATTCCGATGCT
Organism: Schistocerca serialis cubense; assembly: GCF_023864345.2. Classification (NCBI taxonomy): domain Eukaryota; kingdom Metazoa; phylum Arthropoda; class Insecta; order Orthoptera; family Acrididae; genus Schistocerca; species Schistocerca serialis. Next base: position 803,603,043 of record NC_064642.1, read on the forward strand.
TCACTTCAGGTTTACTGTATCCCTTGGACCTTCTTATTGACGATGAAACACAGAAATTGCATCCGAAATTAATACAAAAGGCCCAATGCCGACTTAAGTACAAGAGGACTGACACTCTCACTTTCTATGATTTGAAACTTTCCTGTGAGTCCAGTTTTAGATTCCAATGCTTCACTTAAGTTTTACTGTATCCCTTGGACCTTCATATTGACGATGAAACACAGAAATTGCACCCGAATACAATACAAATGGCACAATGCCGACTTAAGTACAAAAGGACTGACACTGTCACTTTCTATGATTTGAACCTCTCCTGTGTGTCCAGTTTTAGATTCCGATGCTTCATTTCAGGTTTACTGTATCCCTTGGACCTTCTTATTGACGATGAAACACAGAAATTGCACCCGAATTTAATACAGAATGCACAATACCGACTCAAGTACAAGAGGAATGACACTCTAACTTTCTGTGATTTGAACCTCTCCTGTGAGTCCAGTTTTTGATTCCGATGCTTCACTTCAGGTTTACTGTATCCCTTGGACCTTCTTATTGACGATGAAACACAGAAATTGAATCCGAATTTAATGCAAATGCCACAATGCCGACTTAAGTACAAGAGGACTAACACTCTCACTTTCTACGATTTGAACCTTTCCTGTGAGTCCAGTTTTAGATTCCGATGCTTCACTTCAGGTTTACTGTATCGCTTGGACCTTCTTATTGACGATGAAACACTGAAATTGCACCCGACTTTAATACAAATGGCACAATGCCGACATAAGTACAAGAGGACTGACACCCTCACTTTCTATGATGTGAAACTCTCCTGTGAGTATCATTTTAGATTCCGATGCTTCAAATCAGGTTTTTGTATCCCTTGGACCTTCTTATTGACGATCAAACACAGAAATTGCATCCGAATTTAATACAAATGCCACAATGCCGACTTAGGTACAAGAGGACTGACACTCTCGCTTTCTATGATTTGAACCTTTCCTGTGAGTCCAATTTTAGATTCCAATGCTTCACTTCAGGTTTACTGTATCCCTTGGACCTTCTTATTGACGATGAAAGACAGAAATTGCATTCGAATTTACTACAAATGCCACAATGCCGACTTAAGTACAAAAGGACTGACACTCTCACTTTCTATGATTTCAACCTCTCCAGTGAGTCCAGTTTTAGATTCCGATGTTTCACTTCAGGTTTACTGTATACCTTGCACTTTCTTATTGACGATGAAACACAGAAATTGCAGCCGAATTTAATACAAAAGGCACAATGCCGACTTAAGTACAAGATGACTGACATTCTTACTTTCTATGATTTGAACCTCTCCTGTGAGTCCAGTTTTAGATTCCGATGCTTCACTTCAGGTTTACTGTATCCCTTGGACCTTCGTATTGACGATGAAACACAGAAATAGCACCCGAATTTAATACAAAAGGCACAATACCGACAAGTACAAGAGGAGGGACACTCTAACTTTCTATGATGTGAACCTCTCCTGTGAGTCCAGTTTTAGATTCCGATGCATCACTTCAGGATTTTGTATCCCTTGGACCTTCTTATTGCCGATGAAACACAGAAATTGCATCGGAATTATATTCAAAACGCACAATGCCGACTTAAGTAAAAGAAGACTGACACACTCACTTTCTATGATTTGGACCTCTCCTGTGAGTCCTGTTTTAGATTCCGATGCTTCACTTCAGGTATTTTGTATCCCTTGGACCTTCTTATTGACGATGGATCACAGAAATTACTTCGGAATTAAATTCAAAAAGCACAGTGCCGACTTAAGTACAAGAGGACTGACACTCTAACTTTCTATGATTTGAACCCCTCCTGTGAGTCCAGTTTTAGATTCCTATGCTTCACTTCAGGTTTACTGTATCCCTTGGACCTTCTTATTGACGATGAAACACAGAAATTGCATCCGAATTTAATACAAAAGGAACAATACAGACTTCAGTACAAGAGGAGTGACACTCTAACTCCCTGTGATTTGAACCTCTCTTGTTAGTCCAGTTTTAGATTCCGACGCTTCACTTCAGGTTCACTGTATCACTTGGACCTTCTTATTGACGATGAAACACAGATATTGCGTCCTAAATTAATACAATTGCCACAATGCCGACTTAAGTACAAGAGGACTTACACTCTCACTTTCTATGATTTGAACCTTTCCTGTGAGTCCAGTTTTAGATTCCAATGCTTCAGTTAAGTTTTACTGTATCCCTTGGACCTTCTTATTGACGATGAAACACAGAAATTGCATCCGAATTTAATACAAATGGCACAATGCCGACTTAAGTACAAGAGGACTGATACTCTCACTTTCTATGATTTGAACCTCTCCTGTGAGTCCAGTTTTAGATTCCGATGTTTCACTTCAGGTTTACTGTATGCCTTGGACCTTCTTATTGACGATGAAACACAGAAATAGCATCCGAATTTAATACAAGAGGCACAATGCCGACTTAAGTACAAGAGGACTGACATTCTAACTTTCTATGATTTGAACCTCTCCTGTGAGTCCCGTTTTAGATTCCGATGCTTCACTTCAGGTTTACTCTATACCTTTGACCTTCTTATTGACGATGAAACACAGAAATTTCATCCGAATATAATACAAATGGCACAATGCCGATTTAAGTACAAGCGGACTGACACTCTCACGTTCTATGATTTGAACCTCTCCTGTGAGTCCAGTTTTAGATTCCGATGCTTCACTTCAGGTTTACTGTATCCCTTGGACCTTCTTATTGACGATGAAACACAGAAATCGCATCCGAATTTAATTCAAAAGGCACAATGCCGACTTAAGTAAAAGAGGACTGACACTCTAACAATCAATGATTTGAACCTCTCCTGCGAGTCCAGTTTTAGATTCCGATGCTTCACTTAAGGTTTACTGTATACCTTGCACTTTCTTATTGACGATGAAACACAGAAATTGCATCGGATATAAATTTAAAAGCAATAATGCCGACTTAAGTACAAGAGGACTGACATTCTCACTTTCTATGATTTGACCCTCTCCTGTGAGACCAGTTTTAGATTCCGATGCTTCACTTCAGGTTAACTGTATCCCTTGGACCTTCTTATTGACGATGTAACACAGAAATAGCACCCGAATTTAATACAAAAGGTACAATGCCAACTTAAGTACAAGAGGACTGACACTCTAACTTTCTATGATTTGAAGCTCTCCTGTGAGTCCAGTTTAAGATCCTGGTGCTTCACTTCAGGTTTACTGTCTCCCTTGTACCTTCTTATTGACGATGTAACACAGAAATAGCACCCGAATTTAATACAAAAATCACAATGGCGACTTAAGTACAAGAGGACTGACACTCTCACTTTCTATGATATGAACCTCTCCTGTGAGTCCAGTTTTAGATTCCGATGCTTCACTTCAGGTTTACTGTATCCCTTGGACCTTCTTATTGACGATGAAACACAGAAATTGCGTCCGAAATTAATACAAATGCCACAATGCCGACTTAAGTACAAGAGGACTGACACTCTCACTTTCTATGATTTGAACCTTTCCTGTGAGTCCACTTTTAGATTCCAATGCTTCATTTAAGTTTTACTGTATCCCTTGGATTTTCTGATTAACGATGAAACACAGCAATTGCATCCGAATTTAATACAAATGCCACAATGCCGACTTAAGTACAAGAGGACTGACACTCACACTTTCTATGATTCGAACCTCTCCTGTGAGTCCAGTTTTAGATTCCGATGCTTCACTTCAGGTTTACTGTATCCCTTGGACCTTCTTATTGACGATGAAACACAGAAATTGCATCCGAATTTAATACAAAAGGCGCAATGCTGACTTAAGTACAAGAGGACTGACATTCTAACTTTCTATGATTTGAACCTCTCCTGTGAGTCCAGTTTTAGATTCTGATGCTTCACTTCAGGTTTACTGTATCATTTGGACCTTCTTATTGACGATAAAACACTGAAATTGCACCCGAATTTAATACAAATGGCACAATACCGCCTCAAGTACAAGAGGAGTGACACTCTAACTTTCTATGATTTGAACCTTTCCTGTGAGTCCAGTTTTAGATTCCGATGCATCACTTCAGGATTTTGTATCCCTTGGACCTTCTTATTGCCGATGAAACACAGAAATTGCATCGGAATTATATTCAAAACGCACAATGCCGACTTAAGTAAAAGAAGACTGACACACTCACTTTCTATGATTTGGACCTCTCCTGTGAGTCCTGTTTTAGATTCCGATGCTTCACTTCAGGTATTTTGTATCCCTTGGACCTTCTTATTGACGATGGATCACAGAAATTACTTCGGAATTAAATTCAAAAAGCACAGTGCCGACTTAAGTACAAGAGGACTGACACTCTAACTTTCTATGATTTGAACCCCTCCTGTGAGTCCAGTTTTAGATTCCTATGCTTCACTTCAGGTTTACTGTATCCCTTGGACCTTCTTATTGACGATGAAACACAGAAATTGCATCCGAATTTAATACAAAAGGAACAATACAGACTTCAGTACAAGAGGAGTGACACTCTAACTCCCTGTGATTTGAACCTCTCTTGTTAGTCCAGTTTTAGATTCCGACGCTTCACTTCAGGTTCACTGTATCACTTGGACCTTCTTATTGACGATGAAACACAGATATTGCGTCCTAAATTAATACAATTGCCACAATGCCGACTTAAGTACAAGAGGACTTACACTCTCACTTTCTATGATTTGAACCTTTCCTGTGAGTCCAGTTTTAGATTCCAATGCTTCAGTTAAGTTTTACTGTATCCCTTGGACCTTCTTATTGACGATGAAACACAGAAATTGCATCCGAATTTAATACAAATGGCACAATGCCGACTTAAGTACAAGAGGACTGATACTCTCACTTTCTATGATTTGAACCTCTCCTGTGAGTCCAGTTTTAGATTCCGATGTTTCACTTCAGGTTTACTGTATGCCTTGGACCTTCTTATTGACGATGAAACACAGAAATAGCATCCGAATTTAATACAAGAGGCACAATGCCGACTTAAGTACAAGAGGACTGACATTCTAACTTTCTATGATTTGAACCTCTCCTGTGAGTCCCGTTTTAGATTCCGATGCTTCACTTCAGGTTTACTCTATACCTTTGACCTTCTTATTGACGATGAAACACAGAAATTTCATCCGAATATAATACAAATGGCACAATGCCGATTTAAGTACAAGCGGACTGACACTCTCACTTTCTATGATTTGAACCTCTCCTGTGAGTCCAGTTTTAGATTCCGATGCTTCACTTCAGGTTTACTGTATCCCTTGGACCTTCTTATTGACGATGAAACACAGAAATCGCATCCGAATTTAATTCAAAAGGCACAATGCCGACTTAAGTAAAAGAGGACTGACACTCTAACAATCAATGATTTGAACCTCTCCTGCGAGTCCAGTTTTAGATTCCGATGCTTCACTTAAGGTTTACTGTATACCTTGCACTTTCTTATTGACGATGAAACACAGAAATTGCATCGGATATAAATTTAAAAGCAATAATGCCGACTTAAGTACAAGAGGACTGACATTCTCACTTTCTATGATTTGACCCTCTCCTGTGAGACCAGTTTTAGATTCCGATGCTTCACTTCAGGTTAACTGTATCCCTTGGACCTTCTTATTGACGATGTAACACAGAAATAGCACCCGAATTTAATACAAAAGGTACAATGCCAACTTAAGTACAAGAGGACTGACACTCTAACTTTCTATGATTTGAAGCTCTCCTGTGAGTCCAGTTTAAGATCCTGGTGCTTCACTTCAGGTTTACTGTCTCCCTTGTACCTTCTTATTGACGATGTAACACAGAAATAGCACCCGAATTTAATACAAAAATCACAATGGCGACTTAAGTACAAGAGGACTGACACTCTCACTTTCTATGATATGAACCTCTCCTGTGAGTCCAGTTTTAGATTCCGATGCTTCACTTCAGGTTTACTGTATCCCTTGGACCTTCTTATTGACGATGAAACACAGAAATTGCGTCCGAAATTAATACAAATGCCACAATGCCGACTTAAGTACAAGAGGACTGACACTCTCACTTTCTATGATTTGAACCTTTCCTGTGAGTCCACTTTTAGATTCCAATGCTTCATTTAAGTTTTACTGTATCCCTTGGATTTTCTGATTAACGATGAAACACAGCAATTGCATCCGAATTTAATACAAATGCCACAATGCCGACTTAAGTACAAGAGGACTGACACTCACACTTTCTATGATTCGAACCTCTCCTGTGAGTCCAGTTTTAGATTCCGATGCTTCACTTCAGGTTTACTGTATCCCTTGGACCTTCTTATTGACGATGAAACACAGAAATTGCATCCGAATTTAATACAAAAGGCGCAATGCTGACTTAAGTACAAGAGGACTGACATTCTAACTTTCTATGATTTGAACCTCTCCTGTGAGTCCAGTTTTAGATTCCGATGCTTCACTTCAGGTTTACTGTATCATTTGGACCTTCTTATTGACGATAAAACACTGAAATTGCACCCGAATTTAATACAAATGGCACAATACCGCCTCAAGTACAAGAGGAGTGACACTCTAACTTTCTATGATTTGAACCTTTCCTGTGAGTCCAGTTTTAGATTCCGATGCTTCACTTCTGGGTTACTGTATCCCTTGGACCTTCATATTGACGATGAAACACAGAAATTGCGTCCGAAATTAATACAAATGCCACAATGCCGACTTAAGTACAAGAGGACTGACACTCTCACTTTGTATGATTTGAACCTTTCCTGTGAGTCCAGTTTTAGATTCCAATGCTTCACTTAAGTTTTACTGTATCCCTTGGACCTTCTTATTGACGATGAAACACAGAAATTGCACCCGAATTTAATACAAATGGCACAATGCCGACTTAAGTACAAAAGGACTGACACTCTCACTTTCTATGATTTGAACCTCTCCTGTGTGTCCAGTTTTAGATTCCGATGCTTCATTTCAGGTTTACTGTATCCCTTGGACCTTCTTATTGACGATGAAACACAGAAATTGCACCCGAATTTAATATAGAAGGCACAATACCGACTCAAGTACAGGAGGAGTGACACTCTAACTTTCTGTGATTTGAACCTCTCCAGTGAGTCCAGTTTTAGATTCCGATGTTTCACTTCAGGTTTACTGTATACCTTGCACCTTCTTATTGACGATGAAACACAGAAATTGCACCCGAATTTAATACAAATTTCACAATGCCGACTTAAGTACAAGAGGACTGACACCCTCACTTTCTATGATGTGAAACTCTCCTGTGAGTATCGTTTTAGATTCCGATGTTTCACATCAGGTTTTTGTATCCCTTGGACCTTCTTTTTGACGATGAAACACAGAAATTGCATCCGAATTTAATACAAATGCCACAATGCCGACTTAAGGTCAAGAGGACTGACACTCTCGCTTTCTATGATTTGAACCTTTCCTGTGAGTCCAATTTTAGATTCCAATGCTTCACTTCAGGTTTACTGTATCCCATGGACCTTCTTATTGACGATGAAACACAGATATTGCATCCGAATTTACTACAAATGCCACAATGCCGACTTAAGTACAAAAGGACTGACACTCTCACTTTCTATGATTTCAACCTCTCCAGTGAGTCCAGTTTTAGATTCCGATGTTTCACTTCAGGTTTACTGTATACCTTGCACCTTCTTATTGACAATGAAACATAGAAATTGCGTTGGAATTTAATACAAAAGGCATAATGCCAACTTAAGTAAAAGAGGACTGACACTCTAACTTTATATGATTTGAACCTCTCCTGTGAGTCCAGTTTTTGATTCCGATGCTTCACTTCAGGTTTACTGTATCCCTTGGACCTTCTCATTGAGGACGAAACACAGAAATAGCATCCGAATTTAACACAAATCGCACAATGCCGACATAAGTACAAGAGGACTGACTCTCTCACTTTCTATGATTCGAACCTCTCCTGTGAGGTCAGTTTTAGATTCCGATGCTTCCCTTCAGGTTTACTGTATCCCTTGGAGCTACTTATTGACGATAGAACACAGAAATTGCATCCGAATTTAATGCAAAAGGCACAATACCGACATAAGTACAAGAGGAGTGACACTCTAATTTTCTATGATTTGAACCACTCCCGTGAGTCCAGTTTAGATTGCGATGTTTCACTTCAGGTTTAGTGTATCCCTTGGAACTTCTTATTGACAATGAGACACAGTAATTGCATCCGAATTTAATACAAATGGCACAATGCCGACTTAAGTACAAGAGGACTGACACTCTCACTTTCTATGATTTGAACCTCTCCTGTGAGTCCAGTTTTATATTCCGATGCTTCATTTCAGGTTTACTGTATACCTTGCACCTTCTTAGTGACGATGAAACACAGAAATTACATCCAAATTTAATAAAAAAGGCGCAATGCCGACTTAAGTACAAGAGGACTGACATTCTAACTTTCTATGATTTGAACCCCTCCTGTGAGTCCAGTTTTAGATTACGATGTTTCACTTCAGGTTTTCTGTATCCCTTGGACCTTCTTAATGACGATGAAACACAGAAATTGCATCCGAATTCAATACAAATGGCACAATACCTACTTAAGTACAAGAGGAGTGTCACTCTAGCTTTCTATGATTTGAACCTCTCCTGTGGGTCCAGTTTTAGATTCCGATGTTTCACTTTAGGTTTAGTGTATCCCTTGGAACTTCTTATTGACTATGAAACATAGTAATTGCATCCGAATTTAATACGAATGGCACAATGCCGACTTAAGTACAAGAGGACCGACACTCTCACTTTCTATGATTTGAACCTCTCCTGTGAGTCCAGTCTTAAATTCCGATGCTTCACTTCAGGTTTACTGTATACCTTGCACCTTCTTATTGACGATGAAACATAGAAAATGCATCGGAATTTAATACAAATGGCACAATGTAGACTTAAGTACAAGAGGACTGACACTCTCTCTTTCTATGAATTGAACCTCCCCTGTGAGTCCAGTTTTAGATTCCGATGCTTCACTTTAGGTTTACTGTATACCTTGCACCTTCTTATTTACGATGAAACACAGAAAGTGCATCCGAATTTAGTACAAAAAGCGCAAGGCCGACTTAAGTACAAGAGGACTGACATTTTAACTTTCTATGATTTAAACCCCTACTGTGAGTCCAGTTTTAGATTCCGATGCTTCACTTCAGGTTTACTGTATCCCTTGGACTTTCTTAATGACGATGAAACACAGAAATTGAATCCGAATTTAATACAAATGGCACAATACCGACATAAGTACAAGAGGGGTGACTCTCTAACTTTCTATGATTTGAACCTCTCCTGTGAGTCCAGTTTTATATTCTGATGCTTCACTTCATATTTACTGTATCCCTTGGACCTTATTATTGACGATGAAACACAGAAATTGCATCCGAATTTAATACAAATGGCACAATGCCGACTTAAGTACAAGAGGACTGACACTCTCACTCTCTATGATTTGAACCTCTCCTGTGAGTCCAGTTTTAAATTCCGATGCTTCACTTCAGGTTTACTGTATACCTTGCACGTTCTTATTGACAATGAAACATAGAAATTGCGTCGGAAATTAATACAAAAGGCATAATGCCAACTTAAGTAAAAGAGGGCTGACACTCTAACTTTCTATGATTCGAACCTCTCCTGTGAGGTCAGTTTTAGATTCCGATGCTTCCCTTCAGGTTTACTGTATCCCTTGGAGCTACTTATTGACGATAGAACATAGAAATTGCATCCGAATTTAATGCAAAAGTCACAATACCTACTTAAGTACAAGAGGAGTGACACTCTAATTTTCTATGATTTGAACCTCTCCTGTGAGTCCAGTCTCGATTGCGATGTTTCACTTCAGGTTTAGTGTATCCCTTGGAACTTCTTATTGACAATGAGACACAGTAGTTGCATCCGAATTTAATAGAAATGGCACAATGCCGACTTAAGTACAAGAGGACCGACACTCTCACTTTCTATGATTTGAACCTCTCCTGTGAGTCCATTTTTATATTCCGATGCTTCACTTCAGGTTTACTGTATCCCTTGTACCTTCTTATTGACGATGAAACACAGAAATAGCATCCGAATTTAATACAAGTGGCACAATGTAGACTTAAGAACAAGAGGACTGACACTCTAACTCTCTATGATTTGAACCTCTCCTGTGAGTCCAGTTTTAGATTCCGATGCTTCACTTCAGGTTTACTGTATACCTTGCACCTTCTTATTGACGATGAAACACAGAAATTACATCCGAATTTAATAAAAAAGGCGCAATGCCGACTTAGGTACAATAGGACTGACATTCTAACTTTCTATGAATTGAACCCCTCCTGTGAGTACAGTTTTAGATTCCGATATTTCACTTCAGGTTTACTGTATCCCTTGGACCTTCTTAATGACGATGAAACACAGAAATTGCATCCGAATTCAATACAAATGGCACAATACCTACTTAAGTACAAGAGGGGTGACCCTCTCACTTTCTATGATCTGAACCTCTCCTTGGCGTCCAGTTTTAGATTCCGATGTTTCACTTCAGGTTTACTGTATACCTTGCACATTCTTATTGACGATGAAACATAGAAATTGCATCGGAATTTAATACGAATGGCACAATGTAGACTTAAGTACAAGAGGACTGACACTCTCACTTTCTATGATTTGAAAATCTCCTGTGAGTCCAGTTTTATATTCCGATGCTTCACTTCAGGTTTACTGTATACCTTGCAACTTCTCATTTACGATGAAACACAGAAATTGCATGCGAATTTAATACAAATGGCACAATGCCGACTTAAGTACAAGAGGACTGACAATCTCACTTTCTATGATTGGAACCTCTCCTGTGAGTCCAGTTTTAGATTCCGATGCTTCACTTCAGCTTTACTGTATCCCTTGGACCTTCTTGTTGACGATGAAACACAGAAATTGCATCCGAATTTAATACAAATGGCACAATGCCGACTTAAGTACAAGAGGACTGACACTCTCACTTTCTATGATTTAAACCTCTTCTGTGAGTCCAGTTTTAGATTCCGATGCTTCACTTCTGGTTTACTGTATCCTTTGTACCTTCTCATTGAGGATGAAACACAGAAATAGCATCCGAATTTAACACAAATCGCACAATGCCGACATAAGTACAAGAGGACTGACTCTCTCACTTGCTATGATTCGAACCTCTCCTGTGAGGTCAGTTTTAGATTCCGATGCCTCCCTTCAGGTTTACTGTATCCCTTGGACCTTCTTATTGACGATAAAACACAGAAATTGCATCCGAATTTAATACAAAAGGCACAATACCGACATAAGTACAAGTGGAGTGACACTCTAACTTTCTATTAGTTGAACCTCTCCTGTGAGTCCAGTTTTAGATTGCGATGTTTCACTTCAGGTTTAGTGTATCCCTTGGAACTTCTTATTGACTATGAGACACAGTAATTGCATCTGAAGTTAATACAAATGGCACAATGATGACTTAAGTACAAGAGGACAGGCACTTTCACTTTCTATGATTTGAACCTCTCCTGTGAGTCCAGTTTTAAATTCCGATGCTTCACTTCAGGTTTACTGTATACCTTGCACCTTCTTATTGACGATGAAACATAGAAATTGCGTCGGAATTTAATACAAAAGGCATTATGCCGACTTAAGTAAAAGAGGACTGACACTCTAACTTTCTATGATTTGAACCTCTCCTGTGAGTCCAGTTTTAGATTCCGATGCTTCACCTCAGGTTTACTGTATCCCTAGGACCTTCTTATTGACGATCAAACACAGAAATAGCATCCGAATTTAATACAAATGGCACAATACCGACTTAAGTACAAGAGGGGTGACACTCTAACTTTCTATGATTTGAACCTCTCCTGTGAGTCCAGTTTTATAATCTGATGCTTCACTTTATATTTACTGTATCCCTTGGACCTTATTATTGACGATGAAACACAGAAATTGCATCCGAATTTAATACAAATGGCACAATGCCGACTTAAGTACAAGAGGACTGACACTCTCACTTTCTATGATTTGAACCTCTCCTGTGAGTCCAGTTTTAAATTCCGATGCTTCACTTCAGGTTTACTGTATACCTTGCACCTTCTTATTGACAATGAAACATAGAAATTGCGTCGGAATTTAATACAAAAGGCATAATGCCTACTTAAGTAAAAGTGGACTGACACTCTAACTTTATATGATTTGAACCTCTCCTGTGAGTCCGGTTTTAGATACCGATGCTTCACTTCAGGTTTACTGTATCCCTTGGACCTTCTCATTGAGGACGAAACACAGAAATAGCATCCGAATTTAACACAAATCGCACAATGCCGACATAAGTACAAGAGGACTGACTCTCTCACTTTCTATGAATCGAACCTCTCCTGTGTGGTCAGTTTTAGATTCCGATGCTTCCCTTCAGGTTTACTGTATCCCTTGGAGCTACTTATTGACGATAGAACACAGAAATTGCATCCGAATTTAATGCAAAAGGCACAATACCGACATAACTACAAGAGGAGTGACACTCTAATTTTCTATGATTTGAACCTCTCCTGTGAGTCCAGTTTAGATTCCGATGCTTCACTTCAGGTTTACTGTATACCTTGCACCTTCTTATTTACGATGAAACACAGAAATTGCATCCGAATTTAGTACAAAAAGCGCAATGCCGACTTAAGTACAAGAGGACTGACATTTTAACTTTCTATGATTTAAACCCCTACTGTGAGACCAGTTTTAGATTCCGATGCTTCACTTCAGGTTTACTGTATCACTTGGACTTTCTTAATGACGATGAAACACAGAAATTGCATCCGAATTTAATACAAATGGCACAATACCGACTTAAGTACAAGAGGGGTGACACTCTAACTTTCTATGATTTGAACCTCTCCTGTGAGTCCAGTTTTATATTCTGATGCTTCACTTCATATTTACTGTATCCCTTGGACCTTATTATTGACGATGAAACACAGAAATTGCATCCGAATTTAATACAAATGGCACAATGCCGACTTAAGTACAAGAGGACTGACACTCTCACTTTCTATGATTTGAACCTCTCCTGTGAGTCCAGTTTTATATTCCGATGCTTCACTTCAGGTTTACTGTATACCTTGCACCTTCTTATTGACGATGAAACATAGAAATTGCGTCGGAATTTAATACAAAAGGCATAATGCTGACTTAAGTAAAAGAGGACTGACACTCTAACTATCTATGATTTGAACCTCTCCTGTGAGTCCAGTTTTAGATTCCGATGCTTCACTTCAGGTTTACTGTATCCCTTGTACCTTCTTATTGACGATGAAACTCAGAAATAGCATCCGAATTTAACACAAATGGCACAATGTAGACTTAAGTACAAGAGGACTGACACTCTAACCTTCTATGTTTTGAACCTCTCCTGTGAGTCCAGTTTTAGATTCCGATGCTTCACTTCAGGTTTACTGTATACCTTGCACCTTCTTAGTGACGATGAAACACAGAAATTACATCCAAATTTAATAAAAAAGGCGCAATGCCGACTTAAGTACAAGAGGACTGACATTCTAACTTTCTATGATTTGAACCCCTCCTGTGAGTCCAGTTTTAGATTACGATGTTTCACTTCAGGTTTTCTGTATCCCTTGGACCTTCTTAATGACGATGAAACACAGAAATTGCATCCGAATTCAATACAAATGGCACAATACCTACTTAAGTACAAGAGGAGTGTCACTCTAGCTTTCTATGATTTGAACCTCTCCTGTGGGTCCAGTTTTAGATTCCGATGTTTCACTTCAGGTTTAGTGTATCCCTTGGAACTTCTTATTGACTATGAAACACAGTAATTGCATCCGAATTTAATACGAATGGCACAATGCCGACTTAGTACAAGAGGACCGACACTCTCACTTTCTATGATTTGAACCTCTCCTGTGAGTCCAGTCTTAAATTCCGATGCTTCACTTCAGGTTTACTGTATACCTTGCACCTTCTTATTGACGATGAAACATAGAAAATGCATCGGAATTTAATACAAATGGCACAATGTAGACTTAAGTACAAGAGGACTGACACTCTCTCTTTCTATGAATTGAACCTCCCCTGTGAGTCCAGTTTTAGATTCCGATGCTTGACTTTAGGTTTACTGTATACCTTGCACCTTCTTATTTACGATGAAACACAAAAAGTGCATCCGAATTTAGTACAAAAAGCGCAAGGCCGACTTAAGTACAAGAGGACTGACATTTTAACTTTCTATGATTTAAACCCCTACTGTGAGTCCAGTTTTAGATTCCGATGCTTCACTTCAGGTTTACTGTATCCCTTGGACTTTCTTAATGACGATGAAACACAGAAATTGAATCCGAATTTAATACAAATGGCACAATACCGACATAAGTACAAGAGGGGTGACTCTCTAACTTTCTATGATTTGAACCTCTCCTGTGAGTCCAGTTTTATATTCTGATGCTTCACTTCATATTTACTGTATCCCTTGGACCTTATTATTGACGATGAAACACAGAAATTGCATCCGAATTTAATACAAATGGCACAATGCCGACTTAAGTACAAGAGGACTGACACTCTCACTCTCTATGATTTGAACCTCTCCTGTGAGTCCAGTTTTAAATTCCGATGCTTCACTTCAGGTTTACTGTATACCTTGCACGTTCTTATTGACAATGAAACATAGAAATTGCGTCGGAAATTAATACAAAAGGCATAATGCCAACTTAAGTAAAAGAGGACTGACTTTCTAACTTTCTATGATTCGAACCTCTCCTGTGAGGTCAGTTTTAGATTCCGATGCTTCCCTTCAGGTTTACTGTATCCCTTGGAGCTACTTATTGACGATAGAACATAGAAATTGCATCCGAATTTAATGCAAAAGTCACAATACCGACATAAGTACAAGAGGAGTGACACTCTAATTTTCTATGATTTGAACCTCTCCTGTGAGTCCAGTCTAGATTGCGATGTTTCACTTCAGGTTTAGTGTATCCCTTGGAACTTCTTATTGACAATGAGACACAGTAGTTGCATCCGAATTTAATAGAAATTGCACAATGCCGACTTAAGTACAAGAGGACCGACACTCTCACTTTCTATGATTTGAACCTCTCCTGTGAGTCCATTTTTATATTCCGATGCTTCACTTCAGGCCTACTGTATACCTTGCACCTTCTTATTGACGATGAAACATAGAAATTGCGTCGGAATTTAATACAAAAGGCATAATGACGACTTAAGTAAAAGAGGACTGACACTCTAACTATCTATGATTTGAACCTCTCCTGTGAGTCCAGTTTTAGATTCCGATGCTTCACTTCAGGTTTACTGTATCCCTTGTACCTTCTTATTGACGATGAAACACAGAAATAGCATCCGAATTTAATACAAATGGCACAATGTAGACTTAAGAACAAGAGGACTGACACTCTAACTTTCTATGATTTGAACCTCTCCTGTGAGTCCAGTTTTAGATTCCGATGCTTCACTTCAGGTTTACTGTATACCTTGCACCTTCTTATTGACGATGAAACACAGAAATTACATCCGAATTTAATAAAAAAGGCGCAATGCCGACTTAAGTACAAGAGGACTGACATTCTAACTTTCTATGAATTGAACCCCTCCTGTGAGTCCAGTTTTAGATTCCGATATTTCACTTCAGGTTTACTGTATCCCTTGGCCCTTCTTAATGACGATGAAACACAGAAATTGCATCCGAATTCAATACAAATGGCACAATACCTACTTAAGTACAAGAGGGGTGACCCTCTCACTTTCTATGATCTGAACCTCTCCTTGGCGTCCAGTTTTAGATTCCGATGTTTCACTTCAGGTTTACTGTATACCTTGCACATTCTTATTGACGATGAAACATAGAAATTGCATCGGAATTTAATACAAATGGCACAATATAGACTTAAGTACAAGAGGACTGACACTCTCACTTTCTATGGTTTGAAAATCTCCTGTGAGTCCAGTTTTAGATTCCGATGCTTCACTTCAGGTTTACTGTATACCTTGCAACTTCTCATTTACGATGAAACACAGAAATTGCATGCGAATTTAATACAAATGGCACAATGCCGACTTAAGTACAAGAGGACTGACAATCTCACTTTCTATGATTGGAACCTCTCCTGTGAGTCCAGTTTTAGATTCCGATACTTCACTTCAGCTTTACTGTATCCCTTGGACCTTCTTGTTGACGATGAAACACAGAAATTGCATCCGAATTTAATACAAATGGCACAATGCCGACTTAAGTACAAGAGGACTGACACTCTCACTTTCTATGATTTAAACCTCTTCTGTGAGTCCAGTTTTAGATTCCGATGCTTCACTTCTGGTTTACTGTATCCTTTGTACCTTCTCATTGAGGATGAAACACAGAAATAGCATCCGAATTTAACACAAATCGCACAATGCCGACATAAGTACAAGAGGACTGACTCTCTCACTTGCTATGATTCGAACCTCTTCTGTGAGGTCAGTTTTAGATTCCGATGCCTCCCTTCAGGTTTACTGTATCCCTTGGACCTTCTTATTGACGATAAAACACAGAAATTGCATCCGAATTTAATACGAAAGGCACAATACCGACATAAGTACAAGTGGAGTGACACTCTAACTTTCTATTATTTGAACCTCTCCTGTGAGTCCAGTTTTAGATTGCGATGTTTCACTTCAGGTTTAGTGTATCCCTTGGAACTTCTTATTGACTATGAGACACAGTAATTGCATCTGATTTTAATACAAATGGCACAATGATGACTTAAGTACAAGAGGACTGGCACTTTCACTTTCTATGATTTGAACCTCTCCTGTGAGTCCAGTTTTAAATTCCGATGCTTCACTTCAGGTTTACTGTATACCTTGCACCTTCTTATTGTCGACGAAACATAGAAATTGCGTCGGAATTTAATACAAAAGGCATTATGCCGACTTAAGTAAAAGAGGACTGACACTCTAACTTTCTATGATTTGAACCTCTCCTGTGAGTCCAGTTTTAGATTCCGATGCTTCACCTCAGGTTTACTGTATCCCTAGGACCTTCTTATTGACGATGAAACACAGAAATAGCATCCGAATTTAATACAAATGGCACAATGTAGACTTAAGTACAAGAGGACTGACACTCTAACTTTCTATGATTTGAACCTCTCCTTTGAGTCGAGTTTTAGATTCTGATGGTTCACTTCAGTTTTACTGTATCCCTTGGACCTTCTTATTGACAATGAAACACAGATATTGTATCCGAATTTAATACAAAAGGCACAATCCCGACTTAAGTAAAAGAGGACTGACACTCTAACATTCTATGATTTGAACCTCTCCTGCGAGACCAGTTTTAGATTCCAATGCTTTACTTCATGATTTCTGTATCAACTGGACATTCTTATTGACGATGAAACACAGAAATTGCATCGGAATTAAATTCAAAAGGCTCAATGCCGACCTAAGTAGAAGAGGACTAACACTCTCACATTCTATGATTTGAACCTCTCCTGTGAGTCCAGTTTTCGATTCCGACACTTCACTTCAGGTTTACTGTATACCTTGCACCTACTTATTGACGATGAAACACAGAAATTGCGTCGGAATTTAATACAAAAGGCATAATGCCGACTTAAGTAAAAGAGGACTGACACTCTAACTTTCTATGATTTGAACCTCTCCTGTGAGTCCAGTTTTAGATTCCGATGCTTCACTTCAGGTTTACTGTATCCCATGGACCTTCTTATTGACGATGAAACACAGAAATAGCATCCGAATTTAATACAAATGGCACAATGTAGACTTAAGTACAAGAGGACTGACACTCTAACTTTCTATGATTTGAACCTCTCCTGTGAGTCCAGTTATAGATTCTGATGCTTCACTTCAGGTTTACTGTATCCCTTGGAACTTCTTATTGACGATGAAACACAGAAATTGCATCCGAATTTAATACAAATGGCACAATGCCGACTTAAGTACAAGAGGACTGACACTCTCACTTTAAATGATTGGAACCTCTCCTGTGAGTCCAGTTTTAGATTCCAATGCTTCACTTCAGGTTTACTGTATCCCTTGGACCTTCGTATTGACGATGAAACACAGAAATAGCATCCGAATTTAATACAAATGGCACAATGCCGACTTAAGTACAAGGGGACTGACACTCTCACTTTCTATGATTTGAGCTTCTCCTGTGAGTCCAGTTTTAGATTCCGATGCTTCACTTCAGGATTACTGTATCACTTGGACCTTCTTATTGAGGATGAAACACAGAAATTGCATCCGAATTTAACACAAATGGCACAATGCCGACTTACGTCGAAGAGGACTGACACTCTCACTTTCTATGATTTGAACCTCTCCTGTCAGTCCAGTTTTAAATTCCGGTGCTTCACTTCAGGTTTACTGTATACCTTGCACCATCTTATTGACGATGAAACATAGAAATTGCATCCGAATTTAATACAAAAGGCACAATGCCGACCAAAGTAAAAGAGGACTGTCACTCTAACTTTCTATGATTTGAATCTCTCCTGTGAGTCGTGTTATAGATTCCGATGCTTCACTTCAGGTTTACTGCATCCCTTGGACCTTCTTATTGACGATGAAACACAGAAATTGCATCCGAATTTAATACAAATGGCACAATGTCAACTTAAGTACAAGAGGACTGACACTCTAACTTTCTATGATTTGAACCACTCCTGTGAGTCCAGTTTTAGATTCCGATGCTTCACTTCAGGTTTACTGTATACCTTGCACCTTCCTATTGACGATGAACCACAGAAATTGCATCCGAATTTAATACAAAAGGCACAATGCCGACTTAAGTACAAGAGGACTGACATTCTAACTTTCTATGATTTGAACCTCTCCTGTGAGTCCAGTTTTAGATTCCGATGCTTCACTTCAGGTTTACTGTATACCTTGCACCGTCTTATTGACGAGGAAACACAGAAGTTGCATCGGAATTAAATTCAAAAGGCACAATGCCGACTCAAGTACAAAAGGGCTGACACTCTCACTTTCTATGATTTGAACCTCTCCTTAGGGACCAGTTTTTGATTCCGATGCTTCACTTCAGGTTTACTGTATCTCTTGGACCTTCTTATTGACGATGAAACACAGAAATTGGATCCGAATTTAATACAAATGCCACAATGCCGACTTAAGTACAAGAGGACTGACACTCTCACTTTCTATGATTTGAACCATTCCTGTGAGTCTAGTTTAAGATTCCAATGCTTCACTTCAGGTTTACTGTATACCTTGGACCTTCTTGTTGACGATGAAACACAGAAATTCCACCCGAATTCAATACAAATGGCACAATGCCGACTTAAGTACAAGAGGACTGACACTCTTACTTCCTATGATTTAAACCTCTCCTGGGAGACCAGTTTTAGATTCCGATGCTTCACTGCAGGTTTTTGTATCCCTTGGACCTTCTTATTGACGATGAAACACAGAAATTGCATCGGAATTAAGATCAAAAAGCACAATGCCGACTTAAGTAAAAGAGAACTGACACTCTCACATTCTATGATTTGAACCTCTCCTGTGAGTCCAGTATTAGATTCCGATGCATCACTTCAGGTTTAATGTATTCCTTGGACCTTCTTATTAACGATGAAACACAAACTGCATCGGAATTACATTCAAAAGGCACAATGCAACTTAAGTACAAGAGGACTGACACTCTCACTTTCTATGATTTGAACCGCTCCTGTGAGTCCAGTTTTAGATTCCGATGCTTCACTTCAGGTTTACTGTATCCCTTGGACCATCTTATTGACGATGAAACACAGAGTTTGCAACCGAATTTAATACAAAAGGCACAATACCAACTGAAGTACAACAGGACTGACACTCTCACTTTCTATGATTCGAACATCTCCTGTGAGTCCAGTTTTAGATTCAGATGCTTCACTTTAGCTTTACTGTATCCCTTGGACCTTCTTATTGAGGATGAAACACAGAAATTGCATCCGAATTTGACACAAATCGCACAATGCCTACTTAAGTACAAGAGGACTGACACTCTCTCTTTCTATGATTTGAACCCCTCCTGTGACTTTAGTTTTAGATTCCGATGCTTCACTTCAGGTTTACTGTATACCTTGCACCTTCTTATTGACGAAGATACACAGAAATTGCATCGGAATTAAATTCGAAAGACACAATGCCGACTTAAGTATAAGAGGACTGACACTCTAACTATCTATGATTTGAACCCCTCCTGTGAGTCCAGTTTTAGATTCCGATGCTTCACTTCAGGTTTACTGTATCCCTTGGACCTTCTTATTGACGATGAAACACAGATATTGCATCCGAATTTAATACAAAAGTCACAGTGCCGACTTAAGTAAAAGAGGACTGACACTCTCCCTTTCTATGATTTGAACTTCTCCTGTGAGTCCAGTTTTAGTTTCCGATGCGTCACTTCAGGTTTACCGTATACCTTGCACCTTGTTATTGACGATGAACGACCGAAATTTGCATCGGAATTTAATACAGAGGCACAATGCCGACATTAGTACAAGAGGACTGACACTCTAACTTTCTATGATTTGAACCTCTCCTTTGAGTCGAGTTTTAGATTCTGATGGTTCACTTCAGTTTTACTGTATCCCTTGGACTTTCTTATTGACAATGAAACACAGATATTGTATCCGAATTTAATACAAAAGGCACAATCCCGACTTAAGTAAAAGAGGACTGACACTCTAACATTCTATGATTTGAACCTCTCCTGCGAGACCAGTTTTAGATTCCAATGCTTTACTTCATGATTTCTGTATCAACTGGACATTCTTATTGACGATGAAACACAGAAATTGCATCGGAATTAAATTCAAAAGGCTCAATGCCGACCTAAGTAGAAGAGGACTAACACTCTCACATTCTATGATTTGAACCTCTCCTGTGAGTCCAGTTTTCGATTCCGACACTTCACTTCAGGTTTACTGTATACCTTGCACCTACTTATTGACGATGAAACACAGAAATTGCGTCGGAATTTAATACAAAAGGCATAATGCCGACTTAAGTAAAAGAGGACTGACACTCTAACTTTCTATGATTTGAACCTCTCCTGTGAGTCCAGTTTTAGATTCCGATGCTTCACTTCAGGTTTACTGTATCCCATGGACCTTCTTATTGACGATGAAACACAGAAATAGCATCCGAATTTAATACAAATGGCACAATGTAGACTTAAGTACAAGAGGACTGACACTCTAACTTTCTATGATTTGAACCTCTCCTGTGAGTCCAGTTATAGATTCTGATGCTTCACTTCAGGTTTACTGTATCCCTTGGAACTTCTTATTGACGATGAAACACAGAAATTGCATCCGAATTTAATACAAATGGCACAATGCCGACTTAAGTACAAGAGGACTGACACTCTCACTTTAAATGATTGGAACCTCTCCTGTGAGTCCAGTTTTAGATTCCAATGCTTCACTTCAGGTTTACTGTATCCCTTGGACCTTCGTATTGACGATGAAACACAGAAATAGCATCCGAATTTAATACAAATGGCACAATGCCGACTTAAGTACAAGGGGACTGACACTCTCACTTTCTATGATTTGAGCTTCTCCTGTGAGTCCAGTTTTAGATTCCGATGCTTCACTTCAGGATTACTGTATCACTTGGACCTTCTTATTGAGGATGAAACACAGAAATTGCATCCGAATTTAACACAAATGGCACAATGCCGACTTACGTCGAAGAGGACTGACACTCTCACTTTCTATGATTTGAACCTCTCCTGTCAGTCCAGTTTTAAATTCCGGTGCTTCACTTCAGGTTTACTGTATACCTTGCACCATCTTATTGACGATGAAACATAGAAATTGCATCCGAATTTAATACAAAAGGCACAATGCCGACCAAAGTAAAAGAGGACTGGCACTCTAACTTTCTATGATTTGAATCTCTCCTGTGAGTCGTGTTATAGATTCCGATGCTTCACTTCAGGTTTACTGCATCCCTTGGACCTTCTTATTGACGATGAAACACAGAAATTGCATCCGAATTTAATACAAATGGCACAATGTCAACTTAAGTACAAGAGGACTGACACTCTAACTTTCTATGATTTGAACCACTCCTGTGAGTCCAGTTTTAGATTCCGATGCTTCACTTCAGGTTTACTGTATACCTTGCACCTTCCTATTGACGATGAACCACAGAAATTGCATCCGAATTTAATACAAAAGGCACAATGCCGACTTAAGTACAAGAGGACTGACATTCTAACTTTCTATGATTTGAACCTCTCCTGTGAGTCCAGTTTTAGATTCCGATGCTTCACTTCAGGTTTACTGTATACCTTGCACCGTCTTATTGACGATGAAACACAGAAGTTGCATCGGAATTAAATTCAAAAGGCACAATGCCGACTCAAGTACAAAAGGGCTGACACTCTCACTTTCTATGATTTGAACCTCTCCTTAGGGACCAGTTTTTGATTCCGATGCTACACTTCAGGTTTACTGTATCTCTTGGACCTTCTTATTGACGATGAAACACAGAAATTGGATCCGAATTTAATACAAATGCCACAATGCCGACTTAAGTACAAGAGGACTGACACTCTCACTTTCTATGATTTGAACCATTCCTGTGAGTCTAGTTTAAGATTCCAATGCTTCACTTCAGGTTTACTGTATACCTTGGACCTTCTTGTTGACGATGAAACACAGAAATTCCACCCGAATTCAATACAAATGGCACAATGCCGACTTAAGTACAAGAGGACTGACACTCTTACTTCCTATGATTTAAACCTCTCCTGGGAGACCAGTTTTAGATTCCGATGCTTCACTGCAGGTTTTTGTATCCCTTGGACCTTCTTATTGACGATGAAACACAGAAATTGCATCGGAATTAAGATCAAAAAGCACAATGCCGACTTAAGTAAAAGAGAACTGACACTCTCACATTCTATGATTTGAACCTCTCCTGTGAGTCCAGTATTAGATTCCGATGCATCACTTCAGGTTTAATGTATTCCTTGGACCTTCTTATTAACGATGAAACACAAACTGCATCGGAATTACATTCAAAAGGCACAATGCAACTTAAGTACAAGAGGACTGACACTCTCACTTTCTATGATTTGAACCGCTCCTGTGAGTCCAGTTTTAGATTCCGATGCTTCACTTCAGGTTTACTGTATCCCTTGGACCATCTTATTGACGATGAAACACAGAGTTTGCAACCGAATTTAATACAAAAGGCACAATACCAACTGAAGTACAACAGGACTGACACTCTCACTTTCTATGATTCGAACATCTCCTGTGAGTCCAGTTTTAGATTCCGATGCGTCACTTCAGGTTTACTATATCCCTTGGACCTTCTTATTGACGATAAAACACAGAAATTGCATCCGAATTTAATACAAATGTCACAATGCCGACTTAAGTACAAGAGGACTGACACTCTCACTTTCTATGATTTGAACCTCTCCTGTGAGTCCAGTTTTAGATTCAGATGCTTCACTTTAGCTTTACTGTATCCCTTGGACCTTCTTATTGAGGATGAAACACAGAAATTGCATCCGAATATGACACAAATCGCACAATGCCTACTTAAGTACAAGAGGACTGACACTCTCTCTTTCTATGATTTGAACCCCTCCTGTGACTTTAGTTTTAGATTCCGATGCTTCACTTCAGGTTTACTGTATACCTTGCACCTTCTTATTGACGAAGATACACAGAAATTGCATCGGAATTAAATTCGAAAGACACAATGCCGACTTAAGTATAAGAGGACTGACACTCTAACTATCTATGATTTGAACCCCTCCTGTGAGTCCAGTTTTAGATTCCGATGCTTCACTTCAGGTTTACTGTATCCCTTGGACCTTCTTATTGACGATGAAACACAGATATTGCATCCGAATTTAATACAAAAGTCACAGTGCCGACTTAAGTAAAAGAGGACTGACACTCTCCCTTTCTATGATTTGAACTTCTCCTGTGAGTCCAGTTTTAGTTTCCGATGCGTCACTTCAGGTTTACCGTATACCTTGCACCTTGTTATTGACGATGAACGACCGAAATTTGCATCGGAATTTAATACAGAGGCACAATGCCGACATTAGTACAAGAGGACTGACACTCCAACTTTCAATGATTTTAACCTCTCCTGTGAGTCCAGTTTCAGATTCCGATGCTTCAATTGAGGTTTACTATATACCTTGCACATTCTTATTGACGATGAAACATAGAAATTGCGTCGGAATTAAATTCAAAAGGCACAATGCCGACTTAAGTACAAGAGGACTGACACTCTCCCTTTCTATGGTTTGAACTTCTCCCGTGAGTCCAGTTTTAGTTTCCGATGCGTCACTTCAGGTTTACCGTATACCTTTCACCTTCTTATTGACGATGAAATGCAGAAATTGCATCGGAATTAAGTTCGAAAGGCACAATGCCGACTTAAGTACAAGAGGACTGAAACCCTAACTTTCTAAGATTTGAACCTCTCCTGTGAGTCCAGTTTCAGATTCCGATGCTTCACTTC
This sequence comes from Schistocerca serialis cubense, assembly GCF_023864345.2. Classification (NCBI taxonomy): domain Eukaryota; kingdom Metazoa; phylum Arthropoda; class Insecta; order Orthoptera; family Acrididae; genus Schistocerca; species Schistocerca serialis. The sequence goes on from NC_064642.1 coordinate 803,627,655, forward strand.
AGGTTTACTGTATCCCTTGGACGTTCTCATTGACGATGAAATACAGAAATTGCATCCGAATTTAGTACAAAAGGCACAATGCCGACTTAACTAAAAGAGGACTGACACTCTCACTTTCTTTGATTTGAATATTTCCTGTGAATCGAGTTTTAGATTCCGATGCTTCACTTCAGGTTTACTGTATACCTTTCACCTTCTTATTGACGATGAAATGCAGAAATTGCATCGGAATTAAGTTCGAAAGGCACAATGCCGACTTAAGTACAAGAGGACTGACACCCTAACTTTCTAAGATTTGAACCTCTCCTGTGAGTCCAGTTTTAGATTCCGATGCTTCACTCAAGGTTTACTGTATACCTTGGACCTTCTTATTGACGATGAAACACAGAAATTGCATCTGAATTTAGTACAAAAGGCACAATGCCGACTTAAGTACATGAGGACTGACACTCTCACTTTCTATGACTTGTACCTCTCCTGTGAGTCCAGTTTTAGTTTCCGATGCGTCACTTCAGGTTTACAGTATACCTTGCACCTTCTTATTGACGATGAACGACAGAAATTTGCATCGGAATTTAATACAAAGGCACAATACCGACATTAGTACAAGAGGACTGACACTCTAACTTTCTATGATTTGAACCTCTCCTCTGTGTCCAGTTTAGGATTCCGATGCTTAACTTCAGGTTTACCGTATACCTTGCACCTTCTTATTGACGATGAAACACAAAAATAGCATCGGAATGAAATTCAAGAGACACAATGCAGACTTCAAGTATAGGAGGACTGACACTCTAACTATCTATGATTTGAACCTCTCCTGTGAGTCCAGTTTTAGATTCCGATGCTTCACTTCAGGTTTACTGCATCCCTTGGACCTTCTTATTGACGATGAAACCCAGAAATTGCATCCGAATTTAATACAAAAGTCACAATGCCGACTTAAGTACAAGAGGACTGACACACTTGTTTTGAATGATTTGAACCTCTAACGTAAGTCCAGTTTTAAATTCCGATGCTTCACTTCAGGTTTGATGTATACCATGCACCTTATTGACGATGAAACACAGTAATTACATCCGAATTTAATACAAAAGGCACAATGTCGACATTAGTACAGGAGGACTGAAACTCTAACTTTCAATGATTTTAACCTCTCCTGTGAGTCCAGTTTTAATTTCCGATGCGTCACTTCAGGTTTACCGTATACCTTGCACCTTCTTATTGACGATGAACGACAGAAATTTGCATCGGAATTTAATACAAAGGCACAATGCCGACATTAGTACAAGAGGGTTGACACTCTAACTTTCAATGATTTTAACCTCTCCTGTGAGACCAGTTTCAGATTCCGATGCTTCACTTGAGGTTTACTGTATACCTTGCACATTCTTATTGACGATGAAACGCAGAATTTGCATCGGAATTAAATTCAATAGGCACAATGCCGACATAAGTACAAGAGGACTGACACCCTAACTCTCTATGATTTGAACCTCTCCTGTGAGTCCAGTTTTAAATTCCGATGCTTCACTTCCGGTTTACTGTATACGTTGCACATTCTTATTGACGATGATGCACAGAAATTGGATCGTAATTAAATTCAAAAAACACAATGCCGACTTAACTATAAGAGGACTTACACTCTAACTATCTATGATTTGAACCCCTCCTGTGAGTCCAGTTTTAGATTCCGTTGCTTTACTTCAGGTTTACTGTAACACTTGGACCTTCTTATTGACGATGAAACACAGAAATTGCATCGGAATTTAATACAAAAGGCACAATGCCGACATAAGTACAAGAGGACTGACACTCTCGTTTTGAATGATATGAACCTCTCCCATAAGTCCAGTTTTAGATTCCGATGCTTCACTTCAGGTTTACTGTATAACTTGCACCTTCTTATTGACGATGAAACACAGAAATTGCATCCGAATTTAATACAAAAGGCACAATGCCGACTTAAGTACAAGAGGGCTGACACTCTCCCTTTCTATGATTTGAACCTCTCTTGTGAGTCCAGTTTTAGATTCCGATGCTTCACTTCAGGTTTACTGTATCCCTTGGACCTTCTTATTGACGATGAAACACAGAAACTGCATCCGAATATAATACAAAAGGCACAATGCCGACTTAAGTAAAAGAGGACTGACACCCTAACTTTCTGTGATTTGAACCATTCCTGTGAGTCCTGTTTTGGATTCCGATGCTTCACTTCAGGTTTACTGTATACCTTGCACCTTCTTATTGACGATGAAACACAGAAAATGCATCGGAATGAAATTCAAAATACACAATGCCGACTTAAGTATAGGAGGACTGACACTCTAACTATCTATGATTTGAACCCCTCCTGTGAGTCCAGATTTAGATTCCGATGCTTCACTTCAGGTTTACTCTATACCTTGTACCTTGTTATTGACGTTGAAACACAGAAATTGAATCGGAATTTCATACAAGAGGCAGAATGCCGACTTAAGTCCAAGAGGACTGACACTCTCCCTTTCTATGATATGAACCTCTCCTGTGAGTCCAGTTTTAGATTCCGATGCTTCACTTCAGGTTTACTGTATCCCTGGGACCTTCTTATTGACGATGAAACACAGAAATTGCATCCGAATTTTATACAAAATGCACTATGCCGACTTAAGTACATGAGGACTGACACTCTCACTTTCTATGATTTGAACCTCTCCAGTGAGTCCAGTTTTAGATTCCGATGCTTCACTTCAGGTTTACTGTATCCCTTGGACCTTCTTCTTGACGATGAAACACAGAAATTCCATCCGAATTTAATACAAAAGGCACCATGCCGACTTAAGTAAAAGCGGACTGATCCTCTCACTTTCCATGATTTAAACCTCTCCTGTGAGTCCAGTTTTAGATTTCGATGCTTCACTTCAGGTTTACTGTGTACCTTGCACCTTCTTATTTACGATGAAACACCGAAATTGCATCGGAATTTAATACAAAAGGCACAATGCCGACTTAAGTAAAAGTGGATTGACACTCTCTCTATCTATGATTTGAACCTCTCCTGTGAGTCCAGTTTTAGATTCCGATGATTCATTTCAGGTTTACTGTATACCTTGCACCTTCTTATTGACGATGAAACAAAGAAATTGCATCGGAATTAAATTCAAAAGGCACAATTCCGACTTAAGTACAAGAGGACTGAAACTCTAAATCTGTATGATTTGAACCTCTCCTCTGAGTCCAGTTTTAGATTCCGATGGTTCACTTCAGGTTTACTATATACCTTGCACCTTCTTATTGACGATGAAACACAGAAATTGCATCCGAATTTAACACAAAAGGCACAATCCCGACTTAAGTACAAGAGGACTGACACTCTCACTTTCTATGATGTGAACCTCTCCTGTGAGCCCAGTTTTAGATTCCGATGCTTCACTTCAGGTTTACTGTATACCTTGCATCTTCTTATTTACGATGAAACACAGAAATTGCTTCGGAATTAGATTCAAAAGGCACAATGCCGACTTAAATACAAGAGGATTGACACTCTAACTCTCTATGATTTAAACCTCTCCTGTGAGTCCAGTTTAGGATTCCGATGCCCACTTCTGGTTTACTGTATACCTTGCACCTTCTTATTTACGATGAAACACAGAAATAGCATCGGAATTAAATTCAAAAGACACAATGCCGACTTAAGTACAAGAGGACTGACACTCTCACTTTCTATGATGTGAACCTCTCCTGTGAGCCCAGTTTTAGATTCCGATGCTTCACTTCAGGTTTACTGTATACCTTGCATCTTCTTATTTACGATGAAACACAGAAATTGCTTCGGAATTAGATTCAAAAGGCACAATGCCGACTAAAATACAAGAGGACTTACACTCTAACTATCTATGATATGAACCCCTCCTGTGGGTCCAGTTTTAGATTCCGTTGCTTCACTTCAGGTTTACTGTAACCCCTGGACCTTCTTACTGACGATGAAACACAGAAATTGCATCCGAATTTAATACAAAAGGCACAATGCCGACATAAGTACAAGAGGACTGACACTCTCCTTTTGAATGATATGAACCTCTCCCGTAAGTCCAGTTTTAGATTCCGATGCTTCACTTCAGGTTTACTGTATAACTTGCACCTTCTTATTGACGATGAAACACAGAAATTGCATCCGAATTTAATACAAAAGGCACAAAGCCGACTTAAGTACAAGAGGACTGACACTCTCCCTTTCTATGATTTGAACCTCTCTTGTGAGTCCAGTTTTAGATTCCGATGCTTCACTTCAGGTTTACTGTATCCCTTGGACCTTCTTATTGACGATGAAACACAGAAATTTCCGAATATAATACAAAAGGCACAATGCCGACTTAAGTAAAAGCGGACTGACACTCTCTCTATCTATGATTTGAACCTCTCCTGTGAGTCCAGTTTTAGATTCCGATGATTCATTTCAGATTTACTGTATACCTTGCACCTTCTTATTGACGATGAAACACAGAAATTGCATCGGAATTAAATTCAAAACTCACAATTCCGACTTAAGTACAAGAGGACTGAAACTCTAAATCTGTATGATTTGAACCTCTCCTCTGAGTCCAGTTTTCGATCCCGATGGTTCACTTCAGGTTTACTATATACCTTGCACCTTCTTATTGACGATGAAACACCGAAATTGCATCCGAATTTAAAAAAAAAGGCACAATGCCGACTTAAGTACAAGAGGACTGACACTCTCACTTTCTACGATTTGAACCACTCCCGTGAGTCCAGTTTTAGATTCCTATGTTTCACTTCAAGTTTACTGTATACCTTGCAACTTCTTATTGACGATGAAACACAGAAATTGCATCCAAATTTAATACAAAAGGCACAATGCCCACTTAAGTAAAAGAGGACTGACACTCTCACTTTCTGTGATTATAACCTCATCTGTAAGTCCAGTTTTAGACTACGATGCTACACTTCAGGTTTACTGTATACCTTTGAACTTCTTATTGACGATGAGACACAGTAATTGCATCCGAATTTAATACAAAAGGCACAATGCCGACTTAAGTACAAGAGGACTGAGACCCTCACTTTCTTTGATTTGAACCTCTCCTGTGAGTCCAGTTTTAGATTCCGATGCTTCACTTCAGGTTTACTGTATCTGTAGGACGTTCTTATTGACGATGAAACTCAGAGTTTGCATCCGAATTTAATACAAAAGGCACAATGCCGACTGAAGTACAAGAGGACTGACACTCTAACTTTGTATGATTTGAACCTCTCCTGCGAGTCCAGTTTTAGATTCCGATGCTTCACTTCAGGATTACTGTATACTTTGGACCATCTTATTGACGATGAAACACAGAAATTGCATCCGAATATAATACAAAAGGCACAATGCCGACTTAAGTAAAAGAGGACTGACACTCTCACTTTCTGTGATTTGAACCATTCCTGTCAGTCCTGTTTTAGATTCCGACGCTTCACTTCAGGTTTACTCTATACCTTGTACCTTGTTATTGACGTTGAAACACAGAAATTGCATCGGAATTAAATTCAAAACTCACAATTCCGACTTAAGTACAAGATTACTGAAACTCTAAATCTGTATGATTTGAACCTCTCCTCTGAGTCCAGTTTTCGATTGCGATGGTTCACTTCAGGTTTACTATATACCTTGCACCTTCTTATTGACGATGAAACACAGAAATTGCATCCGAATTTAACAAAAAAGGCACAATGCCGACTTAAGTACAAGAGGACTGACACTCTCACTTTCTACGATGTGAACCTCTCCCGTGAGTCCAGTTTTAGATTCCGATGTTTCACTTCAAGTTTACTGTATACCTTGCAACTTCTTATTTACGATGAAACACAGAAATTGCATCCAAATTTAATACAAATGGGACAATGCCGACTTAAGTAAAAGAGAACTGGCGCTCTCACTATTTATGATGTGAACCTCTCCTGTGAGTCTAGTTTTAGATTCCGATGCTTCACTTCAGGTTTACTGTATAGCTTTTACCTTCTTATTGACGATGAAACACAGAAATTGCATCCGAATTTAATATAAAAGGCACAATGCCGACTTAAGAACAAGAGGACTGACACTCTTACTCTTTATGATGTGAACCTCTCCTGTGAGTCTAGTTTTAGATTCCGATGCTTCACTTCAGGTTTACTGTATCCCTTGGACCATCTTATTGACGATGAAGCACAGAAATTGCATCCGAATCCAATACAAAAAGCACAATGCCGACTTAAGTACAAGAGGACTGACACTCTTACTTTCTTTGATTTGAACCTCTCCTGTGAGTCCAGTTTTAGATTCCGATGCTTCACTTCAGGTTTACTGTATCACTTGGACCTTCTTAATGACGATGAAACATAGAAATTGCATCCGAATTTAATACAAAAGGCACAATGCCGACTTTAGTAAAAGAGGACTGACACTCTCACTTTCTGTGATATGAACCGCTCCTGTGAGTCCAGTTTTAGATTCCGATGCTACACTTCAGGTTTACTGTATACCTCTGACCTTCTTATTGACGATGATACACACTAATTGCATCCGAATTTAATACAAAAGGCACAATGCCGACTTAAGTACAAGAGGACCGACACTCTAACTGTCTATGTTTTGAACCTCTCCTGTGAGTCCGGTGTTAGATTCCGATGCTTCACTTCAGGTTTACTGTATACCTTGCTCCTTCTTATTGACGATGAAACATAGAAATTTCATCCGAATTTAATACAATAGGCAAAATGCCGAATTAAGTACAAGAGGAACGACACTTTCACTTTCTACGATTTGAACCTCTTTTGTGAGTCCAGTTTAGATTCCGATGCTTCACTTCAGGTTTACGGTATACCTTGCACCTTCTTATTGAAGATGAAACACAGAAATTGCATCCGAATTTAATACAAAAAAGCACAATGCCGTCTTAAGTAAAAGAGGACTGACACTCTCACTTTCTATGATTTGAACCTCTCCTGTGAGTCTAGTTTTAGATTCCGATGCTTCACTTTAGGTTTACTGTATCCCTTGGACCATCTTATTGACGATGAAACACAGATATTGCATCCGAATTCAATACAAAAGGCACAATGCCGACTTAAGTACAAGAGGTCTGACACTCTCACTTTCTTTGATTTGAACCTCTCCTGTGAGTCCAGTTTTAGATTCCGATGCTTCACTTCGGTTTACTGTATCACTTGGACCTTCTTATACACGATGAAACACAGAAATTGCATCCGAATTTAATACAAAAGGCACAATGCCCACTTAAGTAAAAGAGGACTGACACTCTCACTTTCTGTGATTTCAACCTCTCCTGTAAGTCCAGTTTTAGACTCGGATGCTACACTTCAGGTTTACTGTAAACCTTTGACCTTCTTATTGACGATGAGACACAGTAATTGCATCCGTATTTAATACAAAAGGCACAATGCCGACTTAAGTACAAGGGGACTGAGACTCTCACTTTCTTTGGTTTGAACCTCTCCTGTGAGTCCAGTTTTAGATTCCGATGCTTCACTTCAGGTTTACTGTATTCGTAGGACGTTTTTATTGACGATGAAACTCAGAGTTTGCATCCGAATTTAATACAAAAGGCACAATGCCGACTTAAGTACAAGAGGACTGACACTCTAACTCTGTACGATTTGAACCTCTCCTGTGAGTCCAGTTTTAGATTCCGATGCTTCACTTCAGGATTACTGTATCCTTTGGACCATCTTACTGACGATGAAACACAGAAATTGCATCCGAATTCAATACAAAAGGCACAATGCCGACTTAAGTACAAGAGGACTGACACTCTCACTTTCTTTGATTTGAACCTCTCCTGTGAGTCCAGTTTTAGATTCCGATGCTTCACTTCAGGTTTACTGTACACCTTTGACCTTCTTATTGACGATGAAACACAGAAATTGCATCCGAATTTAATACAAAAGGCACAATGCCGACTTAAGTAAAAGAGGACTGACACTCTCACTTTTTATGATGTGAACCTCCCTGTGAGTCTAGTTTTAGATTCCGATGCTTCACTTCAGGTTTACTGTATCCCTTGGACTTTCTAATTTAGGACGAAGCAAAAAAATTGCATCCGAATTTAATACAAAAGGCACAATGCCGACTTAAGTAAAAGAGGACTGACACTCTCACTTTCTATGATTTGAACCTCTCCTGTGAGTCTAGTTTTAGATTCCGATGCTTCACTTCAGGTTTACTGTATACCTGGGACCCTCTTATTGACAATGAAACACAGAAATTGCATCCGAATTTAATACAAAAGGCACAATGCCGACTTAAGTAAAAGAGGACTGACACTCTCACTTTTTATGATGTGAACCTCCCTGTGAGTCTAGTTTTAGATTCCGATGCTTCACTTCAGGTTTACTGTATCCCTTGGACCATCTTATTGACGATGAAGCCCAGAAATTGCATCCGAATTCAATACAAAAGGCAAAATGCCGACTTAAGTACAGGAGGACTGACACTCTCACTTTCTTTGATTTGAACCTCTCGTGTGAGTCCAGTTTTAGATTCCGATGCTTCACTTCAGGTTTACTGTATCACTTGGACCTTCTTATTGACGATGAAACACAGAAATTGCATCCGATTTTAATACAAAAGGCACAATGCCGACTTAAGTAAAAGAGGACTTACACTCTCACTTTCTGTGATTTGAACCGCTCCTGTCAGTCCAGTTTTAGATTCCGATGCTACACTTCAGGTTTACTGTATACCTTTGACCTTCTTATTGACGATGAGACACAGTAATTGCATCCGAATTTAATACAAAAGGCACAATGCCGACTTAAGTACAAGAGGACCGACACTCTAACTGTCTATGTTTTGAACCTCTCCTGTGAGTCCAGTTTTAGATTCCGATGCTTCACTTCAGGGTTACTGTATCCATTGGACCTTCTTATTTACGTTGAAACACTGAGTTTGCATCCGAATTTAATACAAAAGGCACAATGCCGACTTAAGTACAAGAGGACTGACACTCTCACTTTCCATGATTTGAACCTCTCCTGTGAGTCCAGTTTTAGATTCCGATGCTTCACTTCAGGTTTACTGTACACCTTTGACCTTCTTATTGACGATGAAACGCAGAAATTGCATCCGAATTTAATATAAAAGGCACAATGCTGACTTAAGTACAAGAGGACTGACACTCTCACGTTCTACGATTTGAACCTGTCCTGTGAGTCCAGTTTTCGATTCCGATGCTTCACTTCAGGTTTACTGAATCCCTTGGACTTTCTAATTGAGGACGAAGCACAAAAATTGCATCCGAATTTAATACAAAAGGCACAATGCCGACATAAGTAAAAGAGGACTGACACTCTCACTTTCTATGATTTGAACCTCTCCTGTGAGTCTAGTTTTAGATTCCGATGCTTCACTTCAGGTTTACTGTATACCTGGGTCTCTCTTATTGACGATGAAACACAGAAATTGCATCCAAATTTAATACAAAAGGCACAATGCCGACTTAAGTAAAAGAGGACTGACACTCTCACTTTTTGTGACGTGAACCTCTCCTGTGAGTCTAGTTTTAGATTCCGATGCTTCACTTCAGGTTTACTGTATCCCTTGGACCATCTTATTGACGATGAAGCACAAAAATTGCATCCGAATTCAATACAAAAGGCACAATGCCGACTTAAGTACAAGAGGACTGACACTCTCACTTTCTTTGATTTGAACCTCTCCTGTGAGTCCAGTTTTAGATTCCGATGCTTCACTTCAGGTTTACTGTATCACTTGGACCTTCTTATTGACGATGAAACACAGAAATTGCATCCGAATTTAATACACAAGGCACAATGCCGACTTAAGTAAAGGAGGACTGACACTCTCACTTTCTGTGATTTGAACCGCTCCTGTGAGTCCAGTTTTAGATTCCGATGCTACACTTCAGGTTTACTGTATACCTTTGACCTTCTTATTGACGATGAGACACAGTAATTGCATCCGAATTAAATACAAAAGGCACAATGCCGACTTAAGTACAAGAGGACCGACACTCTAACTGTCTATGTTTTGAACCTCTCCTGTGAGTCCAGTTTTAGATTCCGATGCTTCACTTCAGGGTTACTGTATCCCTTGGACCTTCTTATTTACGATGAAACACTGAGTTTGCATCCGAATTTAATACAAAAGGCACAATGCCGACATGAGTACAAGATGACTGACACTCTCACTTTCCTTGATTTGAACCCCTCCTGTGAGTCCAGTTTTAGATTCCGATGCTCCACTTCAGGTTTACTGTATCCCTTGGACCTTCTTATTGACGATGATACGCAGAAATTGCATTCGAATTCGATACAAAAGGCACAATGAAGACTTAAGTACAAGAGGACTAACGCTGACACCATCTATGATTTGAACCTCTCCTGTGAGTCCAGTTTTAGATTCCGATACTTCTCTTCAGGTTCACTGTATCCCTTTGACATCTTATTGACGATGAAACACAGAAATTGCATCCGAATTCAATACAAAAGGCACAATGCCGACTTAAGTACAAGAAGACAGACACTCTCTATTTCTATGATTTTAACCTCTCCTGTGAGTCCAGTTTTAGATTCCGATGCTTCACTTCAGGTTTACCGTATCCCTTGGACCTTCTTATTGACGATGAAACATAGAGTTTGCATCCGAATTTAATACAAAAGGCACAATGCTGATATAAATACAAGGGGACTGACACTCTAACTTTCTATGACTTGTTCCCCTCCTGTGTGTCCAGTTTTAGATTCCGATGCTTCACTTCAGGTTTACTGTATCCCTTGGACCTTCTTATTGACGATGAAACACAGAAATTGCATCCGAATTTAATAGAAAAGGCACAATGCCGACTTAAGTAAAAGAGGACTGACACTCTCACTTTCTACGATTTGAACCTCTCCTGTGAGTCCAGTTTTGGATTTCGATGCTTCACTTCAGGTTCACTGTATACCTTGCACCTTCTTTTTGACGATTAAACACAGAAATTGCATCTGAATTTAATACAAAAGGCACAATGCCGACTTAAGTACAAGAGGACTGACACTCTCACTCTCCATGATTTGAACCTCTCCTGTGAGTCCGGTGTTAGATTCCGATGCTTCACTTAAGGTTTACTGTATACCTTGCACCTTCTTATTGACGATGAAACATAGAAAATGCATCCGAATTTAATACAATAGGCACAATGCCGATTTAAGTACAAGAGGAACGACACTTTCACTTTCTACGATTTGAACCTCTCCTGTGAGTCCAGTTTAGATTCCGATGCTTCACTTTAGGTTTACGGTATACCTTGCACCTTCTTATTGAAGATGAAACACAGAAATTGCATCCGAATTTAATACAAAAATGCACAATGCCGTCTTAAGTAAAAGAGGACTGACAATCTCACTTTCTATGATTTGAACCTCTCCTGTGAGTCTAGTTTTAGGTTCCGATGCTTCACTTCAGGTTTACTGTACACCTGGGACCCTCTTATTGACGATGAAACACAGAAATTGCATCCGAATTTAATACAAAGGCACAATGCCGACTTAAGTAAAAGAGGACTGACACACTCACTTTTTATGATGTGAACCTCTCCTGTGAGTCCAGTTTTAGATTCCGATCCTTCACGTCAGGTTTACTGTATCATTTGGACCATCTTATTGACGATGAAACACGGAAATTGCATCCGAATTCAATACAAAAGGCACAATGCCGACTTAAGTACAAGAGGACTGACACTCTCACTGTCTTTGATTTGAACCTCTCCTGTGAGTCCAGTTTTCGATTCCGATGCTTCACTTCAGGTTTACTGTATACCTTGGACCATTTTGTTGACGACGAAACACAGTAATTGCATCCGAATTTAATACATAAGGCACAAAGCCGACTTACGTAAAGAGGACTGACACTCTCACTTTCTATGATTTGAACCTCTCTTAGGAGTCTAGTTTTAGATTCCGATCTTCACTTCAGGTTTACTGTATCCCTTGGACCTTCTTGTTGACGATGAAACACAGAGTTTGCATCCGAAATTAATACAAAAGGCACAATGCCGACTTAAGTACAAGAGGACTGACACTCTAACTTTGTATGATTAGAACCACTCATGTGAGTCCAGTTTTGGATTCCGATGATTCACCTCAGGTTTACTGTATCCCTTGGACCTTCTTATTGACGATGAAACACAGAAATTGCATCCGAATTCAATACAAAAGGCACAATGCCGACTAAAATACAAGAAGACTGACACTTTCACTTTCTTTGATTTGTACTTCTCCTGTGAGTCCAGTTTTAGATTCCAATGCTTCACTTCAGGTTTACTGTATCCCTTGGACCTTCTTGTTGACGATGAAACACAGAGTTTGCATCCGAAATTAATACAAAAGGCACAATGCCGACTTAAGTACAAGAGGACTGACACTCTAACTTTGTATGATTAGAACCACTCATGTGAGTCCAGTTTTGGATTCCGATGATTCACCTCAGGTTTACTGTATCCCTTGGACCTTCTTATTGACGATGAAACACAGAAATTGCATCCGAATTCAATACAAAAGTCACAATGCCGATTTAAGTACAAGAGGACTGACACTCTCACTTTCTATGAGTTGAACCTTTCCTGTGAGTCCAGTTTTAGATTCCGACGTTTCACTTCAGGTTTACTGTATACCTTGGACCTTCTTATTGGCGATGAAACACAGAGTTTGCATCCGAATTTAATACAAAAGGCACAATGCCGACTTATGTACAAGAGGACTAACACTCTAACTTTCTATGATTTGATCCTCTCCTGTAAGTCCAGCTTTAGATTCCGATGCTTCACTTCAGGTTTACTGTATCCTTTGGACATTCTTATTGACGATGAAACATTGAAATTGCATCCGAATTTAATACAAAAGGCACAATGCCGACATAAGTAAATGAGAACTGACACTCTCACTTTCTACGATTTGAACCTCTCCTGTGAGTCCAGTTTAGATTCCGATGCTTCACTTCAGGTTTACGGCATACCTTGCACCTTCTTATTGAAGATGAAACACAGAAATTGCATCCGATTTTAATACAAAAGGCACAATGCCGACTAAAGTAAAAGCGGACTGACACTCTCACTTTCTATGATTTGAACCTCTCATGTGAGTCTAGTTTTAGATTCCGATGCCTAACTTCAGGTTTACTGTATACCTGGGACCCTCTTATTGACGATGAGACAAAGAAATTGCATCCGAATTTAATTCAAAAGGCACAATGCCGACTTAAGTAAAAGAGGACTGATACACTCACTTTTTATGATGTGAACCTCTCCTGTGAGTCCAGTTTTAGATTCCGATGCTTCACTTCAGGTTTACTGTATCATTTGGACCATCTTACTGACGATGAAACACAGAAATTGCATCCGAATTCAATACAAAAGGCACATTGCCGACTTAAGTACAAGACTACTGACACTCTCACTGTCTTTGATTTGAACCTCTCCTGTGAGTCCAGTTTTCGATTCCGATGCTTCACTTCAGGTTTACTGAATACCTTGGACCTTTTTATTGACAATGAAACACAGAGTTTGCATCCGAATTTAATACAAAAGGCACAATGCCGACTTATGTACAAGAGGACTAACACTCTAACTTTCTATGATTTGATCCTCTCCTGTAAGTCCAGCTTTGGATTCCGATGCTTCACTTCAGGTTTACTGTATCCCTTGGACCTTCTTATTGACGATGAAACACAGAAATTGCATCCGAATTTAATACAAAAGGCACAATGCCTACATAAGTAAATGAGGACTGACACTCTCTCTTTCTAGGATTTGAACCTCTCCTGTGAGTCTAGTTTTAGATTCCGATGCTTCACTTCAGGTTTACTGTATACCTGGGACCCTCTTATTGACGATGAAACACAAAAATTGCATCCGAATTTAATACAAAAGGCACAATGCCGACCTAAGTAAAAGAGGACTGACACTCTCACTTTCTGTGATTTGAACCTCTCCTGTGAGACCAGTTTTAGATTCCGATGTTTCACTTCAGGTATACTGAATCCCTTGGACCATCTTATTGACGATAAAACACAAATATTGCATCCGAATTCAATACTAAAGGCACAATGCCGACTAAAATACAAGAGGACTGACACTCTCACTTTCTTTGATTTGAACCTCTCCTGTGAGTCCAGTTTTAGATTCCAGTGCTTCACTTCAGGTTTACTGTATCCCTTGGACATTCTTATTGACGATGAAACACAGAGTTTGCATCTGAAATTAATACAAAAGACACAATGTCGACTTAAGTACAAGACGACTGACGCTCTAAATTTGTATGATTGGAACCACTCCTGTGAGACCAGTTTTGGATTCCGATGTTTCACTTCAGGTTTACTGTATCCCTTGGACCTTCTTATTGACGATGAAATACAGAAATTGCATCTGATTTTAATACAAAATTCACAATGCCGACTTAAGTAAAAGAGGACTGACCCTCTCACTTTCTGTGATTTGAACCACTCCTGTGAGTCCAGTTTTAGATCCGATGCTTCACTTCAGGTTTAGTGTATCCCTTGGGCCTACTTATTTACGATGAAACGCAGAGTTTGCATCGGAATTAAATTCAAAAAGCACAATGCCGACTTAAGTAAAAGAGGACTGACACTCTCACTTTCTTTGATTTGAACGTATCCTGTTAGTCCAGTTTTAGATTCCGATGCTTCACTTCAGGTTTACTGTATCCCTTGGACATCTTATTGACGGTGAAACACAGAAATTGCATCCGAATTAAATACAAAAGGCACAATGCCGACTTAAGTACAAGAGGACAGACACTCTCACTTTCTATGATTTGAACCTCTCCTGTGAGTCCAGTTTTAGAATCCGACGTTTCACATCAGGTTTACTGTATTCCTTGGACCTTCTTATTGACGATGAATCACAGAGTTTGCATCCGAATTTTATACAAAAGGCACAATGCCGACTTATGTACAAGAGGACTGACACTCTAAATTTCTATGATTTGATCCTCTCCTGTGAGTCCAGCATTAGATTTCGATGCTTTACTTCAGGTTTACTGTATCCATCGGGCCTTCTTATTGACGATGAAACACAGAAATTGCATCCGAATTTAATACAAAAGGCACAATCCCGACTTAAGTAAATGAGGACTGTCACTCTCATTTTCTACGATTTGAACCTCTCCTGTGAGTCCAGTTTTAGATTCCGGTGCTTCACTTCAGGCTTACTGTATACCTTGCACCTTCTTTTTGACGATGAAGCACAGACATTGCATCCGAATTTAATACAAAAGGCACAATGCCGACTCAAGTACAAGAGAACTGACACTCTCACTTTCCAAGATTTGAACCTCTCCTGTGAGTCCGGTTTTAGATTCCGATGCTTCACTTCAGGTTAACTGTATACCTTGCACCTTCTTATTTACGATGAAACACAGAAATTGCATCCGAATTTAGTACAATAGGCACAATGCCGAATTAAGTACAAGAGGACTGACACTTTCACTGTCTACGATTTGAACCTCTCCTGTGAGTCCAGTTTTAGATTCCAATGCTTCACTTCAGGTTTACTGTATACCTTGGACCTTCTTATTGATGATGAAACACAGAAATTGCATCCGACTTCAATACAAAATGCACAATGCCGACTAATGTACAAGAGGACTGACACTCTCACGTTCTACGATTTGAACATCTCCCGTGAGTCCAGTTTTCGATTCCGATGCTTCACTTCAGGTTTACTGTATCCCTTGGACCTTCTTATTGACGACGAAACACAGAAATTGCATCCGAATTTAATACAAAAGGCACAATGCCGACTTAAAAATAAGAGGACTGACACACTCACTTTCTATGATTTGAACCTCTCCTGTGAGTCTAGTTTTAGATTCCGATGCTTCACTTCAGGTTTACTGTATACCTTAGGCCCTCTTATTGACGATGAAACACAGAAATTGCATCCGAATTTAATACAAAAGGCACAATGCCGACTTAAGTAAAAGAGGACTGACACTCTCACTTTTTATGATGTGAACCTCTCCTGTGAGTCCAGTTTTAGATTCCGATGCTTCGCTTCAGGTTTACTGTATCCCTTGGACCTTCTTATTTACGATGAAACACAGAGTTTGCATCCGAATTTAATACAAAGGCACATTGCCGACTTAAGTACAAGAGGACTGACACTCTAACTTTCTATGATTTGATCCTCTCCTGTGAGTCCAGTTTTAGACTCCGATGCTTCACTTTGGGTTTACTGTATCCCTTGGAATTTCTTATTGACGATGAAACACAGAAACTGCACACGAACTTAATACAAAAGGCACAATGCCGACTTAAGTAAATCAGGACTGACACTCTCACTTTTTATGATGTGAACCTCTCCTGTGAGACCAGTTTCAGATTCCAATGCTTCGTTTCAGGTTTACTGTATACCTTGGACCATCTTATTGACGATGAAACACAGAAATTGCATCAGAATTCAATACAAAAGGCACAATGCCGACTTAAGTACAAGAGGACTGACACTCTCACTTTCTTTGATTTCAACCTCTCCTGTGAGTCCAGTTTCAGATTCCGATGCTACACTTCAAGTTTACTGTATACCTTCGACCTTCTTATTGACGATGAGACACAGTAATTGCATCCGAATTTAATAAAAGAGGCACAATGCCGACTTAAGTACAAGAGGACCGACACTCTAACTGTCTATGTTTTAAACCTCTCCTGTGAGTCCAGTTTTAGATTCCGACGCTTCACATCAGGTTTACTGTATCCCTTGGACCTTCTTATTTACGATGAAACACAGAGTTTGAATCCGAATTTATTACAAGAGGCACAATGCCGACTTAAGTACAAGAGTACTGACACTCTAACTTTGTATGATTTGAACCTCTCCTGTGAGTCCAGTTTTAGATTCCGATGCTTCACATCAGGTTTACTGTATCCCTTGGACCTTCTTATTGACGATGAAACACAGAAATTGCATCCGAATTTAATACAAAAGGCACAATGCCGACTTAAGTAAAAGAGGACTGACACTCTCACTTTCTGTTATTTGAACCTCTCCTGAGAGTCCACAATTTTTTGATTCCGATGCTTCACTTCAGGTTTACTGTATACCTTGCACCATCGTATTGACGATGATACGCAGAAATTGCATCGGAATCAAATTCAAAAGGCACAATGCCGACTTAAGTACAAGAGGACTGACACTCTCACATTCTTTGATTTGAACCTATCCTATGAGTCCAGTTTTAGATTCCGATGCTTCACTTCAGGTTTACTGTATCCCTTGGACCTTCTTATTGACGATGAAACACAGAGTTTGCATCCGAATTTAATACAAAAGGCACAATGCCGACATAAGTACAAGAGGACTGACACTCTAACTACCTATGATTTGAACCTCTCCTGTGAGTCCAGTTTTAGATTCCGACGTTTCAGTTCAGATTTACTGTATCCCTTGGTCCTTCTTATTGACGATGAATCACAGAGTTTGCATTCGAATTTAATACAAAAGGCACAATGCCGAGTTATGTACAAGAGGACTGACACTCTAACTCTCTATGATTTGATCCTCTCCTGTGAGTCCACCTTTAGATTTCGATGCTTCACTTCAGGTTTACTGTATCCCTCGGGCCTTCTTATTGACGATGAAACACAGAAATTGCATCCGAATTTAATACAAAAGGCACAATGCCGACTTAAGTAAATGAGGACAGTCACTCTCATTTTCTACGATTTGAACCTCTCCTGTGAGTCCAGTTTTAGATTCCGATGCTTCACTTCAGGCTTACTGTATACCTTGCACCTTCTTTTTGACGATGAAACACAGAAATTGCATCCGAATTTAATACAAAAGGCACAATGCCGACTTAAGTACAAGAGAACTGACACTCTCACTTTCCATGATTTGAACCTCTCCTGTGAGTCTGGTTTTAGATTCCGATGCTTCACTTCAGGTTTACTGTATACCTTGCACCTTCTTATTGACGATGAAACACAGAAATTGCATCCGAATTTAGTACAATAGGCACAATGGCGATTTAAGTACAAGAGGACTGACACTTTCACTGTCTACGATTTGAACCTCTCCTGTGAGTCCAGTTTTAGATTCCGATGCTTCACTTCAGGTTTACTGTATACCTTGGACCTTCTTATAGATGATGAAACACAGAAATTGCATCCGAATTTAATACAAAATGCACAATACCGACATAAGTATAAGAAGACTGACACTCTCACATTCTATGATTTGAACCTCTTCTGTGAGTCTAGTTTTAGATTCCGATGCTTCACTTCAGGTTTACTGTATACCTGGGTCCCTCTTATTGACGATGAAACACAGAAATTGCATCCGAATTCAATACAAAATGCACAATGCCGACTAATGTACAAGAGGACTGACACTCTCACGTTCTACGATCTGAACCTCTCCTGTGAGTCCAGTTTTCGATTCCGATGCTTCAGTTCAGGTTTACTGTACCCCTTGGACCTTCTTATTGACGACGAAACACAGAAATTGCATCCGAATTTAATACAAAAGGCACAATGCCGACTTAAGTATTAGAGGACTGACACACTCACTTTCTATGATTTGAACCTCTCCTGTGAGTCTAGTTTTGGATTCCGATGCTTCACTTCAGGTTTACTGTATACCTGGGACCCTCTTATTGACGATGAAACACAGAAATTGCATACGAATTTAATACAAAAGGCACATTGCCGACTTAAGTAAAAGAGGACTGAGACTCTCACTTTTTATGATGTGAACCTCTTCTGTGAGTCCAGTTTTAGATTCCGATGCTTCGCTTCAGGTTTACTGTATACCTTGGACCGTCTTATTTACGATGAAACACAGAGTTTGCATCTGAATTTAATACCAAAGGCACAATGCCGACTTAAGTACAAGAGGACTGACACTCTAACTTTGAATGATTTGAACCTCTCCTGTGACTCCAGTTTCAGATTCCGATGCTTCACTTCAGCTTTACTGTATCCCTTGGACCTTCTTATTTACGATGAAACACAGAAATTGCATCCGAATTTATTACAAAAGGCACAATGCCGACTTAAGTACAAGAGGACTGACACTCTAACTTTCTATGATTTGAACCTCTCCTGTGAGTCCAGTTTTAGATTCCGATGGTTCACTTCAGGTTTACTGTATCCCTTGGACCTTCTTATTGACGATGAAACACTGAAATTGCATCCGAATTTAATACAAAAGGCACAATGCTGACTTAAGTACAAGAGGACTGACACTCTCACTTTCTATGATTTGAACCTCTCCTGTGGGTCCAGTTTTAGATTCCGATGCATCACTTCAGGTTTACCGTATAACTCGGTCCTTCTTATTGACGACGAAAAACAGAAATTGCATCCGAATTTAATACAAAAGGCACAATGCCGACTTAAGTAAGAGAGGACTGACACTCTCACTTTCTGTGATTTGAACCTCTCCTGTGAGTGAAGTTTTAGATTCCGATGCTACACTTAGGGTTTACTGTATACCTTTGACCTTCTTATTGACGATGAGACACAGTAATTGCATCAGAATTTAATAAAAAAGGCACATTGCCGACTTAAGTACAAGAGGACCGACACTCTAACTGTCTATGTTTTGAACCTCACCTGTGAGTACAGTTTCAGATTCCGATGCTTCACTTCAGGTTTACTGTATACCTTGGACATTCTTATTGACGATGAAACACAGATATTGCAACCGAATTTAATACAAAAGGCACAATGCCGACTTAATTAAGAGAGGACTGACACTCTCACTTTCTATGATTTGAACCTCTCCTGTGAGTCTAGTTTTGGATTCCGATGCTTCACTTCAGGTTTACTGTATACCTGGGACCCTCTTATTGACGATGAATCACAGAAATTGCATACGAATTTAATACAAAAGGCACATTGCCGACTTAAGTAAAAGAGGACTGAGACTCTCACTTTTTATGATGTGAACCTCTTCTGTGACTCCAGTTTTAGATTCCGATGCTTCGCTTCAGGTTTACTGTATACCTTGGACCGTCTTATTTACGATGAAACACAGAGTTTGCATCTGAATTTAATACCAAAGGCACAATGCCGACTTAAGTACAAGAGGACTGACACTCTAACTTTGAATGATTTGAACCTCTTCTGTGAGTCCAGTTTCAGATTCCGATGCTTCACTTCAGGTTTACTGTATCCCTTGGACCTTCTTATTTACGATGAAACACAGAAATTGCATCCGAATTTATTACAAAAGGCACAATGCCGACTTAAGTACAAGAGGACTGACACTCTAACTTTCTATGATTTGAACCTCTCCTGTGAGTCCAGTTTTAGATTCCGATGGTTCACTTCAGGTTTACTGTATCCCTTGGACCTTCTTATTGACGATGAAACACTGAAATTGCATCCGAATTTAATACAAAAGGCACAATGCCGACTTAAGTACAAGAGGACTGACACTCTCACTTTCTATGATTTGAACCTCTCCTGTGGGTCCAGTTTTAGATTCCGATGCATCACTTCACGTTTACCGTATAACTCGGACCTTCTTATTGACGACGAAAAACAGAAATTGCATCCGAATTTAATACAAAAGGCACAATGCCGACTTAAGTAAGAGAGGACTGACACTCTCACTTTCTGTGATTTGAACCTCTCCTGTGAGTGAAGTTTTAGATTCCGATGCTACACTTAGGGTTTACTGTATACCTTTGACCTTCTTATTGACGATGAGACACAGTAATTGCATCAGAATTTAATAAAAAAGGCACATTGCCGACTTAAGTACAAGAGGACCGACACTCTAACTGTCTATGTTTTGAACCTCACCTGTGAGTACAGTTTCAGATTCCGATGCTTCACTTCAGGTTTACTGTATACCTTGGACATTCTTATTGACGATGAAACACAGATATTGCAACCGAATTTAATACAAAAGGCACAATGCCGACTTAATTAAGAGAGGACTGACACTCTCACTTTCTGTGATTTGAACCTCTCCTGAGAGTCCAGTTTTAGATTCCGATGCTTCACTTCAGGTTTACTGTATACCTTGCACCATCTTATTGACGATGAAACACAAAAATTGCAACGGAATTAAATTCAAAAGGCTCAATGAAGACTTAAGTACAAGAGGACTGACACTCTCTCTTTCTATGATTTGAACCTCTCCTGTGAGTACAATTTTACATTCCGATGCTTCATTTCAGGATTACTGTACACCTTGGACCTTATTATTGACGATGAAACACAGAAATTGCATCCGAATTTAGTACAAAAGTCACAATGCCGACTTAAGTAGAAGAATACTGACACTCTCACTTTCTATGATTTGAACCTATCCTGTGAGTCCAGTTTTAGATTCCGATGCTTCACTTCAGATTTACTGTATCCCTTGGACCTTCTTATTGACGATAAAACACAGAAATTGCATCCGAATTTAATACAAAAGGCACAATGCCGACTTAAGTAGAAGAGGACTGACACTCTCACTTTCTATGATTTGAACTTCTCCTGTGAGTCCAGTTTTAGATTCCGATGCGTCACTTCCGGTTTACCGTATACTTTGCACCTTCTTATTAACGATGAAACACAGTAATTGCATCGGAATTTTTAAAAAAAGGAACAATGCCGAAATAAGTACAAGAGGAGTGACGCTCTAACTTTCTATGATTTGAACCCCTCCTGTGAGTCCAGTTTTAGATTCCGATGCTTCACTTCAGGTTTACTGTATCAATTGGACCTTCTTATTGACGATGAAATACAGAAATTGCATCCGAATTTAATAGAAAAGGCACAATGCCGAATTAAGTACCAGAGGACTGACACTCTCTCTTTCTATGATTTGAACCTCTCCTGTGAGTTCAGTTTTAGATTCCGATGCTTCACTTCAGGTTTACTGTATACCTTGCATCTTCTTGTTGACGATGAAACACAGAAATTGCATCGGAATTTAATACAAAAGGCACAATGCGAACTTAAGTACAAGAGGACAGACACTCTCACTTTCTATGATTTGAACCTCTCCTGTGAGTTCAGTTTTAGATTCCGATGCCTCACTTCAGGTTTACTGTATCGCTTGGAGCTTCTTATTGGCGATGAAATACAGAAATTGCATTCGAATTCAATACAAAAGGCACAATGCCGACTTAGGTACAAGAGGACTGACACTCTCTCTTTCTATGATTTGAGCCTCTCCCGTCAGTCCAGTTTTAGATTCCGATGCTTCACTTCAGGTTTTTTGTATCCCTTGGACCTTCTTATTGACGATGAATCACAGAAATTGCATCCGAATTTAAAACAAAAGGCACAATGCCGACTTGAGTAAAAGAGGACTGACACTCTCACATTCTATGATTTGAACCTCTCCTGTGAGTCCAGTTTTAGATTCCGACTTTTCACTTCAGGTTTACTGTATCCCTTGGACCTTTTTTTTGACGATGCAACACAGAAATTGCATCCGAATTTAATACAAAAGGCACAATGCCGGCTTAAGTACAAGAGGACTGACACTCTCACTTTCTATGATTTGAACCTCTCCTGTGAGTCCAGTTTTAGATTCCGATGCTCCACTTCAGGTTTACTGTATCCCTTGGACCTTCTTATTCACGATGAAACACAGAAATTGCATTCGAATTTAATACAAATGGCACCATGCCGACTTAAGTAAAAGAGGACTGACACTCTCACTTTCTATGATTTGAACCTCTCCTGTGAGTCCAGTGTTAGATTCCGATGCACCACTTCAGGTTTACTGTATACCTTGCTCCTTCTTATTGATGATGAAACATAGAAATTGCATTGGAATTTAATGCAAAAGGCACAATGCCGACTTAAGTCCAAGAGGACTTCTATCTATGTTTTGAACCTCTCCTGTGAGTCCAGTTTTAGATTCCGATGCTTCACTTATGGTTTGCTGTATACCTTGCACCTTCTTATTGACGATGAAACACAGAAATTGCATCGGAATTTAATACAAAAGGCTCAATGCCGACATAAGTAAAAGCGGACTGACACTCTCTCTTTCTATGATTTGAACCTCTCCTGTGAGTCCAGTTTTAGATTCCGATGCTTCACTTAAGGTTTACTGTATAAATTGCGCCTTCTTATTGACGATGAAACACAGAAATTGCATCCGAATTTAATACAAAATGCACAATGCCGACTTAAGTACAAGAGGACTGACACTCTAACTTTCTACGATTTGAACCTCCCTGTGAGTCCAGTTTAAGATTCCGATGCTTCACTTCAGGTTTACTGTATCCCTTAGACCGTCTTATTGACGATGAAACACAGAAATTGCATCCGAATTTAATACCAAAGGCACAATGCCGACTTAAGTACAAGAGGACTGACACTCTAACATTCTATGATTTGAACCTCTCCTGTGAGTACAGTTTTAGATTCCGATGCTTCACTTCAGGTTTACTGTATCCCTTGGACCTTCTTATTGACGATGAAACACAGAAATTGCATCCGAAAGTAATACAAAAGCCACAATGCCGACTTAAGTAAAAGAGGACTGACACTCTCACTTTCTGTGATTTGAACCTCTCCAGTGAGTCCAGTTTTAGATTCCGGTGCTACACTTCAAGTTTACTGTATACCTTTGACCTTCTTATTGACGATGAGACACAGTAATTGCATCTGAATTTAATAAAAGAGGCACAATGCCGACTTAAGTACAAGAGGACCGACACTCTAACTGTCTATGTTTTAAACCTCTAATGTGAGTCCAGTTTTAGATTCCGATGCTTCACATCAGGTTTACTGTATCCCTTGGACCTTCTTATTTACGATGAAACACAGAGTTTGCATCCGAATTCATTACAAGAGGCACAATGCCGACTTAAGTACAAGAGTACTGACACTCTAACTTTGTGTGATTAGAACCTCTCCTGTGAGTCCAGTTTTAGATTCCGATGCTTCACTTCAGGTTTACTGTATCCCTTGGACCTTCTTATTGACGATGAAACACAGAAATTGCATCCGAATTTAATACAAAAGGCACAATGCCGACTTAAGTAAAAGAGGACTGACACTCTCACTTTCTGTGATTTGAACCTCTCCTGAGAGTCCACAATTTTTTGATTCCGATGCTTCACTTCAGGTTTACTGTATACCTTGCACCATCGTATTGACGATGATACACAGAAATTGCATCGGAATCAAATTCAAAAGGCACAATGCCGACTTAAGTACAAGAGGACTGACACTCTCACATTCTTTGATTTGAACCTATCCTGTGAGTCCAGTTTTAGATTCCGATGCTTCACTTCAGGTTTACTGTATCCCTTGGACCTTCTTATTGACGATGAAACACAGAGTTTGCATCCGAATTTAATACAAAAGGCACAATGCCGACATAAGTACAAGAGGACTGACACTCTAACTACCTATGATTTGAACCTCTCCTGTGACTCCAGTTTTAGATTCCGACGTTTCACTTCAGGTTTACTGTATCCCTTGGACCTTCTTATTGACGATGAATCACAGGGTTTGCATTCGAATTTAATACAAAAGGCACAATGCCGAGTTATGTACAAGAGGACTGACACTCTAACTTTGTATGATTTGAACCTCTCCTGTGAGTCCAGTTATAGATTCCGATGCTTCACTTCAGGTTTACTGTATCCCTTGGAACTTCTTATTGACGATGAAACACAGAAATTGCATCCGAATTTAATACAAAAGGCACAATGCCGACTTAAGTAAATGAGGACAGTCACTCACATTTTCTACGATTTGAACCTCTCCTGTGAGTCCAGTTTTAGATTCCGATGCTTCACTTCAGGCTTACTGTATACCTTGCACCTTCTTTTTGACGATGAAACACAGAAATTGCATCCGAATTTAATACAAAAGGCACAATGCCGACTTAAGTACAAGAGAACTGACACTCTCACTTTCCATGATTTGAACCTCTCCTGTGAGTCTGGTTTTAGATTCCGATGCTTCACTTCAGGTTTACTGTATACCTTGCACCTTCTTATTGACGATGAAACACAGAAATTGCATCCGAATTTAGTACAATAGGCACAATGCCGATTTAAGTACAAGAGGACTGACACTTTCACTGTCTACGATTTGAACCTCTCCTGTGAGTCCAGTTTTAGATTCCGATGCTTCACTTCAGGTTTACTGTATACCTTGGACCTTCTTATTCATGATGAAACACAGAAATAGCATCCAAATTTAATACAAAATGCACAATACCGACATAAGTATAAGAAGACTGACACTCTCACTTTCTATGATTTGAACCTCTTCTGTGAGTCTAGTTTTAGATTCCGATGCTTCACTTCAGGTTTACTGTATACCTGGGACCCTCTTATTGACGATGAAACACAGAAATTGCATCCGAATTCAATACAAAATGCACAATGCCGACTAATGTACAAGAGGACTGACACTCTCACGTTCTACGATCTGAACCTCTCCTGTGAGTCCAGTTCTCGATTCCGATGCTTCAGTTCAGGTTTACTGTATCCCTTGGACCTTCTTATTGACGACGAAACACAGAAATTGCATCCGAATTTAATACAAAAGGCACAATGCCGACTTAAGTATTAGAGGACTGACACTCTAACTTTCTATGATTTGAACCTCTCCTGTGAGTCCAGTTTTAGATTCCGATGGTTCCCTTCAGGATTACTGTATCCCTAGGACCTTCTTATTGACGATGAAACACTGAAATTGCATCCGAATTTAATACAAAAGGCACAATGCCGACTTAAGTACAAGAGGACTGACACTCTCACTTTCTATCATTTGAACCTCTCCTGTGGGTAAAGTTTTAGATTCCGATGCATCACTTCAGGTTTACCGTATAACTCGGACCTTCTTATTGACGATGAAAAACAGAAATTGCATCCGAATTTAATACAAAAGGCACAATGCCGACTTAAGTAAGAGAGGACTGACACTCTCACTTCCTGTGATTTGAACCTCTCCTGTGAGTGAAGTTTTAGATTCCGATGCTACACTTCAGGTTTACTGTATACCTTTGACCTTCTTATTGACGATGAGACACAGTAATTGCATCAGAATTTAATAAAAAAGTCACATTGCCGACTTAAGTACAAGAGGACCGACACTCTAACTGTCTATGATTTGAACCTCACCTGTGAGTACAGTTTCAGATTCCGATGCTTCACTTCAGGTTTACTGTATACCTTGGACATTTTTATTGACGATGAAACACAGATATTGCAACTGAATTTAATACAAAAGGCACAATGCCGACTTAATTAAGAGAGGACTGACACTCTCACTTTCTGTGATTTGAACCTCTCCTGAGAGTCCAGTTTTAGATTCCGATGCTTCACTTCAGGTTTACTGTATACCTTGCACCATCTTATTGACGATGAAACACAAAAATTGCAACGGAATTAAATTCAAAAGGCACAATGAAGACTTAAGTACAAGAGGACTGACACTCTCTCTTTCTATGATTTGAACCTCTCCTGTGAGTACAGTTTTACATTCCGATGCTTCATTTCAGGATTACTGTACACCTTGGACCTTATTATTGACGATGAAACACAGAAATTGCATCCGAATTTAGTACAAAAGTCACAATGCCGACTTAAGTACAAGAATACTGACACTCTCACTTTCTATGATTTGAACCTATCCTGTGAGTCCAGTTTTAGATTTCGATGCTTCCCTTCAGATTTACTGTATCCCTTGGACCTTCTTATTGACGATAAAACACAGAAATTGCATCCGAATTTAATACAAAATTCACAATGCCGACTTAAGTAGAAGAGGACTGACACTCTCACTTTCTATGATTTGAACTTCTCCTGTGAGTCCAGTTTTAGATTCCGATGCGTCACTTCCGGTTTACCGTATACTTTGCACCTTCTTATTGACGATGAAACACAGTAATTGCATCGGAATTTTAAAAAAAAGGAACAATGCCGAAATAAGTACAAGAGGAGTGACGCTCTAACTTTCTATGATTTGAACCCCTCCTATGAGTCCAGTTTTAGAGTCCGATGCTTCACTTCAGGTTTACTGTATCAATTGGACCTTCTTATTGACGATGAAATACAGAAATTGCATCCGAATTTAATACAAAAGGCACAATGCCGACTTAAGTACCAGAGGACAGACACTCTCACTTTCTATGATTTGAACCTCTCCTGTGAGTTCAGTTTTAGATTCCGATGCCTCACTTCAGGTTTACTGTATCGCTTGGACCTTCTTATTGGCGATGAAATTCAGAAATTGCATTCGAATTTAATACAAAAGGCACAATGCCGACTTAGGTACAAGAGGACTGACACTCTCTCTTTCTATGATTTGAGCCTCTCCTGTCAGTCCAGTTTTAGATTCCCATGCTTCACTTCAGGTTTACTGTATCCCTTGGACCTTCTTATTGGCGATGAATCACAGAAATTGCATCCGAATTTAAAACAAAAGGCACAATGCCGACTTGAGTAAAAGAGGACTGACACTCTCACATTCTATGATTTGAACCTCTCCTGTGAGTCCAGTTTTAGATTCCGACTTTTCACTTCAGGTTTACTGTATCCCTTGGACCTTTTTTTTGACGATGCAACACAGAAATTGCATCCGAATTTAATACAAAAGGCACAATGCCGACTTAAGTACAAGCGGACTGACACTCTCACTTTCTATGATTTGAACCTCTCCTGTGAGTCCAGTTTTAGATTCCGATGCTCCACTTCAGGTTTACTGTATCCCTTGGACCTTCTTATTCACGATGAAACACAGAAATTGCATTCGAATTTAATACAAATGGCACCATGCCGACTTAAGTAAAAGAGGACTGACACTCTCACTTTCTATGATTTGAACCTCTCCTGTGAGCCCAGTTTTAGATTCCGATGCACCACTTCAGGTTTACTGTATACCTTGCTCCTTCTTATTGACGATGAAACATAGAAATTGCATTGGAATTTAATGCAAAAGGCACAATGCCGACTTAAGTCCAAGAGGACTTCTATCTATGTTTTGAACCTCTCCTGTGAGTCCAGTTTTAGATTCCGATGCTTCACTTAAGGTTTGCTGTATACCTTGCACCTTCTTATTGACGATGAAACACAGAAATTGCATCGGAATTTAATACAAAAGGCTCAATGCCGACATAAGTAAAAGCGGACTGACACTCTCTCTTTCTATGATTTGAACCTCTCCTGTGAGTCCAGTTTTAGATTCCGATGCTTCACTTAAGGTTTACTGTATAAATTGCGCCTTCTTATTGACGATGAAACACAGAATTTGCATCCGAATTTAATACAAAATGCACAATGCCGACTTAAGTACAAGAGGACTGACACTCTAACTTTCTACGATTTGAACCTCCCTGTGAGTCCAGTTTAAGATTCCGATGCTTCACTTCAGGTTTAATGTATCCCTTAGACCGTCTTATTGACGATGAAACACAGAAATTGCATCCTAATTTAATACCAAAGGCACAATGCCGACTTAAGTACAAGAGGACGGACTCTCTCACATTCTATGATTTGAACCTCTCCTGTGAGTACAGTTTTAGTTTCTGATGCTTCACTTCAGGTTTACTGTATCCCTTGGACCTTCTTATTGACGATGAAACACAGAAATTGCATCCGAATTTAATACAAAAGGCACCATGCTGACTTAAGTACAAGAAGACTGACACTCTAACTATCTATGATTTGAACCTCTCCTGTGAGTCCAGTTTTAGATTCTGATGCTCACTCCAGGTTTACTGCATCCCTTGGACCTTCTTATTGACGATGAAACACAGAAATTCCATCCGAATGTAATACAACAGGCACAATGCCGACTTAAGTACAAGAGGACTGACACTCTCACTTTCTATGATTTGAACCTCTCCTGTGAGCCCAGTTTTAGATTCCGATGCTTCACTTCAGGTTTACTGTATACCTTGCATCTTCTTATTGACGATGAAACACAGAAATTGTGTCCGAATTTAATACAAAAGGTACAATGCCGACTTAAGTACAAGAGGATTGACACTCTAACTATCTATGATTTGAACCTCTCCTGTGAGTCCAGTTTTAGATTCCGATGCTCACTCCAGGTTTACTGTATCCCTTGGACCTTCTTATTGACGATGAAACACAGAAATTCCGTCCGAAAGTAATACAAATGGCACAATGATGACTGAAGTACAAGAGGACTGACACTCTCACTTTCTATGATTTGAACCTCTCCTGTGAGCCAAGTTTTAGTTTCCGATGCTTCACTTCAGGTTTACTGTATACCTTGCATCTTCTTCTTGACGATGAAACACAGAGGTTGCATCGGAATTTAATACAAAAGGCACAATGCCGACTTAAGTACTTGAGGACTGACACTCTAACTTTCTATGATTTGAACCTCTCCAGTGAGTCCAGTTTTAGATTCAGATGCTTCACTTCAGGTTTACTGTATACCTTGCACCTTCTTATTGACGATGAAACACAGAAATTGCATCCGAATTTAATACAAAAGGCACCATGCCGACTTAAGTAAAAGAGGACTGACACTCTCACTTTCTATGATTTGAACCTCTCCTGTGACTCCAGATTTAGATTCCGATGCTTCACTTCAGGTTTACGGTATCCCTAGGACCTTCTTATTGACGATGAAATGCATAAATTGATCCGAATTTAATACAAAAGGCACAATGCAGACTTAAGTAAAAGCGGACTGAAACTCTCTCTTTCTATGAATTGAACCTCTCATGTGAGTCCAGTTTTAGATTCCGATGTTTCACTTCAGGTTTACTGTATACCTTGCACTTTCTTTTGACGATGCAACACAGAAACTGCATCGGAATTAAATTCAAAAGGCACAATGCCGACTTAAGTACAAGAGGACTGACACTCTAAATATCTATGATTTGAACCTTTCCTGTGAGTCCAGTTTTAGATTCCGATGCTTCACTTCAGGTTTACTGTATCCCTTGGACCTTCTTATTGACGATGAAACACAGAAATTGCATCCAAATTAAATACAAAAGGCACAATGCCGACTTAAGTACAAGGGGACTGACACTCTCACTTTCTATGTTTTGAACCTCTCCCGTGAGTCAAGTTTTAGATTCCGATGCTTCACGTCAGGTTTACTGTATCCCTTGAATCATCTTATTGACGATGAAACACAGAAATTGCATCCAAATTTAATACAAAAGGCACCATGCCAACTTATGTGAAAGATGACTGTCACTCTCACTTTCTATGATTTGAACCTCTCCTGTGAGTCCAGTTTTAGATTCCGATGCTTCACTTCAGGTTTACTGTATCCCTTGGACCTTCGTATTGACGATGAAATACAGAAATTGCATCCGAATTTAATACAAAAGGCACAATGCTGACTTAAGTATAAGCGGACTGACACTCTCTCTTTCTATGATTTGAACCTCTCCTGTGAGTCCAGTTTTAGATTCCGATGCTTCACTTCAGGTTTACTGTGTACCTTGCACCTTCTTATTGACGATGAAACACAGAAATTGCATCCGAATTTAATACAAAGTCACAATGCCGACTTAAGTAAAAGAGGTCTTTCACTCTCTCTTTCTATGACTTGAACCTCTCCTGTGAGCCCAGTTTTAGATTCCGATGCTTCACTTCAGGTTTACTGTGTACCTTGCACCTTCTTATTGACGATGAAACACAGAAATTGCATCCGAATTTAATTCAAAAGGCACAATGCCGACTTAAGTACAAGAGGACTGACACTCTCCCCTACTATGAATTGAACATCTTCTGTGAGTCCAGTTTTAGATTCCGATGCTTCACTTCAGGTTTACTGTATACCTTGCACCTTCTTATTGACGATGAAACACAGAAATTGCATACGAATTTAATACAAAAGGCACTATGCCGACTTAAGTAAAAGAGGACTGTCACTCACTCTTTCTATGATTTGAACCTCTCCTGTGAGTCCAGTTTTAGACTCTGATGCTTCACTTCAGGTTTACTGTATACCTTGCACCGTCTTATTGACGATGAAACACAAAAATTGAATCGGAATTCAATTGAAGAGGCACAATGCCGACTTAAGTACAAGTGGACTGACACCCTAACTTTCTATGATTTGAACCTCTCCTGTGAGTCCAGTTTTAGATTCCAATGCTTCACTTCAGGTTTGCTGTATACCTTGCACCATCTTATTGACGATGAAACACAGTAATTGCATCGGAATTAAATACAAAAGGCACAATGCCGACATAAGTACAAGAAGATTAAGTCTTCTTACTGTCTATGATTTGAGCCTTCCCTGTGAGACTTGTTTTAGATTCCGATGCTTCTCGTCAGGTTTACTGCAGCCCTTGGACCTTCACATTGACGATGAAACACAAAATTGCATCGGAATTAAGTACAAAAGGCAAAATGCCGGCTTATGTACACGAAGATGAAGTCTTCTTACTGTCTATGCTTTGAGACTTTCCTGTGTCACCAGTTTACATTTAGATCCTTCACCTCACGTTTATACTATCTCTTGGACCTTCACTTTGACGATGAACCACGAAAATTGCATCGGAATTAAATACAAAAGGCACAATGCCGACTTAAGTACAAGAAGACTGACTTTTCTTAGTGTCTATGATTGAGCCTTTCGTGTGTCACCAGTTTTAGATTCCGATGCACAACTGAACGTTTACTGTATCCCTTGGACGATCACGTTGACGATGAAACACAGTAATTGCATCGTAATTAAATACAAAAATCACAATGCCGACTTAAGTACAAGAAGACTGACTTTTCTTGGTGTCTATGTTTTGAGCTTTTCCTGTGTGACCAGTTTTAGATTCCGAGCACAACTGCAGATTTACTGTATCCCTTGGACCTTCACATTGACAATGAAACACAGAAATTCCATCGGAATTAAATACAAAATGCACAATGCCGACTTAAGTAAAAGAAGACTGACTTGTCTTAGTGTCTATTTTTTGAGCTTTTCCTGTGTCACCAAATTTATATTCCGATTCACAACTGCAGATTTACTGTATCCCTTGGACCCTCTCATTGACGATGAAACACAGAAATTGCATCGGAATTAAATACAAAAGGCACAATGCCCCCTTAATTACAAGAAGACTGATTCTTCTTACAGTCTATGATTTGAACCTTCCCTGTGCGACCAGTTGTAAATTGCGATGCTTCTCGTCAGGTCTACTGTATCCCTTGGACCTTCACTTTGACGATGAAACACAGAAATTGCATCGGAATTAAATACAAAAGACACAATGCCGACTTAAGTAAAAGAAGACTGAGTCTTCTCACTGTCTATGTTGTGAGCCAACCCTGTGAGACCAGTTGTAGATAAGGATGCTTGACGTCAGGTTTACTATATCCCTTGGACCTTCACATTGACGATGAAACACAGAAATTGCATCGGAATTAAATACAAAAGGCAGAATGCCGACGTAAGTACAAGAAGACTGACTTTTCTCAGTGTCTGTGTTTTGAGCTTTTCCTGTGAGACCAGTTTTAGATTCCGATGTTTCACTTCAGGTATACTGTATCCCTTGGACCTTCGCTTTGACTATGAAACACAGACATTGCATCGGAATAAAATACAAAAGGCACAAAGCCGACTTAAGTACAGGAAGACAGAGTCTTCTTACCGTCTATGTTTTGAGCATTTCCTGTGAGACCAGTGTTAGATTCCGATGCTTCACTTCAGGTTTACCGTATCCTTGGTACCTTCACTTTGACGATGAAACACAAAAATTGCATTGGGATTAAATACAAAAGGCACAAAGCCACTTAAATACAAGTAGACTGAGTCTTCTTACAGTCTATGTATTGAGCCTTCCCTGTGAGAACAGTTCTAGATTCCGATGTTTGACGTCAGGCTTACTACATCCCTTGGACCATCAAATTGACGATGAAACACAGAAATTGCATCGGAAGTAAATACAAAAGACAGAATGCCGACTTGAGTACAAGAAAACTGACTTTTCCTAGTGTCTATGATTTCAGCCTTTCCTGTGTCACCAGTTTTAGATTCCGATGCACAACTGAACGTTTACTGTATCAATTGGACCATCACTTTGACGATGAAGCACAGTTATTGCATCGTAATTAAATACAAAAATCACAATGCCGAATTAAGTACAAGAAGACTGACTTTTCTATGTGTCTATGTTTTGGGCTTTTCCTGTGTGACCAGTTTTAGATTCCGAGCACAACTGCAGATTGACTGTATCCCTTGGACCTTCACATTGACAATGAAACACAGAAATTGCAACTTCATTAAATACAAAAGGCACAATGCGGACTTAAGTACAAGAAGACCGAGTCTGCTTACCGTTTACGTTTTTCGCCTTTCCTGTGAAACCAGTTTTACATTCCGATGCTTTACTTCAGGTTTACTGTATGCTTTGCCCCTTCATTTTGACGATGGAACACAGATATTGGACCGGACTTAAATTCAAAATGCACAATGCCGACTTACGTAAAAGAAGACTGACTTGTCTTAGTGTCTATTTATGAGCTTTTCCTGTGTCACCAAATTTATATTCCGATTCAGAACTGCAGATTTACTGTATCCCTTGGACCCTCTCATTGACGATGAAACACAAAAATGGCATCGGAATTAAATACAAAAGGCACAATGCCCCCTTAAGTACAAGAAGACTGAGTCTTCTTACAGTCTATGATTTGAACCTTCCCTGTGCGACCAGTTTTAGATTCCGAGCACAACTGCAGATTTACTGCATCCCTTGGTCTTTCGCATTGACAATGAAATATAGAAATTGCATCGGAATTAAATACAACAGGCACAATGCCGAGTTAAGTACAAGAAGACTGAGTCTTCTCACTGTCTATGTTGTGAGCCATCCCTGTGAGGCCAGTTATAGTTTCCGATGCTTCACGTCAGGTTTACTGTATCCCTTGGACCCTCACTTTGACGATGAAACACAGAGAATGCATCGGAATTAAATAGAAAATGCACAGTGCCGACTTAAGTACAAGAAGACTGAGTCTTCGCACTGTCTATGTTGTGAGCTATCCCTGTGAGACCAGTTGTAGATTCCGATGCTTCACTTCAGGTTTACTGTGTCCCTTGGACCTTGACTTTGACGTTGAAACGCGAAAATTGCATCGGAAGTAAATACAAAATGCACAATGCCGCCTTAACTACAAGAGGACTGACTTTTCGTAGTGTCTTTGTTTGAGCCTCTCCTGAGTCATGAGTCTTAGATTCCGATGCACAACTGCAGGTTCACTGTATCCCTTGGGCCTTCACTTTGACGATGAATCACAGAAATTGCATTGGAATTAAATACAAAATGCACAATGCCGACTTAGGTACAAGAAGACTGACTTTTGTTAGTGTCTATGTTTTGAGCTTTTCCTGTGTCACCAGCTGTAGATTCCGATGCACAACTGCAGATTTACTGTATCCCTTAGACCTTGTCATTGACGATGAAACACAGAAATTGCATCGCAATTAAATACAAAAGGCACAATGCCCACTTAAGTACAAGAAGACTGAATCATATTACCGTCTATGTTTTGAGCCTTTCCTGTGATATCAGTTTTAGATTCCGATGCTTCACTTCAGGTTTACTGTATCCATTGGACCTTCTCATTGACGATGAAACACAGAAATTGCATCGGAATTAAATACAAAAGGCACAATGCCCACTTAAGTACAAGAAGACTGAATCATATTACCGTCTATGTTTTGAGCCTTTCCTGTGATATCAGTTTTAGATTCCGATGCTTCACTTCAGGTTTACTGTATCCATTGGACCTTCTCATTGACGATGACACACAGAAATTGCATCGGAATTAAATACAAAAGGCACAATGCCGACTTAAGTACAAGAAGACCGACTTTTCGTAGTGTCTATGTTTTGAGCTTTTCCTGTGTCACTAGTTTTAGATTCCGATGCACAATGCAGATTTACTGTATCCGTCGGACCTTCTCATTGACGATGAAACACAGAAATTGCATCGGAATTAATTGCAAAAGGCACAATGCCGACTTAAGTTCTAGAAGACTGACTTTTCTTAGGATCTGTTATTTTAGCATTTCCTGTTTAATATATTTTGTGTGGAATCTAAAATTTAAAAACCTCTCTCACACCGGCCTGATTTAGCTTCACTGATCAGGATAGTAGAAACATGCCTATGTTCAGTGAATTTTCATTCACAAGGCAGGCCTATCACTTTCACACAGTTCAATACTGTTCTGTCCTGATTAAATTGAGCTCAACGTAAATTCCTTAAGGCAGTGAAGCCCTTTCGAAGTCTCGGTGTGAGAAATTTTTTTATGTTTCAGATCCCACACAAAAAATATATTAGATTTGCCTCATAGCAAAAAAAAAAAAAAAAAACGCTTTTCTAACTTCTTAAAATTTATAGGAACGTATGTTTCACAAATTCTAACGAGTTAGCTAAGCCAATAGTTAGCTCGCAAGGTGGATGCATATCAACTTTGCTCGCTGCGAGGGGCGATGTAATGTCTCTTGCAGCGGTCTCTCCGCGATATTTTCAGAAATTTTACAAATTATATAACTCAGTACATATCTCGAAATATCTCTTCTTATCTTACCGATTAGCAATGCAAAGTAGTTTCAAGCCCAATTATTCCTTGGAGCGTCAATTTACTCCATGGAATAGCTTCTCTGCTATCTATGTTTTCTCTTAGGGAAGAGAATAGAGGACTTCTTGCCGATTAGTCGTGAAAGGAGGATGTATATGTATGTATTGTTGGGCTAGTCGCCATGTTGATGAGATTCTGAGTGAGAAGAAATTTAAACATGAACTAAACTAAAGTAAGTGTGTTCGCGTATTATTTAACTAATTATTATTGACAGTGTCTGCATACTACGCTGTGTTGCACGGGGTCAGTGGGGAACGTCTGATTTACACTGGACGAACCTGCCGTTTTCTATGCTCAAGATATCCAGTTACTTCAAATAAATAAGCAAACACGGTCTTACCAGCAGATCTCCGGTCTTCCCCATGTGATCACCGAAAGTTAATAATTATTACAAATGTTTGCAGGAGATCGACTGACAATTATCATCGCACCGAGTCTTCGAAATGGCTTCACTGCCTTATGGAATTTAAGTTAAGCTCAAATTAATCAGGATAGAACAGTATTGAACTGTGTGAATGTGATAAGTCTGCTTTGTCAATGAAAATTCCCTTAATATACGCATGTTTTTACTATCCTGATCAGTGAAGCTAAATCAGGCCGGCGTGAGAGAGGTTTTTTAAAATTTAGATCCCACACAAAATATATTAAATTTGTTTTTTTACAACACTGACATCTGACCACCGAGATGCTACGCTGCTAATAGTACAGCTGGTGCCACTGACGAAACACATACAGCACTGCTGACCACTTCGGAAGAGTACGTAGGTAGGAACAGAGTATTAGGGTGTTAAAAAAAATAAATAAGTATAGTGCGAAAAACAGTATGCCTCAGCTACTGTGATAGGTTAATTGACAGCATGCCAAGCATCTGTGATAGTTTAATGAACAGTAAGCGATTGCTTCTGTGATAGTATAGGAATATTTAGAAAAGTAAGTGGAACTGTAGCTACTGCTGCTGTGAAGACTTACGGATTATCTGTCTACACGATGATCACCAAAGAAGCTTGTGCATGTGAAATAATATACATTCAGGGAGTGTTAATCTCCAGTGAGAATAAGTTTACTGAAACTATATGATCGAATACGGCGCATGCGTGTGAAGTTAGTGTTTGTAAACTGACAGTTCACAGGAGAACAAATGAACCGCGTTAGGAAATTAGAATGGATTGCTACTGTCCACAGATATAAAGACTCGCTGTTTTTTTTTTTTTTTTTTTTTTTTTTTTTTTTTTTTTTTTTTTTTTTGGCGCGAGCTAAATTCTATTCAAGAGAATTTAAGTAACCAGCTTGGTGTGTGTCTATAAAGTTAGAGTTAATAAGAAAGTTCTTCATTGAATTTGTAATAATGTGTCATTTTCCAGTTGGATTTGTTTATTGTTATATTGCATTCATATATGTTCATGAGAAAATGCGGCATTTGGAGTATAAAAGAGAAAAATTTTATCGTCAATAACAAAGAATAATTTCAGCTGGAGAGATCATGCAGCAAGACTTAATTAAACGTTCTCTTTCAGCAAAATTTCAATTTAAACATGTATGACTAAGATATAATTTTTTTTGGAAATTGTCTCAAATAATAAAGATTTTAATATTCTGACATGTTATCCACATTCGTACTCGAAACCAAATTAGGAAAGATTCTGATATACTTCCACCTGGAAAAGCCAACGAAAAAAAATTAAATAAATAAATAATTAAAACCAGGATTAGAACCTTTTGGCTTACTCAAGAAGATGGATGAAATCATCCATGTTTTCAAAAATTGTTTTCCGATCTGGACTTGTGATATTGTGCAACCACAGTATCGATTAAGACACCTAGGTGTGGAAAGTATAAGGCGAATGGATTTTCCCATTCCTCAGATGGAAGATTGGATGGATCAGGTCCATATTTGAGTTCAAAATGAATCTGGAAAATTTCGACCAACCATTCTCTTCCTGGAATCTTTAATAGTTAACCATTCCATAGACGAATTTCGATTGTTTCATGCCACAATCCTGAGTGCCTGTTCCTGAGGTTCCTTCTGGTCTCTCAAATCCCTTACGTCTCCTGTCCGGTACGCCAATGCGACGCCTGTCCTCCGTGCCGTGTCCCATGTTCCTGTTCGATCAGTTTCACCGCAGTTCAGCAAAACATCGATGAAGAAAATATTTTAGAAGATTGTAAAAAAAATTTGCATGTGTAAAGTTTTTTTTTTTTTTTGGCTATGAGGCAGATTTAATCTTTCCTATGAATTCGAGATAACTCTCAAATTTCTAAATTATTCTCTCTTTCCTATCATCTGTGATACCTAGTTGGGGTCTAAGCCTCCAGGTTTTACGGGGTTTCCCTGTGAAGGCCAGTTCCTGAATAGGTAGACCTGATTAACAACTATGTAAGTCCATCTTCCCTGGTTGTGTACGTGAGATGCGGGTACGACCCAGTACACGTGAAAGCAAAAACTAGGTATCTAATAACGAAGATAATTAAATACAAAAGGCACAATGCCGACTTGAGTACAAGAAGACTGTGTCCTCTTACTGACTATGATTTCAGCCTTTCCTGTGAGACCAGTTTTAGATTCCGATGCTTCACATCAGGTTTACTGTATCCCTTGGACCTTCACAGTGCCGATGAAACACAGAAATTGCTTCGGAATTAAATACTTAGGGCACAATGCCGACTAAAGTACTAGAAGACTGAGTCTTCTTACTGTCTACGTTTTGAGCCATTCCTGTGAGACCAATTTTAGATTTCGATGCTTCACTTCAGGTTTGCTGTATCCCTTGAACTTTCACTTTAACGAAGAAGCACTGAAAGTGCATCGGAATTATATACAAAATTCACAATGCTGACTTAAGTACGAGAAGACTGACTTTTCTTAGTGTCTATGTTTCGAGCCTTTCCTGTGTCACCAGTTATAGATTCCGATGCACAACTGCAGGTTTACTGTATCCCATGGAGCTTCAGACTGACGATGAAACACACAAATTGCATAGGAATTAAATACAAAAGGCACAATGCCGACGGAGCGAGGTGGCGCAGTGGTTAGCACACTGGACTCGCATTCGGGAGGACGACGGTTCAATCCTGTCTTCAGCCATCCTGATTTAGGTTTTCCGTGATTTCCCTAAATCGCTTCAGGCAAATGCCGGGATGGTTCCTTTGAAAGGGCACGGCCGATTTCTTTCCCAATCCTTCCCTAACCCGAGCATGAGCTCCGTCTCTAATGACCTCGTTGTCGACGGGCCGTTAAACACTAACCACCACCACCACAATGCCGACTTAAGTACAAGAAGATTGGGTCTTCTTACTGTCTATGTTTTGAGCCTTTCCTGTGAGACCAGTTTTAGATTCCGATTCTTCACTTCAGGTTTAATGTATCCCTTGGACCTTCACATTGACGATGAAGCACCAAAATTGCATAGGAGTTAAATACAAAAGGCACAATGCCGACTTAAGTACAAGAATACTGACTTTCCTTAGTGTCTATGTATTGAGCCTTTCCTGTATCACCAGTTTTAGATTCCGATGCACAACTGCAAATTTACTGCATCCCTTGGACCTTCACATTGCCGATGAAACACAGAAATTGTATCGGAATTAAATACAAAGGGCACGATGCCGACTTTAGACTGACTATTCTTAGGGTCTATGTCTCGTGCCGATCTTGTGTCACCAGCTTTAGATTCCGATGCAGAACTGCAGGTTTAGTGTATCCCTTTGACCTTCACATTGACGATGAAACACAGAAATTGCATCGGACTTGAATACCAAAGGCACAATGCCGACTTCAGTAGAAGAAGATTAAGTTTTCTTGCTGTCTTTGATTTGAGCCTTCCCTGTGAGACCAGTTTTAGATCCCGATGCTTCACGTCAGATTTACTGTATTCCTTGGACCTTCACATTGAAGATGAAACACTGAAAATGCATCAGAATTGAATACAAAAGTCACAATGCAGACTTAAGTAGAAGAAGACTGAGTTTTCTTGCTCCCTATGTTTGAGCCTTTCCTGTGTCACCAGTTTTAGATTCCGATGCACGACTGCAGGTTTACTGTATCCCTTGGACCTTCACTTTGACGATGAAACACAGTGATTGCATCGGAATTAAATACAAAAGGCACATTGCAGACTTAAGTACAAGAAGACTGACTTATCTTAGTGTGTATGTTTGGAGTCTCTACTATGAGACCAGTTTTCGATTCCGATGTTCACTTCAGGTTTGCTGTATCCCTTGGACCTTCACTTTGACGATGACCCACACAAATTGCATCGGAATTATATACAAAATGCAAAATGCCGACTTAAGTACAAGAAGACTGAGTCTCCTTATCCGCCTGTGTTTTGAGAATTTCCTGTGAGACCAGTTTTAGTTTCCGATGCTTCACTTCAGGTTTACTGTATCCCTTGGACCTTCACACTGACGATGAAACACAGAAATTGCATCGGAATTAGATACAAAAGGCACAATGCTGACTTAAGTACAAGAAGACTGAGTTCTCTTACCGTCTATGTTTTGAGTCTTTCCTGTGAGACCAGTTATAGCTTCCGATGCTTCACTTTAGGTGTACCGTATCCCTTGGACCATCACATTGACTTTGAAACACAGAAATTGCGTCGCAATAAACACAAAGATCACAATACCGATTTAAGTACATGATGACTTACTTTTCTTAGTGTCTATGTTTCGAGCTTTTCCTGTGATACCAGTTTCAGATTCCGATGCACAACTGCAGGTTTACTGTATCCCTTGAACCTTCACTTTGACGATGAAACACTGAAATTTCATCGGAATTGAATACAAAAGGCACAATGCCGACTTAAGTAGATGAAGACTGAGTTTTCTTGCTGTCTGTGATTTCACCCTTCCCTGTG
This sequence comes from Schistocerca serialis cubense, assembly GCF_023864345.2. Classification (NCBI taxonomy): domain Eukaryota; kingdom Metazoa; phylum Arthropoda; class Insecta; order Orthoptera; family Acrididae; genus Schistocerca; species Schistocerca serialis. The sequence goes on from NC_064642.1 coordinate 803,668,077, forward strand.
AGACCAGTTTCAGATTCCGATGATTCACGTCAAGTTTTCTGTATCCCTTGGTCCTTCGCATTGTAGATGAAACACTGAAATAGCATCGGAAATTAATACAAAAGGCACAATGCCGACTTAAGTAGAAGAAGACTGACATTTGTTAGTGTCTATTTTTCGGGCCTTTCATGTGTCACCAGATTTAGAATCCGATACAGAACTGCATGTGTACTGTATCCCCTGGACCTTCACTTTGACGATGAAACACAGAAATTGCATCGGACTTAAATACAAAAGGCACGATGCCGACTTAAGTAAAAGAAGACCGGGTCTTCTTACCGTCTATGTTTTGAGCCTTTCCTGTGAGACCAGTTTTAGAATCCGATGCTTCAATTCAGGTTTACTGTATCCCTTGGACCGACACATTGACAATGAAACACAGAAATTGCATCGGTATTAAATACAAAAGGCACAATACCGACTTAAGTACAAGAAGACTGACTTTTCTTAGTGTCCATGTTTGGAGTCTTTCCTGTGAGACCAGTTTTGGATTCCGATTCTTCATTTCAGGTTCACTGTTTCCCTTCGACCTTCACATTCACGATGAAACACAGAAATTGCATCAAAATTAAATACAAAAGGCACAATGCCACCTTCAGTACAAGAAGACTACTTTTTTTAGTGTCAAGGTTTTTTGCCTTTCCAGTGTCACCAGTTTCAGATTCCGATGCAAACCTGCTGGTTTACTGTACCCCTCGATCTTTCGCATTGACGATGGAACACAGATATTGCGTGGGAATTAAATACAAAAGGCACAATGCCGACTTAAGTAGAAGAAGACTGAGTTTTCTTGCTCCCTATGTTTGAGCCTCTCCTGTGTCACCAGTTTTAGATTCCGATCCACGACTGCAGGTTTACTGTATCCCTTGGACCTTCACTATGACGATGAAACACAGTGATTGCATCGGAATTAAATACAAAAGGCACATTGCAGACTTAAGTACAAGAAGACTGACGTATCTTAGTGTGTATGTTTGGAGTCTCTGCTATGAGACCAGTTTTCGATTCCGATGTTCACTTCAGGTTTGCTGTATCCCTTGGACCTTCACTTTGACGATGAACCACACAAATTGCATCGGAATTATATAAAAAATTCACAATGCCGACTTAAGCACGAGAAGTCTGAGTCATCTTTTCTTAGTGTCAATGTTTTGAGCGTTTCCAGTGAGACCAGTTTTAGATTCCGATGCTTCACTTCAGGTTTCCGTATCCCTTGGACCTTCACTTTGACAATGAAACACTAAAATTGAATCGGAAAGAAACATAAAAGGTACAATTCCGACTTAAGTGCAAGAAGACAGACTTTTCTTAGTGTCTATATTTTGAGCCTTAACTGTGAGACAAGTTGTAGATTCCAATGCTTCACTTCAGGTTTACTGTATCCCTTCGACCTTCACATTGACGATGAAACGCAGAAATTGCATCGGAATTAAACACACAAGGCACAATGCCGACTTAAGTACAAGAAGTCTGAGTCATCTTACCGTCTATGATTTGAGCCTTCCCTGTGAGACCAGTTTTAGATTCCTATGTTCCACTTCAGGATTACTGTGTCCCTTGGACCTTGACTATGACGATGCAACACAAGAATTGCATCGGAATCAAATACAAAAGGTACAATGCCGACTTAAGTACAAGAATACTGACTTTTCTTAGTGTCTTTGTTTGAGCCTTTCCTGTGTCACCAGATTTAGTTTAAGATGCACGACTGCAGGTTTGCTGTATCCCTGGGACCTTCACTATGACGATGAAACACAGAAATTGCGTGGGAATTAAACACAAATGGCACAATGCCGACTTAAGAACAAGAAGACTGAGTCCTTGGACTGTCTATGCTTTTAGCCTTTCGTGTGTCACGAGCTTTAGATTCCGATGCATCACTTCAGGTTTACTGTATCCCTTGGACTTTTACATTGATGATGAAACACAGATATAGCATCGGAAACAAATATATAAGGCACAGTGCCGACTACAGTACAAGAAGTCTTAGTGTTCTTACCGTCTATGCTTTGAGCCTTTCCTCTGAGACCAGTTTTAGATTCCGATGCTTCACTTCTGGTTTACTGTATCCCTTGGACCTTCACATAGACGATGCAATACAGTAAATTCATCGGAATTATATACAAAAGGCACAATGCAGACATAAGTACAAGACGACTGAATTTTCTTAGTGTCTATGTTTCGAGCCTGTCCTGTGTCACCAGTTTTAGATTCCGATACTGAACTGCAGGTTTACTGTATCCCTTGGACTTTCACATTGAGGATGAATCACAGTAATTGCACCGGAATTAAATACAAAGGGCACAATGCCGAATTAAGTACAAGAAGACTGACTTTTCTCAGTGTCTATGTCTTGAGCCTTTCCTGTGAGACCAGTTTTAGATTCCGATGCTTCACTTTAGGTTTACTGTATCCCATGGACCTTCACATTGACGATGAAACACAAAAATTGAATGGGAATTGCACACAAAAGGCACAATGCCGACTTAAGTACTAGAAGTCAGAGTCTTCTTACTGTCTATGTTTTGAGCCTTTCCTGTGAGACCAGTTTTGGATTCCGATGCTTCGGTTCAGGTTTACTGTATCCCTTGGATCTTCACTTTGACGATGAAACACAGAAATTGCACCGGATTTCAATACAAAAGGCGCAATGCCGCCTTAAGTACAAGAAGACTGAGTCTTCTTACCGTCTATGATTTGAGCCTTTCCTGTGAGACCAGTTTTAGATTCCGATGCTTCATTTCAGGTTTACTATATCCCCTGGACCTTCACTTTGACGATGAAACACCAAAAATTTCATCGGAATTAAATATAAGTTGCACAATGCCGACTTAAGTACAAGAAGACTGACTTTTCTTAGTGTCTATGGTTTGAGAATTTCTTGTGTCACCTGATTTGGATTTCGATGCACAACTGGTGGTTTACTGTATCCCTCGGACCTTCACATTGACGACGAAACACAGTAATTGCATCGGAATTAAATTCAAAATGCACAATGCCGAATTCGTGCAAGAAGACTGAATTCTCTTAGTGTCTATGGTATGAGCCTTTCCTGTGAGACAAGTTTTAGATTCCGAATCTTCACTTCAGGTTTACTGTATCCCTTTTTAGCATCACACTGACGATGAAACATAGAAATTCCAACGGAATTAAAAACAATAGCCACAATGCCGACTTAAAGACTAGAAGACTGAGTCTTCTTAACGACTATGTTTTGAACCTTTTCTGTGAGACTAATTTTAGACTCCGATGCTTCACTTCACTTCACTGTATTCTTTGGAACTTCACATTGACGATGAAACACCGAAATTGTATCCGAATTAAATACAAGAGGCACAATGCCGACTTAAGTACTAGAAGACTGAGTCTTCTTACTGTCTATGTTTTGAGCCTTCCCTGTGAGACAGTTTTATATTCCGCTGCCTCACTTCAGGTTTACTGTATCCCTTGGACCTTCACATTGACGATGCAACACAGTAAATTCTTCGGAATTAATTACAAAGGGCACAATGCAGACACAAGTACAAGACGACTGTCGTGTCTTAGTGTATATGTTTCGGGCCCGTCGTGTGTCACCAGTTTTAGATTCCGATGCACAACTGCAGATTTACTGTATCCCTTGGACCTTCATATTGACGAGGAAACACAGTTATTGCACCGGAAATAAATACAAAAGGCACAATGCCGACTTAGGTACAAGAAGACAGACTTTTCTTTGTGTCTATGTTTTGAGCTTTACCTGTGAGACCTGTTTTAGATTCCGATGCTTCACTTCAAGTTTACTGTATCCCTTGGAGCTTCACATTTACGATGAAACGCAGAAATTGCATCGGAATTTAATACAAAAGGCACAATGCCGACATGAGAACTAGAAGTCAGAGTCTTCTTACAGTCTATGTTTTGAGCCTTTCCTGTGAGACCAGTTTCACATTCCGATTCTTCACTTCAGGTTTACTGTATCCCTTGGACCTTCACTTTGACGGTGAAACACAACTATTGATTCGGAATTAAATACAAAAGTCACAATGCCGACATAAGTACAAGAAGACTGACTCATCTTACTTTCTATGTTTTGAGCCTGTCCTGTGTCACCTGTTTTAGATCCAGGTGCACAATTGCACATTTACTGTATCCCTTATACCTACACATTTACGTTGAAAAACAGAAATAGCATCGGATCAAATAAAAAAGGCACAATGACGACTTAAGTACAAGAAGACTGACTTTTCTTAGTGTCTATGTATTGAGCCTTTCCTGTGAGACCAGTTTTAGATTCCGTGCTTCACTTCAGGTGTACTGTATCCCTTGGACCTTCACTTTGACGATGAAACACAGAAATTGCACCGGATTTCAATACAAAAGGCGCACAGCCGGCTTAAGTACAAGAAGAATGAGTCTTCTTACCGTCTATGATTTGAGCCTTTCCTGTGAGACCAGTTTTAGATTCCGATGCTTCATTTCAGGTTTACTATATCCCCTGGACCTTCACTTTGACGATGAAACACCAAAAATTTCATCGGAATTAAATATAAGTTGCACAATGCCGACTTAAGTACAAGAAGACTGACTTTTCTTAGTGTCTATGGTTTGAGTATTTCCTGTGTCACCAGATTTAGATTCCGATGCACATCTGCTGGTTTACTGTATCCCTCGGACCTTCACATTGATGATGAAACACAGTAATTGCACCGTAATTAAATACGAAAGGCACAATGCCGACTTAAGTACAAGAAGACTGACTTTTTTTTGTGTCTATGTTTTGAGCTTGACCTGTGAGAACAGTTTTAGATTCCGATGCTTCACTTCAGGTATACTGTATACCTTGGACCTTCACATTTACGATGAAACGCAGAAATTGCATCGGAATAGAATACAAAAGGCTCTATGCCGACATAAGAACTAGAATCCAGAGTCTTCTTACTGTCTATGTTTTGAGCCTATCCTGTGAGACCAGTTTCAGATTCCGATGCTTCACCTCACCTTTAATGTATCCCTTGGACCTTCACTTTAACGATGAAACACAACTATTGCATCGGAAATAAATACAAGAGGCACAACGCCGACTTAGGTACAAGAAGACAGACTTTTCTTTGTGTCTATGTTTTGAGCTTTACCTGTGAGACCTGTTTTAGATTCCGATGCTTCATTTCAGGTTTACTGTATCCCTTGGACCTTAACTTTGGCGACGAAACACAGAATTTGCATCGGAATTAAATACAAAAGGCACAATGCCGAATTAGTGCAATAAGACTGACTTATCTTTGTGTCTAAGTTTTGAGCCTTTCCTGTGAGACCAGTTTTAGATTCCGATGCTTCACTTCAGGTATACTGTATCCCTTGGATCTTCACTTTGACGATGAAACACAAGAAGTTCATCGGATTTAAATACAAAAGGCACAATGCCGACTTAAGTACAAGAAGATTGACTTTTCTTGGTGTTATAGCGTCCCCGGTGCCATATTACGAAAAGACTTTAAATTATTTATAAAGAAGACATTCATAATTTGTAAGAGATTTTTCTTCATGTAGCCTTAAAATAATAATTTCTCTGTCCAAGTTTCTAATGCAAAGAAATAATTTATGACGAAATGATGTAAAGAGGTGACAAGATTCACTCTCTTGTTAATTTTTTAGTCGTCTTCACTTCCTCTTTTGTCTTGAATGTGTCTAGAGGGACATCTTGCGTGAGCTGACGAATGGAAGCATATTTGTATGAGTTAAGCATATAATATACTGATTTAATATCATTGTGCACTTTTAATTTGTAAGAGGTTATCCCGATTTCATGTCCACCTTCCTTGAATTAACCTGCATTCAAGTAATTTACAGCTCAACAAACGCAGCGGCCGATGCAGTCAACGACGCCATTACGTGGCGAATTTAACTTATGAAAAATTAGCGGAAGCGGAAAACTCGCCCGCTATTAGCATAATATCAATTTTTCTCCGCAGCCGAACGAAGTAGCAGAAATACTTAGCTTTAAGATTCTTATTTTCAGTACCATAGCTGAGAGCCAGAGCCAGGACTCCGACTACAATACAATGGTCAACGGAGGTAAGAAAAATACTCTCGCGCGTGTGTGGGCCGCAATTTTAATTAATAACTAAAGATTTCTTGCTTTAAAGTGAACTGACTAGCCGAGGAATGTAATATGAAAAGTTTATTACATTGTTCAACTTAAATATCATTTTTATTAAGGCCCACCACGTAAGTCGGCAACAATCAAAAAATTATAATAACAACAATAATATATACATTAAATTACGACGGCCGACGGACGCGAGAGTGTCTATGTTATGACACCAGCTTTAGATTCCGATGCACAACTGATGGTTTCTGTATCCCTTGGACCTTCACATTGATGTTGAAACTCAGAAATTGCATCGGATTTCAATACAAAAGGCACAATGCCGACTTAAGTACAAGAAGACTGAGTCTTCTTAACGTCTATGTTTTGCGCCTTTCCTGTGAGACTTGTTTTAGATTCCAATGCTTCATTTCAGGTTTACTGCATCCCTTGGACCTTCACTTTGACGATGAAAGACAGAATTTGCATCGGAATTAAATACAAAAGGCACAATGCCGAGTTAGTGCAATAAGACTGACTTCTCTTAGTGTCTATGTTTCGAGCCTGTCCTGTGTCACCAGTTTTTGATTCCGATGCAGAACTGCTGGTTTACCGTAACCCTTGGGCCTACACATAGACGATGAAACACAGTAATTGCATCGGAATTAAAATTAAAAGGCACAATACCGACTTATGATCAAGAAGACTGACTTTTCTTAGTGTCTATGTTCTGTGCCTTTCCTGTGTCACCAGTTTTCGATTCCAATGCACAACTGCTGGTTTACTGTATCCCTTGGACCTTCACATAGACGATGAAACACCGTAATTGCATCGGAATAAAATTTAAAATGTGCAATGCCGACTTAAGTACAAGAAGAATGACTTATCTTAGTGTTCATGATTTGAGCCTTTCCTGTGAGACCACTTTTAGATTCCGATGCTTCACTTCAGGTTTACAGTATCCCTTGGACCTTCACATTGACGATGAAACACAGAAATTGCATCGGAATTAAATACAAAAGGCACAATGCCGACTTAAGTACTAGAGAACTGAGTCTTCTTACAGTTAATGTTTGAGCCTTCCCTGTAAGACCACTTTTACATTCCGATGCTTCACTTCAGGTTTTGTGTACCCCTTTGACCTTCACATTGACGATGCAACACAGTAAATTCGTCGGATTCAAATATAAAAGGCACAATGCCGACTTAACTACAAGAAGTCTGACGTTTCTTAGTGTCTATGTTTCTAGCCTTTCCTGTGTCACCTGTTTTAGATCATGATGCACAAGTGCTGGTTTACTGTATCATTTGGACCTTCACATTGACGATGAAACCCAGTAATTGCATCGGAATTAAATACAAAACTCACAATGCCGACTTAAGTACAAGAGGACTTACTTTTCGTAGTGTCTATGTTTTGACCCTTTCCTGAGAGACCAGTTTTAGATTCCGATGCTTCACTTCAGGTTAACTGTATCGCTTGGACCTTCACATTGGCGATGAAACACAGAAATTGCATCGGAATTAAATACAAAAAGCACAATGCCGACTTAAGTACTAGAAGACTGAGTCTGCTTGACGTCTATGCTTTTAGCCTTTCCTGTGAGACCAGTTTTAGATTCCGAAGCTTCACTTCAGGTTTACTGTATCCCTTGAACCTTCACATTAACGATGAAACACAAAAATTGCATCCGAATTGAATACAAAAGGCACAATACCGCCTTAAGTACAAGAACACTGAGTCTTCTTAGTGTCTATGATTTGAGCGTTTCTTGTGTCACCACTATTAGATTACGATGCTTCACTTCAGGTTTCCTGTATCCCTACGAACTTCTCTTTGACCTTGAAACACAAAACTTGCATCGGAAATAAACACAAATGGCACAATGCCGACTAAGCGAGAAGACTGACTTTACTTAGTGTCTATGTTTTGAGCCTTTCCTGTGTCACCAGTTTTAGATTCCTATGCACAACTGCAGGTTTACAGTATCCTTTGGACCTTCACATTGACGATGAAACACAGAAATTGCATCGGAATTAAATGCAAAAGGCACAATGCCGAATTAGAGCAAGAGGACAGACTTCTCTAAGTGTCTCTGTTTTGAGCCTTTCCTGTGAGACATCATTTAGATTCCGATCCTTCACTTCAGGTTTACTGGATCCCTTGGACCTTCACATTGACGATGAAACACAGAAATTGCATCGCAAATAAATACAAAAGGCACAATGACAACCTAAGTACTAGAAGACTGAGTCTTCTTACTGTCTATGTTCTGAGCCTTCCCTGTGAAACCAGTTTTATATTCCGATGCTTCACTTCAGGTTTACTGTATCCCTTGGACGTTCACATTAACGATGCAACACAGTAAATTCATCGGAATTAAATTCATAAGGCACAATGTCGACTTAAGTACAAGATGACTCGCTTTTCTTAGTGTCTATGTTTCGAGCCTGTCCTGTGTCACCAGTTTTAAATTCCTATGCACAACTGCAGGTTTACTGTATCCTTTGGCCCTTCACATTGACGATGAATAACAGTAATTGCATCGGAATTAAATATAAAAGGCACAATGCCCAATTAGTGCAAGAAGACTGACTTCTCTTAGTGTCTATGTTTTGAGCCTTTCCTGTGAGACCAATTTTAGATTCAGATGCTTCACATTAGGTTATCTGTATCGCTTGGACCTTCACACTGACGATTAAACACAGAAATTGCATCGGAATTAAATACAAAAAGCACAATGCCGACTTAAGTACTAGAAGACCGAGTCTGCTTGACGTCTATGCTTTTTGCCTCTCCTGTGAGACCAATTTTAGATTCCGATGCATCACTTCATGTTTACTGTATGCCTTGGACCTTCACATTGACGATTAAACACAGAAATTGCATTGGAATTAAATATAAAATGCACAATGCCGACTTAAGTACAAGAAGACTGACTTTTCTTAGTGTCTATGTTTTGAGAATTCCTGTGAGACCAGTTTTACATTACAATGCTACACTTAAGGTTTACTGTATCCCTTGGAACTTCACTTTGACGATGAAACACAGAAATTGCACCGGAATGAAATACAAAAGGCACAATGCCGACTTATGTACAAGAAGACTGAGTCTTCTTACTGTCTATAATTTGAGCCTTCCCTGTGAGACCAGTTTTAGATACCGATGCTTCACTTCAGGTTTACTGTATCCCTTGGACCTACACATTGACGATGAAACACAAAAATTGAATTGGAATTAAATTCAAAAGCACAAGGCCGCCTTAAGTACGAGAAGCCTGACTTTTCTTTGTGTCTGTGTTTGAGCCTTTCGTGTGGTACCAGTTTTATACTCCGATGCACGACTGCTGGTTCACTGTATCACTTGGACCATCATTTGACAATGAAACAAAAAATTGCATACGAATTAAATTCAAAAGGCACAATACCGACTTACGTACAAGAACACTGAGTCTTCTTAGTGTCTATGCTTTGAGCATTTCCTGTGTCACCAGATTTAGTTTCCGATGCTGCACTTCAGGTTTACTGTATCCCTACGACCTTCACTTTGACGATGAAACACAAAAAATTTTCATCGGAATTAAATATAAAATACACAATGCCGACCTAAGTACAGGAAGGCTGACTTTCCTTAGTGTCTATGTTTTGAACCTTTCCTGTGTCACCAGTTTTAGATTCCGATGCACAACTGCTGGTTTACTGTATCCCTTGGACCTTCACATTGACGATGAAACACAGTAATTGCATCGGAATTAAATGCAAAAGGCACAATGCCGAATTAGTGGAAGAAGACTGACTTCTCTTAGTGTCTATGTTTGAGCGTTTCTTGTGTCACCAGTATTAGATTCCGATGGTTCACTTCAGGTTTACTGTATCCCTACGAACTTCTCTTTGACGATAAAACACAATAATTGCATCGGAATTAAATACAAGAGCCCCAATGACGACTAAACAAGAAGACTGACCTCTCTTAGTGTCTATGTTTTGGCCTTTCCTGTGAGACCAGCTTTAGATCCGATGCTTCACTTCACGTTCACAGTATACCTTGGACCTTCACTTTGACGATGCAACACAGAAATTGCATCGGAAATAAAACCAAAAGCACAATGCCGACTTAAGTACAAGAAGACTGAGTCATCTTAACGTCTATGCTTGAACCTTTCCTGTGATACCAATTTTAGATTCCGATGATTCACTTCAGGATTTCTGTATCCCTTGGACCTTCATTTGACGATGAAACAAAAAAATGCATACGAAATAAATACAAAAGGCACAATACCGATTTAAGTACAAGAACACTGAGTCTTCTTAGTGTCTATGTTTTTAGCGTTTCCTGTGTCACCAGTTTTAGATACCGATGCGCAACTGCTGGTTTACTGTATCCTTTGGCCCTTCACATTGACGATGAATAACAGTAATTGCATCGGAATTAAATATAAAAGGCACAATGCCCAATTAGTGCAAGAAGACTGACTTCTCTTAGTGTCTATGTTTTGAGCCTTTCCTGTGAGACCAATTTTAGATTCAGATGCTTCACATTAGGTTATCTGTATCGCTTGGACCTTCACACTGACGATTAAACACAGAAATTGCATCGGAATTAAATACAAAATGCACAATGCCGACTTAAGTACTAGAAGCCCGAGTCTGCTTGACGTCTATGCTTTTTGCCTCTCCTGTGAGACCAATTTTAGATTCCGATGCATCACTTCATGTTTACTGTATGCCTTGGACCTTCACATTGACGATTAAACACAGAAATTGCATTGGAATTAAATATAAAATGAACAATGCCGACTTAAGTACATGAAGACTGACTTTTCTTAGTGTCTATGTTTTGAGAATTCCTGTGAGACCAGTTTTACATTCCAATGCTGCACTTAAGGTTTACTGTATCCCTTGGAACTTCACTTTGACGATGAAACACAGAAATTGCATCGGAATGAAATACAAAAGGCACAATGCCGACTTATGTACAAGAAGACTGAGTCTTCTTACTGTCTATAATTTGAGCCTTCCCTGTGAGACCAGTTTTAGATACCGATGCTTCACTTCAGGTTTACTGTATCCCTTGGACCTACACATTGACGATGAAACACAAAAATTGAATTGGAATTAAATTCAAAAGCACAAGGCCGCCTTAAGTACGAGAAGCCTGACTTTTCTTTGTGTCTGTGTTTGAGCCTTTCGTGTGTCACCAGTTTTATACTCCGATGCACGACTGCTGGTTCACTGTATCACTTGGACCATCATTTGACAATGAAACAAAAAATTGCATACGAATTAAATTCAAAAGGCACAATACCGACTTACGTACAAGAACACTGAGTCTTCTTAGTGTCTATGCTTTGAGCATTTCCTGTGTCACCAGATTTAGTTTCCGATGCTGCACTTCAGGTTTACTGTATCCCTACGACCTTCACTTTGACGATGAAACACAAAAAATTTTCATCGGAATTAAATATAAAATACACAATGCCGACCTAAGTACAGGAAGGCTGACTTTCCTTAGTGTCTATGTTTTGAACCTTTCCTGTGTCACCAGTTTTAGATTCCGATGCACAACTGCTGGTTTACTGTATCCCTTGGACCTTCACATTGACGATGAAACACAGTAATTGCATCGGAATTAAATGCAAAAGGCACAATGCCGAATTAGTGGAAGAAGACTGACTTCTCTTAGTGTCTATGTTTGAGCGTTTCTTGTGTCACCAGTATTAGATTCCGATGGTTCACTTCAGGTTTACTGTATCCCTACGAACTTCTCTTTGACGATAAAACACAATAATTGCATCGGAATTAAATACAAGAGGCCCAATGACGACTAAACAAGAAGACTGACTTCTCTTAGTGTCTATGTTTTGGCCTTTCCTGTGAGACCAGCTTTAGATCCGATGCTTAACTTCACGTTCACAGTATACCTTGGACCTTCACTTTGACGATGCAACACAGAAATTGCATAGGAATTAAAACCAAAAGCACAATGCCGACTTAAGTACAAGAAGACTGAGTCATCTTAACATCTATGCTTGAACCTTTCCTGTGATGCCAATTTTAGATTCCGATGATTCACTTCAGGATTTCTGTATCCCTTGGACCTTCATTTGACGATGAAACAAAAAAATGCATACGAATTAAATACAAAAGGCACAATACCGATTTAAGTACAAGAACACTGAGTCTTCTTAGTGTCTATGTTTTTAGCGTTTCCCGTGTCACCAGTTATAGATTCACTTCAGTTTCACTGTATCCCTACGACCTTCACTTTGACGATGAAACACAAAACCTGCATCGGAAATAAACACAAATGACACAATGCCGACTAAACGAGAAGACTGAATTTACTTAGTGTCTATGTTTTGATCCTTTCCTGTGTCACCAGTTTTAGATTCCGAATCACAACTGCAGATTTACTGTATCCCATGGGCCTTCACATTGACGACGAAATACCGAAATTGCATCGGAATTAAATACAAAAGGAACAATGCAGACTTAAGTACAAGAAGACTGAGTCTTCTTATCGTCTATGATTTGAGCCTTTCCTGTGAGACCAGTTTTGGATTCCGATGATTCACTGCAGGTTTACTGTATCCCTTGAACCTTCACTTTGACGATGAAACACAAAAATTGCATCGGAATTAAATAAAAAAGTCACAATTCCGACTTGAGTACAAGGAGACTGACTTTTCTTAGTGTCTATGCCTAAAGACTTTCGTGTGAGACCGCTTTTAGATTCCGATGCTTCACTTCAGATTTTTCTGTATCCCTTGGACCTTCACATTGACGATGAAACACAGAAATTGCATCGGAATTAAATACAAAAGGCACGTTGCCGTCTTAAGTACTAGAAGTCTGAGTCTTCTCACTGCCTGTGTTTTGAGCCTTCCCTGTGAGACCAGTTTTATATTCCGATTCTTCATTTCAGGTTTACTGTATCCCTTGGACCTTCACATTGACGATGCAACACAGTAAATTCATCGGAATTAAATACAAAAGTCACATTGCCGACTTAAGTACAAGAAGACTAACTTTTCGTAGTGTCTATGCTCCGATTCTGTCCTGTGTCACTAGTTGTAGATTCCGATGCACAACTGCTGGTTTACTGTATCCCTTGGACATTCAAATTATCGATGAAAGACAGTAATCGCAACGGAATCAAATACAAAAAACAGAATGCCGACTGAAGTACAGTAAGACAGACTTTTCTTTGTGTCAATGTTTTGAGACTTGCTGTGAGACCAGTTTTTGATTCCGATGCTTCACTTCAGGTCTACTGTATCACTTGGACCATCACATTGACGATGAAACACACTAATTGCATCCGAATTAAATACAGAAGGCACAATACCGACTAAAGTACAAGATCATTGAGTCTTCTGTGTGTTTTTTTTTTAACCTTTCCTGTGTCACCAGTTTCAGATTCCGATGCACAACTGCAGATTTACTGTATCCCTTGGACATTCATATTGACGATAAAAAAACACATAAATCGCATCGGAATTAAATTAAAAAGACACAATTCCGACTTGAGTACATGAAGACTGACTTTTCTTAGTGTCTATGTTTTGAGCGTTTCCTGTGAGACCAGTATTAGATTCCGATGCTTCTCTTTAGATGTACTGTATCCCTTGGAGCTATACTTTGGCGATGAAACACAGATATTGCATAGCAATTAAATACAAAATGCACAAAGCCGAATTAAGTACAAGAAGACTGGGTCTTCTTGCCGTCTACACCTTGAGCCTTTCCTGTGAGACCAGTTACAGATTCCGATGCTTCACTTAAGGTTTACTGTATCCCTTGGACCTTTACTTTGCTGATGGAACACAAAAATTGTATCTTAAATAAATACAAATGTCACAATGCCGACTTAAGTATAAGAAGACTGACTTTTCTTTGTGTCCGTGTTTTGAGTCTTACATGTGTCACCAGTTTTAGATTCCGATGCGCAACTGCTGGTTTACTGTATCCCTTGGACATTCAAATTGTCGATGAAAGACCGTAATTGCAACGGAATCAAATACAAAAGGCAGAATGGCGACTTAAGTACAGTAAGACTGACTTTTCTTTGTGTCAATGTTTTGAGACATGCTGTGAGACTAGTTAAACATTCCGATGCTTCACTTCAGGTTTACTGTATATCTTGTACCTTCTTATTGACATAGAAACACTGAAATTGCATCGGAATAGAATAAAGAAGGCACAATGCCGACCTAAGCACAAGAGGACAGAGTCTTCTTACTGTCTATGTTTTGAGATGTTCGTGTGTCACCAGCTTTAGATTCCGATGCCTCACTTCAAGTTTACTGTATCCCTTGGACTTTCACATTAGCGATGCAACACGAAAATTGCACCGGAATTAAATACAAAAGGCACAATGCCGGCTTAAGTACCAGAAGACTGAGTTTTCTTAGTGTCTATGTTTTGAGCCTTTCCTGTGTAACCACTTTTAGATATCGATAATTCACTTCAGGTTTACTGTATCCCTTGGACCTTCACTATGACGATGCAACACAAACATTGCACCGGAATTAAATACAAAAGGCACAATGCCGACTTAAGAACAAGAAGAATGAGTTATCTTAGCGTCTATGTTTTAAGCCTTTCCTGTGAGACCAGTTTTAGATTCCGATGCTTCACTTCAGGTTTACTGTATCCCTTGGATCTGCACTTTGACGATGAAACACAAGAATTGCACCGGAACTAATATAAAAGGCACAATGCCGACTTAAGTGCAAGAAAACTGACTTTTCTTAGTGTCTATGTTTTGAGCCTTTCCTGTGTCACCAGTTTTAGATTCCGATGCACAACTGCTGGTTTACGGTATCCCTTGGACCTTCACATTGACGATGAAACACAGAAATTGCATCGGAATTAAATACAAAAGGCACAATGAAGACTTAAGTACCAGAAGACTGAGTTTTCTTAGTGTCTATGTTTTGAGCCTTTCCTGTGTAACCACTTTTAGATATCGATACTTCACTTCAGGTTTAATGTATCCCTTGGACCTTCACTATGACGATGCAACACAAATATTGCACCGGAATTAAATACAAAAGGCACAATGCCGACTTAAGAACAAGAAGAATGAGTTATCTTAGCGTCTATGTTTAAGCCTTTCCTGTGAGACCAGTTTTAGATTCCGATGCTTCACTTCAGGTTTACTGTATCCCTTGGATCTGCACATTGACGATGAAACACAAAAATTGCACCGGAACTAATATAAAAGGCACAATGCCGACTTAAGTGCAAGGAAACTGACTTTTCTTAGTGTCTATGTTTTGAGCCTTTCCTGTGTCACCAGTTTTAGATTCCGATGGACAAGTGCTGGTTTACGGTACCCCTTGGACCTTCACATTGACGATGAAACACAGAAATTGCATCGGAATTAAATACAAAAGGCACAATGCCGACTTAAGTACAAGAAGACGGAGTCTTCTTACTGTCTATGTTTTGGGCCTACCCTGTCAGACCAGTTTTACATTCCGATGTTTCACTTCAGGTTTACTGTATCCCTTGGACCTTCACTATGACGATGCAACACAAACAATGCACCGGAATTAAATACAAAAGGCACAATGCCGACTTAAGAACAAGAAGAATGAGTTATCTTAGCGTCTATGTTTTAAGCGATTCTTGCGAGACCACTTTTAGATTCCGATTCTTCACTTCAGGTTAACTGTATCCCTTGGACTTTCACATTCACAATGAAACACAGAAATTGCGTCGGAATTAAATACAAAAGGCACAATGCCGACTGAAGTACAAAAATACTGAGTCTTCTCACTGTCTATGTTTTGAGCCTTCACTGTGAGACCTATTTTACATTTCGACATTCCGATTCTTCACTTCATGTTTACCCTATACCATGGACCGTCACATTGACGATGCAACACAGTAAATTCGTCGGAATCAAAAACAAAAGGCGCAATGCCGACTTAAGTACAAGAAAACTGAGACTTCTTACCCTCTAGGCTTTGAGCCTTTCCTGTGTGACCAGTTTTAGATTCCGATATTTCAATTCAGGTTTACTATATCCCTTGGACTTTCACATTGACGATGAAACACCGAAATAGCATCGTAATTAAATACAAAATACACAATGCCGCCTTAAGTACAAGAAGACTGACTATTCTTAGTGACTATGCTTTGACCCTATCCTGTGAAACCAATTTCTGAAACAGATGCTTTACTTCAGGTTTACTGTATTCCTTGGGTCTTCAATTTCGCGATGAAACACAAAAATTGCATCGGAATTAAATACAAGAGGCACAACGCCGACTTAAGTACAAGAAGACTGACTTTTCTTAATGTCTATGTTTTGAGCCCTTCCTGTGTCAGCAGTTTCAGATTCTGTTGCACAACTTCTGGTTTCCTGTATCCCTTAGACCTTCACATTGACGATGAAACACAGTAACTGCATCGGAATTAAATTCAAAAGACTCAATTCCGACCTAAGTACAAGGAGACTAACCTCTCTTAGTGTCTATGTTTTGAGCCTTTCCTGTGAGACTAGTTCTAGATTCCGATGCTTCACTTCAGGTTTACTGGATTCCTTTGACCTTCACATTGACGATGAAACACAGAAATTGCATCGGAATTAAATGCAAAAGGCACAATGACGACTTAAGTACAAGACGACTGAGTCTTCTTACCGTCTATGGTTCGAGCCTTTCCTGTGAGACCAGTTTTACATCCCGATGCTTCACTTCAGGATTACTGTATCCCTTGGACGTTCATTTTGACGATAAAGCACAGTTATTGCATCGGAATTTCAAACAAAAGGCACAATGCCGACTTAATTACAAGAAGACTTATCCTTCATACTGTCTATGTTTTGAGCCCTTCCTGTGTCTCCAGTTTTACATTCCGATTCACAACTGCAGGTATACTGTATCCCTTGGACGTTAACATTTTAAAAGAAACACAGTAATACCATCGGCATTTTTTACTAAAGGCACAATACCGACTTAAGTACAAGAAGACTGACTTTTCTCAGTGTCTTAGGTTTGAGTCTTTTCTGTGCAAACAGTTTTAGATTCCGATGCGGAACTGCAGGTGCATAGTATCCCATGGACGTTCACATTGACGATGAAACACCGAAAAAGCATCGGAATTAAATAGAAAAGTCACAATGGCGACTTAAGTACACGAAGACTGAGACTTCTTACTCTCTATGTTTTGAGACTTTCCTGTGTCACCAGTTTTAGATTCCGATGAGCAACTGCAGGATTGCTCTATCCCTTGGACCTTCACATTGACGAAGAAACACGGAAATTGCATCGGAATTAAATACAAAAGGCACAATGCCGACTTATGTACTACAAGAGTGAGTCTTCATACCGTCTATGCTTTGAGCCTTACCTGTGAGACCAGTTTTAGATGACGATGCTTCACTTCAGGTTTATTGTATCCCTTGGACCTTCACTTAGACGATGAAACACAAAAATTGCATTGGAGGTAAAAACAAAATGCACAATGCCGACTTAAGTACAAGAAGACTGATCCTTCTAACTGACTATGTTTTGAGCCATTCCTGTGACACCAGATTTAGATTCTGATGCTTCACTTCAGGTTTACTGTATCCCTTGGACCTTCACTGTGACGATGAAACACAATAATTGCATCGGAATTAAATACAAAAGGCAAAATGGCCACTTAATTACAAGAAGACTGACTTTTCTTAGTGCCTATGTTTTGGGCCTTTCCTGTGAGACCAGATGTAGATTCCGATGCTTCACTTCAGGTTTACTGTATCACCTGAACCTTCACTTTGATGATGAAACACAGTAATTGCATCGGAATTAAATACAAAAGGCAAAATGCCACGTTAAGTACTAGAAGACTGACTTATCTTAGTGTCTATGTCTTCAGCCTTTCCTGTGTCACCAGTTTTAGATTCCGATGCACAACTGCTGGTTTACTGTATCCTTTGGACCTTCACATTGGCGGTGAAACACAGTAATTACATCTGAATTAAATACGAAAGGCACAATGCCGACTTAGGTACAAGAAGACTGAGTCTTCTCACCGT
Organism: Schistocerca serialis cubense; assembly: GCF_023864345.2. Taxonomy (NCBI): domain Eukaryota; kingdom Metazoa; phylum Arthropoda; class Insecta; order Orthoptera; family Acrididae; genus Schistocerca; species Schistocerca serialis. Next base: position 803,686,217 of record NC_064642.1, read on the forward strand.
CAATGATTTGAGCCTTTCCTGTGAGACCAGTTTTAGAATTCGACTCTTCACTTCAGGTTTGCTGTATCCCTCAGACCTTCACATTCACGATGAAACACAGATATTGCATCGGAATTAAATACAAAAAGCACAATGTCGACTTAAGTACAAGAAGACTGAGTCTTCTCACTATCGTTGTTGTGAACCATCCCTGTGAGACCAGTTTTCGATTCCGATGCATCACTTCAGGTTAACTGTATCCCTTGGACATTCACTTTGACAATGTACCAGAAAAATAGCATCGGAATTAAATACAAAATGAACAATGCCGCCGTAAGTACAAGAAGACTGTCTTTTCTTAGTGTCTATGTGTGATCCTTTCCTGTGTCACCAGTTTTACATTCCGATGCACAACTGCAGGTTCACTGTATCCCTTGGACTTTCACTTTGACGATGAGACACACAAATTGCATCGGAAATATTATACAATAGGCACAATGCCGACTTAAGTACAAGTAGACTGACTTTTCATAGTGTCTATGTCTTGTGCCTCTCATGTGTCTCCAGTTTTATATTTCGACGCAAAACTGCTGGTTTACTGTATCCCTAGGACGTTCACATTGTCGATGAAAGACAGTAATTGCAACGTAAATGAATACAAAAGGCACAATGCCGACTTAAGTACAAGAAGACTGACATTTCTTAGTGTCAATGATTTGAGAATTACCTGTGTCACCAGTTTTAGATTCCGATGCTTCACTTTAAGTTCACTGTATCCCTTGGACCTTCACATTGTCGATGAAACACAGTAATTGCATCGGAATTAAATACAAAAGGCACAATGCAGACTTAACTACAAGATGACTTACTTAGTGCCTATGTTTCGAGCCATTGCTGTGGGGCCACTTTTAGATTCCGATGCCTCACTTTAAGTTTACTGTATACCTTGGACCTTCACTTTGACGATGAAACCCAGTAATTGCACCGCAATTAAATACAAATGGCACAATGCTGACTTAAGTAGAAGACGACTGACTTAGTGTCAATGTTTTGTGCCATTCCTGTGAGATCAGTTGCAGATTCCGATGCTTCACTTCAGGTCTGCTGTATCCCTTGGACCTTCACTTTGACAATGAATTACAAAAATTGCTTCGGAATTAAATACGTAAGGCACAATACCGACTTACGTACGAGGAGATTGAATTTTCTTAGTGTCTATTTTTTTGGGCCCTTCCGGTGAGACCAGTTTTAGAGTCCGGTGCTTCACTTCAGGTTTACTGTATCCCTTGAACCTTCACTTTGCCGATGAAACGCAAAAATTGCATCGGAATTAAATAAAAAGGCACAAAGCCGAATTAAGTCAAAAAGACTGAGTCTTCTTATAGTCTATGTTTTGAGCCTTACTTGTGAGAGCTCTTATAGATTCCGATGCCTCACTTCGGGTTTACTGTATCACTAGGACCTTCACTTTGACGATAAAACACAAAAACTGTATCGGAATTAAATACAAAGGGCACAATGCCTTTAAGTATAAGAAGACAGTGTGTTCTTACCGTCTTTGTTTTGAGCCTTTGCTCCTTTGCTGTGAGACTAGTTTTATATTCCGATGCTTCACTTCAGGTTTACTGTATGACATGGACCTTCACTTTGACGATGTAACACAAAAATGCATCTTAATTAAATACACAAGGCAAAATGCCGACTTAAGTACAAGAGGACTGACTTTTCTTAGTGTCAATGTTTTGAACCTTACCTGTGAGTTTTTGATTCCGATGCACAACTGCAGGTTTACTGTATCCGTTGGACCTTCACATTGGCGACGAAACACAGAAATTGCATCGGAATTAAATACAAAACGCACAATGCCGATTTAAGTACAAGAAGACTGAGTGTTCTTGCAGTCTATGTATTGAGCCTTCCCAGTGAGTTCAGTTTTGGATTCCGATGCTTCACGTATGGTTTACTGTATCCCTTGGACCTTCAAATTGTCGATGAAACACAGAAATTGCATCGGAAGTAAATACAAAAGGCACAATGCCGACCTAAGTACAAGAAGACTGAGTCATCTTACAGTCTATGATTTCCGCCTTTCCTGTGTCACCAGTTTTATATTCCGATGCTTGACTTTAGGTATACTGTATCTTTTGGACCTTCCGTTTGACGATGAAACACAGAAATTGCATCGGAATTAAATACAAAAGGCACAATGCCGACTTAAGAACAAGAAGAATGAGTTATCTTAGCGTCTATGTTTTAAGCCTTTCCTGTGAGACCAGTTTTAGATTCCGATGCTTCACTTCAGGTTTACTGTATCCCTTGGATCTGCACTTTGACGATGAAACACAAGAATTGCACCGGAACTAATATAAAAGGCACAATGCCGACTTAAGTGCAAGAAAACTGACTTTTCTTAGTGTCTATGTTTTGAGCCTTTCCTGTGTCACCAGTTTTAGATTCCGATGCACAACTGCTGGTTTACGGTATCCCTTGGACCTTCACATTGACGATGAAACACAGAAATTGCATCGGAATTAAATACAAAAGGCACAATGAAGACTTAAGTACCAGAAGACTGAGTTTTCTTAGTGTCTATGTTTTGAGCCTTTCCTGTGTAACCACTTTTAGATATCGATACTTCACTTCAGGTTTAATGTATCCCTTGGACCTTCACTATGACGATGCAACACAAATATTGCACCGGAATTAAATGCAAAAGACACAATGCCGACTTAAGAACAAGAAGAATGAGTTATCTTAGCGTCTATGTTTAAGCCTTTCCTGTGAGACCAGTTTTAGATTCCGATGCTTCACTTCAGGTTTACTGTATCCCTTGGATCTGCACTTTGACGATGAAACACAAAAATTGCACCGGAACTAATATAAAAGGCACAATGCCGACTTAAGTGCAAGGAAACTGACTTTTCTTAGTGTCTATGTTTTGAGCCTTTCCTGTGTCACCAGTTTTAGATTCCGATGGACAAGTGCTGGTTTACGGTACCCCTTGGACCTTCACATTGACGATGAAACACAGAAATTGCATCGGAATTAAATACAAAAGGCACAATGCCGACTTAAGTACAAGAAGACGGAGTCTTCTTACTGTCTATGTTTTGGGCCTACCCTGTCAGACCAGTTTTGCATTCCGATGTTTCACTTCAGGTTTACTGTATCCCTTGGACCTTCACATTGACGATGAAACACAGAAATTGCATCTGAATTAAATACAAAAGGCACAATGCCGACTTAAGTACAAGAAGATGGAGTCTTTTTTTTTGTCTATGTTTTGGGCCTACCCTGTCAGACCAGTTTTACATTCCGATGTTTCACTTCAGGTTTACTGTATCCCTTGGACCTTCACTATGACGATGCAACACAAACAATGCACCGGAATTAAATACAAAAGGCACAATGCCGACTTAAGAACAAGAAGAATGAGTTATCTTAGCGTCTATGTTTTAAGCCATTCTTGCGAGACCACTTTTAGATTCCGATTCTTCACTTCAGGTTAACTGTATCCCTTGGACTTTCACATTCACAATGAAACACAGAAATTGCGTCGGAATTAAATACAAAAGGCACAATGCCGACTGAAGTACAAAAATACTGAGTCTTCTCACTGTCTATGTTTTGAGCCTTCACTGTGAGACCTATTTTACATTTCGACATTCCGATTCTTCACTTCATGTTTACCCTATACCATGGACCGTCACATTGACGATGCAACACAGTAAATTCGTCGGAATCAAAAACAAAAGGCGCAATGCCGACTTATGTACAAGAAAACTGAGACTTCTTACCCTCTAGGCTTTGAGCCTTTCCTGTGTGACCAGTTTTAGATTCCGATATTTCAATTCAGGTTTACTATATCCCTTGGACTTTCACATTGACGATGAAACACCGAAATAGCATCGTAATTAAATACAAAATACACAATGCCGCCTTAAGTACAAGAAGACTGACTATTCTTAGTGACTATGCTTTGACCCTATCCTGTGAAACCAATTTCTGAAACAGATGCTTTACTTCAGGTTTACTGTATTCCTTGGGTCTTCAATTTCGCGATGAAACACAAAAATTGCATCGGAATTAAATACAAGAGGCACAACGCCGACTTAAGTACAAGAAGACTGACTTTTCTTAATGTCTATGTTTTGAGCCCTTCCTGTGTCAGCAGTTTCAGATTCTGTTGCACAACTTCTGGTTTCCTGTATCCCTTAGACCTTCACATTGACGATGAAACACAGTAACTGCATCGGAATTAAATTCAAAAGACTCAATTCCGACCTAAGTACAAGGAGACTAACCTCTCTTAGTGTCTATGTTTTGAGCCTTTCCTGTGAGACTAGTTCTAGATTCCGATGCTTCACTTCAGGTTTACTGGATTCCTTTGACCTTCACATTGACGATGAAACACAGAAATTGCATCGGAATTAAATGCAAAAGGCACAATGACGACTTAAGTACAAGACGACTGAGTCTTCTTACCGTCTATGGTTCGAGCCTTTCCTGTGAGACCAGTTTTACATCCCGATGCTTCACTTCAGGATTACTGTATCCCTTGGACGTTCATTTTGACGATAAAGCACAGTTATTGCATCGGAATTTCAAACAAAAGGCACAATGCCGACTTAATTACAAGAAGACTTATCCTTCATACTGTCTATGTTTTGAGCCCTTCCTGTGTCTCCAGTTTTACATTCCGATTCACAACTGCAGGTATACTGTATCCCTTGGACGTTAACATTTTAAAAGAAACACAGTAATACCATCGGCATTTTTTACTAAAGGCACAATACCGACTTAAGTACAAGAAGACTGACTTTTCTCAGTGTCTTAGGTTTGAGTCTTTTCTGTGCAAACAGTTTTAGATTCCGATGCGGAACTGCAGGTGCATAGTATCCCATGGACGTTCACATTGACGATGAAACACCGAAAAAGCATCGGAATTAAATAGAAAAGTCACAATGGCGACTTAAGTACACGAAGACTGAGACTTCTTACTCTCTATGTTTTGAGACTTTCCTGTGTCACCAGTTTTAGATTCCGATGAGCAACTGCAGGATTGCTCTATCCCTTGGACCTTCACATTGACGAAGAAACACGGAAATTGCATCGGAATTAAATACAAAAGGCACAATGCCGACTTATGTACTACAAGAGTGAGTCTTCATACCGTCTATGCTTTGAGCCTTACCTGTGAGACCAGTTTTAGATGACGATGCTTCACTTCAGGTTTATTGTATCCCTTGGACCTTCACTTAGACGATGAAACACAAAAATTGCATCGGAGGTAAAAACAAAATGCACAATGCCGACTTAAGTACAAGAAGACTGATCCTTCTAACTGACTATGTTTTGAGCCATTCCTGTGACACCAGATTTAGATTCTGATGCTTCACTTCAGGTTTACTGTATCCTTTGGACCTTCACTGTGACGATGAAACACAATAATTGCATCGGAATTAAATACAAAAGGCAAAATGGCCACTTAATTACAAGAAGACTGACTTTTCTTAGTGCCTATGTTTTGGGCCTTTCCTGTGAGCCCAGATGTAGATTCCGATGCTTCACTTCAGGTTTACTGTATCACCTGAACCTTCACTTTGATGATGAAACACAGTAATTGCATCGGAATTAAATACAAAAGGCAAAATGCCACGTTAAGTACTAGAAGACTGACTTATCTTAGTGTCTATGTCTTCAGCCTTTCCTGTGTCACCAGTTTTAGATTCCGATGCACAACTGCTGGTTTACTGTATCCTTTGGACCTTCACATTGGCGGTGAAACACAGTAATTACATCTGAATTAAATACGAAAGGCACAATGCCGACTTAGGTACAAGAAGACTGAGTCTTCTCACCGTCAATGATTTGAGCCTTTCCTGTGAGACCAGTTTTAGAATTCGACTCTTCACTTCAGGTTTGCTGTATCCCTCAGACCTTCACATTCACGATGAAACACAGATATTGCATCGGAATTAAATACAAAAAGCACAATGTCGACTTAAGTACAAGAAGACTGAGTCTTCTCACTATCGTTGTTGTGAACCATCCCTGTGAGACCAGTTTTCGATTCCGATGCATCACTTCAGGTTAACTGTATCCCTTGGACATTCACTTTGACAATGTACCAGAAAAATAGCATCGGAATTAAATACAAAATGAACAATGCCGCCGTAAGTACAAGAAGACTGTCTTTTCTTAGTGTCTATGTGTGATCCTTTCCTGTGTCACCAGTTTTACATTCCGATGCACAACTGCAGGTTCACTGTATCCCTTGGACTTTCACTTTGACGATGAGACACACAAATTGCATCGGAAATATTATACAATAGGCACAATGCCGACTTAAGTACAAGTAGACTGACTTTTCATAGTGTCTATGTCTTGTGCCTCTCATGTGTCTCCAGTTTTATATTTCGACGCAAAACTGCTGGTTTACTGTATCCCTAGGACGTTCACATTGTCGATGAAAGACAGTAATTGCAACGTAAATGAATACAAAAGGCACAATGCCGACTTAAGTACAAGAAGACTGACATTTCTTAGTGTCAATGATTTGAGAATTACCTGTGTCACCAGTTTTAGATTCCGATGCTTCACTTTAAGTTCACTGTATCCCTTGGACCTTCACATTGTCGATGAAACACAGTAATTGCATCGGAATTAAATACAAAAGGCACAATGCAGACTTAACTACAAGATGACTTACTTAGTGCCTATGTTTCGAGCCATTGCTGTGGGGCCACTTTTAGATTCCGATGCCTCACTTTAAGTTTACTGTATACCTTGGACCTTCACTTTGACGATGAAACCCAGTAATTGCACCGCAATTAAATACAAATGGCACAATGCTGACTTAAGTAGAAGACGACTGACTTAGTGTCAATGTTTTGTGCCATTCCTGTGAGATCAGTTGCAGATTCCGATGCTTCACTTCAGGTCTGCTGTATCCCTTGGACCTTCACTTTGACAATGAATTACAAAAATTGCTTCGGAATTAAATACGTAAGGCACAATACCGACTTACGTACGAGGAGATTGAATTTTCTTAGTGTCTATTTTTTGGGCCCTTCCGGTGAGACCAGTTTTAGAGTCCGATGCTTCACTTCAGGTTTACTGTATCCCTTGAACCTTCACTTTGCCGATGAAACGCAAAAATTGCATCGGAATTAAATAAAAAGGCACAAAGCCGAATTAAGTCAAAAAGACTGAGTCTTCTTATAGTCTATGTTTTGAGCCTTACTTGTGAGAGCTCTTATAGATTCCGATGCCTCACTTCGGGTTTACTGTATCACTAGGACCTTCACTTTGACGATAAAACACAAAAACTGTATCGGAATTAAATACAAAGGGCACAATGCCTTTAAGTATAAGAAGACAGTGTGTTCTTACCGTCTTTGTTTTGAGCCTTTGCTCCTTTGCTGTGAGACTAGTTTTATATTCCGATGCTTCACTTCAGGTTTACTGTATGACATGGACCTTCACTTTGACGATGTAACACAAAAATGCATCGGAATTAAATACACAAGGCAAAATGCCGACTTAAGTACAAGAGGACTGACTTTTCTTAGTGTCAATGTTTTGAACCTTACCTGTGAGTTTTTGATTCCGATGCACAACTGCAGGTTTACTGTATCCGTTGGACCTTCACATTGGCGACGAAACACAGAAATTGCATCGGAATTAAATACAAAACGCACAATGCCGATTTAAGTACAAGAAGACTGAGTGTTCTTGCAGTCTATGTATTGAGCCTTCCCAGTGAGTTCAGTTTTGGATTCCGATGCTTCACGTATGGTTTACTGTATCCCTTGGACCTTCAAATTGTCGATGAAACACAGAAATTGCATCGGAAGTAAATACAAAAGGCACAATGCCGACCTAAGTACAAGAAGACTGAGTCATCTTACAGTCTATGATTTCCGCCTTTCCTGTGTCACCAGTTTTATATTCCGATGCTTGACTTTAGGTATACTGTATCTTTTGGACCTTCCGTTTGACGATGAAACACAGAAATTGCATCGGAATTAAATACAAAAGGCACACTGCCGACTTAAGTACAAGAAGACCGACTCTTCTTAGTGACTATGGTTTTAGCATTTCCTGTTTAATGTATTTTGTGTGGGATCTAAAATTTAAAAACCTCTCTCACACCGGTCTGATTTAGCTTCACTGATCAGGATAGTAAAAACATGCGTGTGTTAAGGGTATATTCATTCACAAGGCAGGCTTATCACTTTCACACAGTTCAATACTGTCCTATCCTGATTAAATTGAGCTCAACGTATATTCCTTAAGGCAGTGAAGCCCTTTCGAAGTCTCGGTGTGAGAGAGGTTTTTAAATTTTAGTTCCCACACAAAAAATATATTAAATATTGCCTCATAGCCACAAAAAGAAAAAAAAAACTTCACTAACTTCTTAAAATTTGTAGGAATGTATCTTCCACAAATTCTAACGAGTTAGCTAAGCCAATAATTAGCTCGCAAAGTGGATACATAATGACTCTGCTCTCTGTGTGTTGCGATGTAATGTCTCTTGCAGCGGTCTCCCCGCGACATTTTCAGAAATTTTATAAATTATATAACTCAGTACATATCCCGAAATATCTCTTCTTATCATACCGATTAGCAATGCGAATTAGTTTCAAGCCCAAGTATTCCTTGGCGCGTCCATTTACTCCATGGAATAGCTTCTCTGCTCTCAATGTTTTCTCTTAGGGAAAAGAATAGAGGACTTCTTGCCGATTAGTCGTGAAAGAAGGATGTATATGTAAGTATTGTTGGGCTAGTCGCCATCTTGATGAGATTCTGTATGAGGAGGATTTTAAACATGAACTAAACTAAAGTAAGTGTGTTCGCATATTATTTAACTGATTATTATTGACAGTGTCTGCTTACTACGCTGTGTTGCACGGGATCAGTGGGGAACCTCTGATTTACACTGGACGAACCTGCCGTTTTGTATGCTCAAGATATCCAGTTACTTCAAATAAATAGGCTAACACCGTCTTACCAGCAGATCTCCGGTCTTCCCCATGTGATCACCGAAAGTTAATAATTATTACAAATGTTTTCAGGAGATCGACTGACAAGTTCCGTCGCACCGACTCTTCGAAACGGCTTCACTGCCTTCTGGAATTTAAGTTAAGCTCAATTTAATCAGGATAGAACAGTATTGAACTGTGTGAATGTGATAAGCCTGCATTGTGAATGAAAATTCCCTTAATATACGCATGTTTTTACTATCCTGATCGGTGAAGCTAAATCAGGCCGGTTTGAGAGAGGTTTTTTAAATTTGAGATACCACACAAAATATTTTAAATTTGTTTTTTTACTAACACTGACATCCGACCACCGAGATGCTACGCTGCTTATAGTACAGCTGGTGCCACTGACGAAACACATACAGCACTGCTGACCACTTCGGAAGAGTACGTAGGTAAGAACAGAGTATTTGGGTGTTAAAAAAATAAATAAATAAAGTGCGAAGGACAGTATGCCTCAGCTACTGTGATAGGTTAATTGACAGCATGCCTAGCAGCTGTGATAGTTTAATGAACAGTAACCGATTGCTTCTGTGATAGTATAGGAACATTTAGAAAAGTAAGTGGAACTGTAGCTATTGCTGTGAAGACTTATGGATTAACTGTCTACGCGATGATCACCAAAGAAGGTTGTGCGTGTGAAATAATATACATTCAGGGAGTGTCAATCTCCAGTGAGGATAAGTTTACTGAAACTATATGATCGAATACGGTGCTTGCGTGTAAAGTTAGTGTTTGTAAACTGACAGTTCACAGGAGAACAAATGAACCGCGTTAGGAAATTAGAATCGATTGCTACTGTCCACAGACATAAAGACTCGCTGTTTTTTTTTTTTTTTTTTTTTTTTTTTTTTTTGTCGTGATCTAAATTCTGTTCAAGAGAATTTAATTAACCAGCTTAGTGTGTGTTTATAAATTTAGAGTTAGTAGGAAAGTTCTTCATTGAATTTGTAATAATGTGTCATTTTCCAGTTGGATTTGTTTATTGTTATATTGCATTCATATACGTTCATGAGAAAATGCGGCATTTGGAGTATAAAAGAGAAAAATTTTATCGTCAATAACAAAGATTAATTTCAGCTGGAGAGATCATGCAGCAAGACTTACTTAAACGTTCTCTTTTAGCATAATTTCATTTTAATCATGTTTGAGTAAGATATAATTTTTTTTGGAAATTGTCTCAAATAATAAAGTTTTTAATATTCTGACATGCTATCCACATTCGTACTTGAAATCAAATTACGAAAGATTCAGATTTACATCCACCTGGAAAAGCCAACGAAAAAACAAATTAAATAAATAAATAATTAAAACCAGGATTAGAACCTTTCGTCTTATTTAAGAAGAAGGATGAAATTATCCATGTTTTCAAACATTGTTTTCCGATCTGGAGTTGTGATATTGTGCAACTACAGTGTCGATTAAGACACCTAGGTGTGGAAAGAATAAGACAAATGGATTTTCCCATTCCTCAGATGGAAGATTGGATGGATCAGGTCCATATTTGAGTTCAAAATTAATCTGGAAAATTTCGACTAACCATTCTCTTCCAGGAATCTTTAATAGTAGACCATTCCTTAGACGAATTTCGATTGTTTCTTGGCACAATCCTGAGTACCTGTTCCTGAGGTTCCTGCTGGTCTCTCAAATCCCTTACGTCTCCTGTCCGGTACGTCAATGCGACACCTGTCCTGTCCTCCGTGCCATGTCCCATGTTCCTGTTCGGTCAGTTTCACCGCAGTTCAGCAAGACATCGATGAAGGAAATTTTTCCGAAGATTGTAAAAAAAATTTGCATGTGTAAAGTTTTTTTTTTTTTGCCTATGAGGCAGATTTTATCTTTCCTATGAATTCTAGATAACTCTCAAATTTCTAAATTATTCTGTCTTTCCTATCATCTATGATACCTAGATGGGGTCTAAGCCTCCAGGTTTTCTGGGGTTTCCCTGTGAAGGCCAGTTCCTGAATAGGTAGACCTGATTAACAACTATATAAGTCCATCTTCCCTGGTTGTGTACGTGGGATGCGGGTACGCCCCACTACACGTGAAAGCAACAACTAGGTATCTAAAAACGAAGATAAAAAATGTCTTTCAGTTCTTGTAATTTAAAAAAAAATCTTACTAACTTTTTAAAATTTACAGGAACGTATGTTCCACAAATTCTAACAGGTTAGCTAAGTCAATAGTTAGCTCGCAAAGTGGATGCATATCAACCTTGCTCGCTGTGAGGGGCGATGTAATGTCTCTTGCAGCGGTTTCTCCGCGATATTTTCAGAAACTTTATAGATTATATAACTCAGTGCATGTCTCGAAATATCTCTTCTTATCTTATCGATTAGCAATGCAAAGTAGTTTCAAGCCCAATTATTCCTTGGAGCGTCCATTTACTGTCATGGTCGCCAAATTTAATATATTTTGTGTGGGATTTCAAATTTAAAAAACCTCTATCACACCGGACTGATTTAGCTTCACTGATCAGGATAGTAAAAACATGCGTAAGTTAAGTGATATTTCATTCACAAAGCAGGCTTATCACATTCACACAGTTCAATACTGTTCTATCCTGATTAAATTGAGCTTAATTTAAATTCCAGAAGGCAGTGAAGCCATTTCTAAGTCTCGGTGAGACGAAAAATTGTCAGTCGATCTCCTGGAAACATTTGTAATAATTATTAACTTTCGGTGATCACGTGGGGGAGGCCGGAGATCTGCTGGTAAGACCGTGTTAGCCTATTTATTTGAAGTAACTGGAAATCTTGAGCATAGAAAACGGCAGGTTCGTCCAGTGTAAATCAGACGTTCCCCACTGATCCCGTGCAACACAGCGTAGAAAGCAGACACTGTCAATAGTAATCAGTTAAATAATACACGAACACACTTACTTTAGTTTAGTTCATGCATTAAATTCCTTCTCATACATAATCTCATCAAGATGGCGACTAGCCCAACAATACATACACATACATCCTTCTTTCACGACTAATCGGCAAGAAGTCCTTTATTCTTTTCCCTAAGAGAAAACATAGATAGCAGAGAAGCTATTCCACGGAGTAAATGGACGCTCCAAGGAATAATTGGGATTGAAACTACTTTGCATTGCTAATCGGTCAGATAAGAAAAGATATTTCGAGGTCTGTACTGAGTTATATAATTTATAAAATTTCAGAAAATATCGTTGAGAGACCGTTTCAAGAGACATTACACCTGTGAGACCAGTTTTGGATTCCGGGCTTAACTTCAGGTTTACTGTATCCCTTGGATCTTAACTTTGATGATGAAGCACAGAAATTGCATCGGAATTAAATACAAAATCCACAATGCCGAGTTAAGTACAAGAAGACTGACTTTTCTTAGTGTCTGTGGTTTGAGAATTCACTGTGAGTCCAGATTAGGAGTCCGATGCTTCACTTTAAGTTTACTGTATCCCTTGGACTTCAACATTGGCTATGAATCACAGAAATGGCATCGGAATTAAATACAAAAGGCACAATGCCGAATTAAGTACGAGAAGACTGAGCCTTCTTACTGTCTATGATTTGAGGCTTTCCTGTGTCATTAGCTTTTGATTCCAATGCTTCACTTCAGGTTTACTGTATCTGTTGGACCTTCACCTTGACGATGAAACACATAAATTGCATCGCAATAAGGACAAAAGGTACTATGCTGACTTAAGTATAAGAAGACTGAGAATTCTCATCGTCTATGATTAGAGCCTTTCCTGTGAGACCAGTTTTACATTCCGATGCACAACTGCAGATTTACTGTATCAATTGGACATTCACATTGACGATGAAACACAGAAATTGCATCGGAATTAAATACAAATGCACAATGCCGTCTATGTTTTAAGCCTATCCTGTGAGACCACTTTTAGATTCCGATGCTTCACTTCAGGTTTACTGTATCCCTAGGACATTCAAATTGACATTGACATACAGAAATTGCATCGGAATTAAATACAAAAGCACAATGCCGACTTAAGTACAAGAAGACTGAATTTTCTTAGTGTCTATGATTCGAGCCGTTCCTGTGTCACGAGTTTTAGATTCCGATGCACAACTGCAGGTTTACTGTATCCCTTAGACCTTCACATTGGCGATGAAACACAGTAATTGCATCCAAATGAAAGACAAAAGGCACAATGCCAAGCTTAAGTACAAGAACACCGACTTTTCTTAGTGTCTACGTTTCGAGCCTGTCCTGTGTCACAAGATTTTCATTGCGATGCACAACTGCAGGTTTACTGTATCCCTTGGATCTTCACATAGACGATGAAACACAGAAATTGCATCGGAAATAAATACAAAAGGCACAATGCCGACTTAAGTGCAAGAAGACTGACTTTTCTTAGTGTCTATGATTTGAGCCTTTCCTGTATCACCAGTTTTATATTCCGATGCTTCACTTTAGGTTTACTGTATCCCTTGGACCTTCACTTTGACGATGATACACTAAATTTGCACCGGAACTAAATACAAAAGGAACAATGCAGACTTAAGTACAAGAAGACTAAGTCTTCTTACCGTCTATATTATGAGTCTTTCCTGAGAGACAAGTTTTACATTCCGATGCTTAACTTCAGGTTTACTGTATCCCTTGGACCTTAACTTTGACAATGAAACACAGAAATTGCATCGGAATTAAATTCACAACGCACAATGCCGACTTAAGTACAAGAAGACTGAGTCTTCTTCCTGTCTATGTTTTGAGCCTTTCCTGTGAGACCAGTTTTAGATTCCGATGCTTCACTTCGGGTTTACTGTGTACTTCGGACCTTCACTGAGACAATGAAACACAAAAATTGCATCGGAATTAAGTACAAAAGGCAAATGCCGACTTAAATACAAGAAGAATGAGTCTTCTTACTGTCCATGTTTTGAGCCTTCCCTGTGAGACCAGTTTTAGATTCCGAAGATTCACGTCAGGTTTACGGTATCACTTGGACCTTCACATTGACGATGAAATACAGAAATAGCATCGGAATCAAATACAAAAGGCACAATGCCAACTTAAGTATAAAAAGACTGAGTCTTCTTACTGTCTATGTTTTGAGCCTTTCCTGTGTCACCAGTTTTAGATTTCGATGCTTCACTTCATGTTTACTGTATCACTTGGAAGTTCAGTTCGACGATGAGACACAGATATTGCATTGGAATTAAATACAAAAGTCACAATGCCGACTCAAGTACAAGAAGACTTACTTTTTTGTAGTGCCTATGATTTGAGCCTTTCCTGTGTCAGCAGTTTTAGATTCCCATGCACAACTGCGGTTTTACTGTATCCCTTGGACCTTTACATTGACGAAGAAACACGGTAATTGCATGGGAATTAAATAAAAAGGCACAATGCCGAATTAAGTACTAGATGACTGAGTCTTCTTACCGTCTATATTTTGAGCGCATCCTGTGAGACCAGTAATAGATTCCGATACTTCACTTCAGATTTACTGTTCCCTTGACCTTCACTTTGACGATGAAACACAAATATTGCATCGTAATCAAATACAAAAGGCACAATGCCGACTTAAGTACAAGAAGACTGACTTTTCATAGTGTCTATGTTTTGTACCTTTTCTGTGTCACCAGTTTTAGATTACGATGCAAGACTGTTGGTTTACTGTATCCCTTGCACCTTCACTTTGACGATGGAACACAGTAATTGCATCGGAATTAAATTCCAAAGGTATAATGCAGACTTAAGTACAGTAAGACTGAGTCTTCATACTCTACGTTTTGAGCCTTTCCTGTGTAACCAGTTTTACATTCCGATCAACAACTGCAGGTATACTGTCTCACATGGACCTTCGCATTGACGATGAAACACAGGAATTGCATCGGAATGAAAGATTAAAGGCGCAATGCCAACTTAAGTACATGAACACTGACTTTTCTTAGTGTCCATATTTCGAGCCTATCCTGTGTCACCAGTTTTACATTGCGCTGCACAACTGCAGGTTTACTGTATCCTTTGGACCTTTACATAGACGATGATACACAGAAATTGCATCGGAATTAAATACAAAAGGCACAATGCCGACATAAGTACAAGAAGACTGACTTCTCTTCGTATATTTGTTTGGAGTCTTTCCTGTGAGAATAGTTTTAGATTCCGATGCTTCACTTCAAGTTCACTGTATCATTTCGACCTTCACTTTGACAATGAAACACAGAAAATGCATCGGAATTAAATACAAAAGGCAAAATGCCGACTTAAGTACAAGAAGGCTGACTTTTCTTTGTGTCTATGTTTGAGCCTTTCCTGTGTCACCAGTTTTAGATTCCGATGCTTCACTTCAGGTTTACTGTTTCCCTTGGACCTTCACTTTTACGATGAAACACAAACATTTTATCGGAATTGAATACAAAAGGCACAATGACGACTTGAGTACAAGAAGACTGACTTTTCTTAGTGTGTATGTTTTGAGCCTTTCCTGTGTCACCAGTTTTAGATTCCGATGCTTCACGTCAGGTTTACTGTATCCGTTAGACCTTCACTTTGACGATGAAACACAAAAATTGCATCGGACTTAAATACAAAATGCACAATGCCTACATAAGTACAAAAAGACTGACTTTTCTTAGTGTCTATGATTTGAGCTTTTCCTGTGTCACCAGTTTTAGATTCCAATGAGCAACTGCAGATTTACTGCACCCCTTGGACCGTCACATTGTCGATGAAACACAAAAATTGCATCGGAATTAAAAACAGAGGGCACATTGCCGACTTAGGTAGAAGAAGACTAAGTTTTCTTGCTGTCTACGTTGTGAGCTATCCCTGTGAGACCAGTTATGGACTCCGATGCTTCAGGTTAGGTTTACTGTATCCTTTGGACCTTCACATTGGCGATGAAATACAAAAATTTGCATCGGAATTAAATACAAAAGGCACAATGCCGAATTAAGTACAAGAAGACTGAGTCTTCTTACTGTCTAAGATTTGGGCCTTTCCTGTGTCACCAGCTTTTGATTCCAATGCTTCACTTCAGGTTTACTGTATCTGTTGGACCTTTACATTGACGATGAAACACAGAAATTGCATCGCAATAAGTACAAAAGGTACTATGCTGATTTAAGTACATAAAGTCCGAGAATTCTTACCGTCTAGGATCTGGGCCTTTCCTGTGAGACCCGTTTTAGATTCCGATGCACAACTGGAGATTTACTGTATCCTTTGGACATTCACATTGGCGATGAAACACAGTAATTGCATCGGAAGTTAGTACAAATGCACAATGCCGACTTAAGTATTGGTAGACTGAGTCTTCTTACTGTCTATGTTTTGAGCATTCCCTGTGAGACCAGTTTTAGATTCCGATGCTTCACGTCAGGATTACTGTTTCCCTTGAACATTGAAATTGACGATGAAACACAGAAATTGCATCGGAATAAAATACAAAAGGCACAATACCGACTAAAGTACAATAAGACTGAGTCTTCTTACCATCTATGTTTTGAGCCTATCCTGTGAGAGCAGTTTTAGATTCCGATGCTTCACTTCAGGTTTACTGTATCCCTTGGACGTTCAAAATGACGATGGAACACAGTAATTGCATCGGAATTAAATACAAAAGGCACAATGCTGACTTAAGTACAAGAAGCCTGAGTCTTCTTACCGTCTATGTTTTGAGCCTTTCCTGTGAGACCAGTATTAGATTCCGATGCTTCACTTCAGGTTTACTGCACGCTTGGCCTTCACTTTGACGATGAAACACACAAAATGCATCGGAATTAAATACAAAAGGCACAATGCCGACTTAAGTACAAGAAGGCTGACTTTTCTTTGTGTCTATGTTTGAGCCTTTCCTGTGTCACCAGTCTTAGATACCGATGCTTCACTTCAGGTCTGCTGTATCCCTTAGACCTTCACATTGACGAAGAAAGACAGAAATTGCATTGGAATTAAATACAAAATGCACAATGCCGACTTAAGTATAAGAAGACTGAGTCTTCTCACTCTCTAGGTTTAGAGCCTTTCCTGTATCACCAGTTTTAGATTGCGATGAACAACTGCAGGTTTACTGTACCCCCAGGACCTTCACATAGACGATGAAGCACAGAAATTGCATCGGAATTAAATACAAAAGGCACAATGCCGACTTAAGTACAAGAAGACTGACTTTTCTTAGTGTCTATGTTTCGAGCCCTTCATGTGTCACCAGTATTAGATTCCGATGCACAACTGCAGGTTTACTGTATCCCTTAGACCTACACATTGACGGTGAAACACAGAAATTGCATCGGAATTAAATACAAATGACACAATGCTGACTTAAGTACAAGGAGACTGAGTCTTCTCACTCTCTACGTTTTGAGCCTTTCCGGTGTCACCAGTTTTAGATTGCGATGTACAACTGCAGGTTTACTGTACCCCCAGGACCTTCACATAGACGATGAAGCACAAAAATTGCATCGGAATTAAATACAAAAGGCACAATGCCAACTTAAGTACAAGAACACTGACTTTTGTTAGTGTCTATGTTCCCCGCCTGTCCTGTGTCACCAGTTTTACATTGCGATGCACAACTGCTGGTTTACTGTATCCCTTCGACCTTCACATAGACGATGAAACACAGAAATTGCATCGGAATTAAATACAAAAGGCACAATGGCGGCTTAAGTACAAGAAGACTCACATCTCTTAGTGTCTTTGTTTGGAGCCTTTCCTGTGTCACCAGTTTTAGATTCCGATGCTTGACGTCAGGTTTATTGTATCCCTTAGACCCTCACTTTGACGATGAAACACAAAAATTGCATCGGACTTAAATACAAAACGCACAATGCCTACTTAAGTACAAGAAGACTGACTTTTCTTAGTGTCTATGATTTGAACCTTTCCTGTGTCACCAGTTTTAGATTCCAATGCGCAACTGCAGATTTGCTGCATCCCTTGGACCGTCACATTGTCGATGAAACACAAAAATTGCATCGGAATTAAAAACAGAGGGCACACTGAGGAATTAGGTAGAAGAAGACTGAGTATTCTTCCTGTCTATGTAATGAGCTATCCCTGTGAGTCCAGTTTTGGACTCCGATGCTTCAGGTTGGTTTACTGTATCCTTTGAACCTTCACATTGGCGATGAAATACAAAAATTTGCATCGGAAATAAATACAAAAGGCACAATGCCGAATTAAGTACAAGAAGACTGAGTCTTCTTACTGTCTAAGATTTGGGCCTTTCCTGTGTGACCAGCTTTTGATTCCAATGCTTCACTTCAGGTTTACTGTATCTGTTGGACCTTCACATTGACGATGAAACACAAAAATTGCATCGGACTTAAATACAAAACGCACAATGCCTACTTAAGTACAAGAAGACTGACTTTTCTTAGTGTCTATGATTTGAACCTTTCCTGTGTCACCAGTTTTAGATTCCAATGCGCAACTGCAGATTTGCTGCATCCCTTGGACCGTCACATTGTCGATGAAACACAAAAATTGCATCGGAATTAAAAACAGAGGGCACATTGAGGATTTAGGTAGAAGAAGACTGAGTATTCTTCCTGTCTATGTTATGAGCTATCCCTGTGAGTCCAGTTTTGGACTCCGATGCTTCAGGTTGGTTTACTGTATCCTTTGAGCCTTTCCTGTGAGACCAGTATCAGATTCCGATGCTTCACTTCAGGTTTACTGTTCGCTTGGCCTTCACTTTGACGATGAAACACAAAAAATGCATCGGAATTGAATACAAAAGGCACAATGCCGACTTAAGTTCAGGAAGACTGAGTCTTCTTGATCTCTACGTTTTGCGCCTTTCCTGTGTCACCAGTTTTAGATTCCGATGCACAACTTCAGGTTTACTGTCTCCCATGGACCTTCACATTGACGACGAAACACAGTGATCGCATCGGAATGAAAGACAAATGGCACAATGCCAACTTAAGTACAAGAACACTAACTTTTTTTAGTATCGATATTTCGAGCCTCTTCTGTGTCACCAGTTTTACATTGTGATGCACAACTGCAGGTTTAAGGTATCCCTTGGACCTTCACAAGGACCATGAAACACAGAAATTGGACCGGAATTAAATAAAAAAGGCACAATGCTGACTTAGGTACAAGAAGACTGACTTTTCTTAGTGTCTATGTTTTGAGCCTTTCCTGTGTCACCAGTTTTATATTCCGATGCCTCACTTCAGGTTTACTGTATCATTTGGACCTTTACTTTGACGAGGATACACAAAATTTGCATCGGAATTAAATACAAAAGGCATAATGCCGACTTAAGTACAAGAAGACTGAGTCTTCTTCCTGTCTATGTTAGGAGCCTTTCCTGTTAGACGAGTTTTAGATTCCGATCCTTCACTTCGGGTTTACTGTGTAATTCGGACCTTCACTTTGACAATGAAACTCAAAAATTGCATCGGAATTAAGTACAAAAGGCAAATGCCGACTTAAGTACAAGAAAAATGAGTCTTCTTACTGTCTATGTTTTGAGCCTTCCTGTGAGACCAGTTTTAGATTCCGATGATTCACGTCAGGTTTACTGTATTTCTTGGACGTTCACATTAACGAAGAAACACAGAAATTGCATCGGAATTAATACAGAAGGCACAATGCCGACTTAAGTAGAAGAAGACTGAGTGTTCTTACCGTCTACGTTTTGAGCCTTTCGTGTGATACCAGTATTAGATCCGATGCTTCACTTCAGGTTTACTGTTCGCTTGGCCTTCACTTTGACGATGAAACACAAAAATTGCATCGGAATTAAATACAAAAGGCACAATGCCGACTTAAGTACAAGCAGACTGACTTTTCTTAGGGTCTATGTTTTGAGCCTTTCTTGTGTCACCAGTTTTAGATTCTGATGCGTCACTTCCGGTTTACTGTACCCTTGGAGCTTCACTTTGTTGATGAAACACAAACATTGCATCGGAATCAGATACAAAAGGCACAATACCGACTTACGTAGAAGAAGACTGACCTTTCTTAGTGTCTATGTTTCGAGCCTGTCCTCTGTCACCAGTTTTAAATTGCGATGCACAACTGCAGGTTTATTGTACCCCTGAAACCTTCACATAGACGATGAAAAACAGATATTGCATCGGAATTATATACAAAAGGCACAATGCCGACTTAAGTACAAGAAGACTGAGTCTTCTTACTCTCTACGCTTTGAGCCCTTCGGGTGTCACCAGCTTTAGATTCCGATGAACAACTGCAGGTTTACTGTCTCCCATGGACCTTCACATTGACGATGAAACACAGTAATTGCATCGGAATGAAAGATAAAAGGCACAATGCCAACATAAGTACAAGAACACTGAATATTCTTAGTGTCTATGTTTCGAGTTTTAGATTCCAATGCGCAACTGCAGATTTACTGCATCCCTTGGACCGTCACATTAACGATCAAACACAAAAATCGCATCGGAATTAAATACAGAGGGCACATTGCCGACTTAGGTAAAAGAAGACTGAGTATTCTTGCTGTCTATGTTTTGAGCAATTCCTGTGAGACCAGCTTTGGAGTCCTATGCTTCAGGTTAGGTATACTGTATCCCTTGGACCTTCACATTGGCGATGAAATACAAAAATTTGCATCGGAATTAAATACAAAAGGCAGAATGCCGAATTAAGTACAAGAAGACTGACTTTTCTTAGTGTGTATGTTTTTAGCCTTTCCAGTGTCACTGGTTTTGGATTAAGATGCACAACTGCAGATTTACTGCATCACTTTGACCTTCACAAAGCGATGAAACACAGAAATTGCATCCGAATTAAATACAAATGGCACAATGCCGACTTAAGTACATGAGCACTGAGTCTTCTTACTGTCTATGTTTTGAGCCTTACCTGTGTCACCAGTTTTAGATTCCGATGCACAACTGAAGGTTTACAGTATCCCTTGGTCCTTCACATTGACGATGAAACACAGTTATTCCATCGAAATTAAAATACAATACCGACTTAAGTACAAGATGACTGAGCGTTTTTATTGACTCTGTTTTGAGCCTTTCCTGCGTCACCAGTTTTATATTCCGATGCACAACTGCAGATATACCGTATCCCTTGGACCTTCACATTGACGATGCGACACAGAAATTGCACCGGAATTAAATACAAAAGGCACAATGCCGATATCAGCACAAGATGACTGAATCTTCTTACAGCCTATGCTTTGCGCCTTTCCTGTGAGACCAGTTTTAGATTCCGATGCTTCACGTCAGGTTTACAGTATACCGTGGACCTTTAAACTGACGATGAAACACAAAAATTGCATCCGAATTAAATACAAAAGGCACAATGCCGACTTATGTACAGGAAGACTGACATTTCCAAGTGTCTATGTTTTGAGCCTTTCCAGAATCACCAGTTCGAGGTTCCGATGCACAACATGCACGTTTACTGTATCCCTTGTACCTTCACATTGACGATGAAACACAGGAATTGCATCGGAATTAAATACAAAAGGTACAATGCCGACTTAAGTACAAGAGCACTGTGTCTTCTTACAGCCTATGTTTGAGCCTTTCCTGTGAGACCAGTATTAGATTCCAATGCCTCACTTGAGGTTTACTGTATACCTTGGACTTTCACTTTGACGGGGAAACACAAAAATTGCATCGGAATTAAATTCCAAAGGCAAAATGCTGACTTAACTACAAGAAGACTGACTTTTTTTAGGGACTATGTTTTGAGCCTTCCCTGTGAGGCCAGTTTTAGATTCCGATGCTTCAAGTCAGGTTTACTGTATCCCTTGGACCTTCACATTGACGATGAATCTCTGAAATTGCATCGGAATTAAATACAAAATGCGCAATGCCGCCTTACGTACAAGAAGACTGAGTCTTCTTACTGTCTATGCTTTGGGCCTTCCCTGTGAGACCAGTTTTAGAATCCGATTCTTCACTTCAGGTTTACTGTATCCCTTGGACGTTCCTTTAACGATGAAACACAAAGATTGCATCCGAATTAAATACGTAATGCACAAGGCCGATTTAAGTACAAGAAAAGTGACTCTTCTTAGTGTCTATGTTATGAGTCTTTCCTGTGTCACCAGCTTTAGATTCCGATGCACAACGGAGGAATTACTGTTTCCCTTGGACCTTCACAAAGACGATGAAACACAGAAATTGCGTCGAAATTAAATACAAAAGGCACAATACTGACTTGAGTACAGGAAGACTGACTTTTCTTAGTGTCTATGTTTTGTGCTTTTCCTGTGAGACCAGTTTTAGATTCCGATGCTTCGCTTGGGGCTTACTGTATACCTTGGATCTTCACTTTGAGGATGAAATACAGACATTGCATCGGAATTAAATTCAAAATTCGCAATGCCGACTTATGTACAAGAAGACTGTGTTTTCTTACCATCTGTGTTTTGAGCCTTTCCTGTGAGACCATTTTTATATTCCAATGCTTCACTTCATGTTTACTGTATCCCTTGGACCTTCTCTTTGAAGATGAAACACAGAAATTGCATCGGAATTAAATACAAGATTCACAACGCCGACTTCAGTACAAGAAGACTGAGACTTCTTACCGTCTATGTTTGGAGCCGTTCCTAAGAGACCAGTTTTAGTTTACGATGCTTCACTTCATGTTTACTGCATCCCTTGGAACTTCACATTGACGATGAAACACAGAAATTGCATCGGAATTAAATACAATTGGCACAATGCTGACTTAAGTACAAGAAGACTGACATTTCTTAGTGTTTATGTTTTGAGCATTTCCTACGTCCCCATTTTTAGATTCCGATGCACAACTGGAGATTTACTGTATCCCGTCGACCTTCAAATTGTTGATGAAACACAGAAATTGCATCATAATTAAATGCAAAACGCACAATGCCTACTTAAGTACAAGAAGACTGCCTTTTCTTAGTGTCTATATTCCATGCCTGTCCTGTGTCACTAGTTTTAGATTCCTATGAACAACTGCAGGTTTACTGTATCCCTTGGACCTTCTCATTGACGATGAAACACAGAAATTGCATCGGAATTAAATACATAAGGCACAATGACGGCTTAACTACAAGAAGTGTGAGCCTTCTTACTGTCTATGATTTGAGCCATCCCTGTGAGACCAGTTTTAGATTCCGATGCTTCAATTGAGGTTTACTGTATCCCTTGGACCTTCACAATGACGATGAAACACAAAAAATGCATCGGAATTAAATACAAAACGCACAATGCCGGATTAAGTACAAGACGACTGACATTTCTTAGGGTCTACGTTTTGAGCCTTTCCTGTAAGACCAGTTTTAGATTCCGATGCACAACTGCATGTATACTGTACCCCTTGGGCCTTCACATTGATGATGAAACACAGAAATTGCTTCGGAATTAAACACAAAAGGCACAATGCCGACTTTAGTACAAGAAGACTGAGTATCCTTACTGTCTGTGCTTTGGACCTTACCTGTGAGACCAGTTATAGATTCCGATTCTTCACATCAGGTTTACTGTATCCCTTGGACATTCACTTTGACGACGAAACATAAAAATAGCATCCGAATTAAATACAAAAGGCACAAGGCCGCCTTAAGTACAAGAAAACTGACTTTTCTTAGTGTCTATGTTTGAGTCTTTCCTGTGCCACCAGTTTTAGAATCCGATGCACAACTGCTAGTTTACTGTATCTCTTGGACCTTCACATTGACGATGAAACACAGTAATCGCATCGGCATTAAATGCAAAAGGCACAATGCCGACTTAAGTACAAGACGACTGTCTTTTCTTAGTGTCAATGTTGTGAGCCGTCCCTGTGAAACCGGTTTTAGATTCAGATGCATCAATTGAGGTTTACTGTATCCCTTGGACCTTCACATTGACGATGAAACACTGAATTAGCATCGGAATTAAATACATAAGGCACAATGCCGACTTAAGTACTAGAAGACTGAGTCTTCTTACCGCCTATGTTTTTAGCATTTCCTGTGAGACCAGTTTTAGATTCAAATGCTTCACGTCAGGTTTACTGTACACCTTGGACCTCCACATTGACGATGCAACACAAAAATTGCATCCGAATTAAATACAGAAGGCACAATGCCGATTAAGTACAGGAAGACTGTAATTTCATAGTGTCTATGATCTGAGCCTTTCCTGTGTCACCTGTTTCAGATTCAGTTGCACAACTGCAGGTTTACTGAATCCCTTGTACCTTCACATTGTCGATGAAACACAGAAATTGCATCCGAATTAAATGCAAAAGGCACAAAGCCGAACAAAGTACAAGAAGACTGACTTTCCTAAGTGTCTATGTTTTGAGCCTTCCCTGTGAGATTAGTTATAGATTCCGATGTTTCACGTCAGGTTTACTGTATCCCTAGGACCTTCACATTGAAGATGAAATTCTGAAATTGCATCGGAATTAAATACAAAAGGCACAATGCCGACTTTAGTACAAGTAGACTGAGTCTTCTTACCGTCTATGTTTTTGAGCCATTCCTGTGTGACCACTTTTAGATTCCGATGCACAACTGCAGTTTTACTGTATTCCTTGGACCTACACATTGACGATGAAACAGAGAAATAGCATCGGAATTAAACACAAAAGGCACAGTGCCGAATTAAGTACAAGAAGAGGGAGACTTCCCTCTGTCTATGCTTGAGCGTTTCCTGTGTCAAACGTTTTAGATACCAATGCACAACTGCAGGTTTACTGTGTCCCTAGGACCTACATATTGACATAAAATCACAGTAATTACATCGGAATTAAATTCAAAAGGCACAATGCCAACTTAAGTACAAGAAGACTGACTTTTCTTAGTGTCTATGTTTCGAGCCTGTCCTGTGCCACCAGTTTTAGATTCCGATGCACAACTGCAGGTTTACTGTATCCCTTGGGCCTTCACATTGAGGATGAAACACAGAAATGGCATCGGAATTAAACACAAAAGGCACAATGCCGACTGTAGTACAAGAAGACTGACTTTTCTTTGTGTCTGTGTTTGAGACCTTCCTGTGTAACCAGTTTTAGATTCTGATGTACAACTGCAGGTTTACTGTATCCCTTGGACCCACACTTTGACGTAGAATCACAGTAATTGCATCAGAATTAAATTCAAAAGGGACAATCCCGACTTAAGTACAGGACTACTGACTTTCCTTAGTGTCTATGTTTCGAGCCTGTCCTGTGTCACCTGTTTTAGATTCCAATGCTTCACTTCAGGTTTACTGTATTCCTTGGACCTTCACATTCACTATGAAACACAGAAATTGCATCGGAATTAAATACAAAAGACCTAGTGCCGGATTAAGTACAAGAAGACTGAGTCTTATTACAATTTATGTTTTGAGCCCTACCTGTGAGACGAGTTTTAGGTTCCGATGCTTCACTTCAGGCTTACTGTATCCATTGGACCTTCACTTTGACGATGAAACACAAAAATTGAATCGGAATTAAAAACAAAATACACAATGCCGACTTAAGTACAAGAAGACTGGCTTTTCTTAGTGTCTATGTTTTGAGCTATCGTGTATCGCCAATTTTAGATTCCGATGCACAACTGCAGTTTTACTGTATCCCATGGACCTTCACATTGACGATGAAACACAGAAATTGCATCGGAATTGAATACGAAAGGCACAATGCCGACTTAATTACAAGAAGGCTGAGTCTTCTCACCGTCTATGTATGAGCCTCTCCTGTGAGACCAGTTTTAGATTCCGATGCTTCACGTTAGATTTACAGTATACCTTCGGCCTCAAACTGACGATAAAACACAAAACTTGCATCCGACTTAAATACAAAATGCACAATGCCGACATAAGTACAATTAGACTGAATTTTCTTAGTGTCTATGTTTTGAGCCTACCCAGTATCACCAGTTTAATATTCCGATGCACAACTGCAGTTTTACTGTATCCCTTGGACCTTCACATTGCCGATAATACACAGAAATTGCATCGGAACTACATACAAAAGGTATAGTGCCGACTTAAGTACAAGAAGACTGAGTCTTCTTACTGTCTATGCTTTGGGCCATCTCTGTGATACCAGTTTTCGATTCCGATTCTTCACTTCAGGTTTATTGTATCCGTTGGACATTCGCTTGGATGATGAAACACAAAAATAGCACCCGAATTAAATACAAAACACACAAGGCCGCCTTAAGTACAAGAAGACTGACTTTTCTTAGTGTCTATGTTTTGAGCCTTTCCCATCCACCAGTTTTAGAATCCGATGAACAACTGCTGGTTTACTGTATCCCTTGGACCTTCACTTTGACGATGAAACACAAAAACTGCATCCGAATTAAATACAAAAGGCACAAACCGGCTTAAGTACAAGAAGACTGAGTTTTCTTAGTGTCTATATTACAAGCTAATCCTGTGTCATCAGTTTTAGATTCCGATGCATAATTGCAGGTGTACTGTATCCCTTGGACGTTCACTTTGACGATGAAACACAGAACTTGCATGGGAATGAAATACATATGGCACAATGCCGGCTTAAGTACAGAAGTCTCAGCCTTGTTACTGTCTATGATTTGAGCCATCCCTGAGAGACCCGTATTAGATTCCGATGCGTCACTTCAGGTTTACTGTACCATTTGGACCTTCACTTTGAGGATGAAGCACAAAAATTTCATCGGAATTAAATACAAAAGGCACAAGGGCACCTTAAGTACAAGAAGACTGACTTTTCTTTGTGTCTGTGTTTGAGCCTTTCTTGTGTCACCAGTTTTAGATTCCGATGCACGACTGCAGGTTTCCTGTATCCTTTGACCCTCATTTTGACGATGAAACACAGTAATTGTATCGGAATTAAATACAAAAGGCACAATGCAGACTTAAGTACAAGACGACTGACTCTTCTTAGTGTCTATGTTTTGAGCCTTTCCTATGAGACCAGTGTTAGATTCCAATGCTTCACTTTAGGTTGATTCTATCCCTAGGACCTTCACTTTGACTATGAAACACAGAAATAGCATCGGAATTAAATACAAAAGGCACAATGCCGACTAAAGTACAAGAGGTCTGAATCTTCTTACCGCCTTTGTTTTGAGACTTTCCTGTGAGACCAGTTTTAGATTTGGATGCTTCACTTCAGGTTTACTGTATCCCTTGGACCTTCACTTTGACGATTAAACAAAAAAATTGCATCGGAATTAAAAACAAACGTCACAATGCCTGTTTAAGTTCAAGAAGGCTAACATTTCTTAGTGTCTATGTTTCAAGCCTATCCTGCGTCACCAGTTTTAGGATCCGATGCGCAACTGCTGGTTTACTCTATCCCTTGGACCTTCACATTGTCGATGAAACACAGTAATTGCATCGGAATTAAATACAAAAGGCACAATGCCGACTTAAGTGCAGGTAGACTGTGTCTTCTTACCATGTATGTTTGAGCTTTTCCTGTGCGATCAGTTTTAGATTCCAATGCTTAACTTCATGATTACTGTATCCCCTGGACCTTCACTTTGACGATGAAACACAGAAATTGCTTCGGAATTAGATACAAAAGGCACAATGCCGACTTAAGTACAAGAAAACTGATTTTCTTAGTGTCTGTGTTTCGAGCTTTTCCTCTGTCTCCATTTATAGATTCCGATTCACAACTGGATATTTACTGTATCCCTTCGACCTTAACATTGACGATGAAACACAGAAATTGCATGAGAATTAAATACTAAAGGCGCAATGCCGACCTAAGTACAAGAAGACTGCCTTTTCTTAGTGTCTATATTTCGAGCCGGTCCTGTGTCACCAGTTTCGATTCCGTTGCACAACTGCAGGTTAACTCTATCCCTTGGACCTTCACATTGACGATGAATCACAGAAATTCCATGGGAATTAAATACATAAGGCACAATGCCGACTTAAGTACAAGAAGACTGAGTCTTCTCACTCTCTAGGTTTAGAGCCTTTCCTGTGTCACTAGTTTTAGATTCCGATGCACGACTGGAGGTTTAAATTACCCCTTGGACCCTCACATTGAAGATGAAACACAGAAATTGTTTCGGAATAAAATACAGTAGGCACAATGCAGACTTAAGTACAGGACGACTGACTTTTCGTAGTGTCTATGTTTTGAGCCTTTCCTGTGACACCAGTTTTAGATTCCAATGCTTCACTTTAGGTTGACTGTATCCCTTCGACCTTCACTTTGACTATGAAACACAGATATTGCATCGGAATTAAATACAAAAGGCACAATAACGACTTAAGTTCAAGAAGACTGACTTTTCTCGGTGTCTATGCTTTGAGCATTTTCTGTGTAACCAGTTTGAGATTCCGATGCTCAACTGTAGATTAATGTATCACCTGGACCTTCACATTGACGATGAAACACAGAAATTGCATTGGAATTATATACAAGGGGCACAATGCTGACTTAAGTACAAGAAGACTGACATTTCTTAGTGTTTATGATTTGAGCTTTTCCTACGTCCCCATTTTTAGATTCCGATGCACAACTGGAGATTAACTGTATCCCGTCGACCTTCAAATTGTTGATGAAACACAGAAGTTGCATCATAATTAAATGCAAAACGCACAATGCCTACTTAAGTACAAGAAGACTGCCTTTTCTTAGTGTCTATATTCCATGCCTGTCCTGTGTCACTAGTTTTAGATTCCGATGAACAACTGCAGGTTTACTGTATCCCTTCGACCTTCCCATTGACGAAACACAGAAATTACAACGGAATTAAATACATAAGGCACAATGCCGGCTTAAGTACAAGAAGTGTGAGCCTTCTTACTGTCTATGATTTGAGCCATCCCTGTGAGACCAGTTTTAGATTCCGATGCTTCAATTGAGGTTTACTGTATCCCTTGGACCCTCACAATGACGATGAAACACAGAAAATGCATCGGAATTAAATACAAAACGCACAATGCCGGATTAAGTACAAGACGACTGACATTTCTTAGGGTCTACGTTTTGAGCCTTTCCTGTAAGACCAGTTTTAGATTCCGATGCACAACTGCATGTATACTGTACCCCTTGGGCCTTCACATTGTCGATGAAACACAGAAATTGCATCGGGATTAAACACAAAAGGAACAATGCCGACTTTAGTACAAGAAGACTGAGTATCCTTACTGTCTGTGCTTTGGACCTTCCCTGTGAGACCAGTTATAGATTCCGATTTTTCACATCAGGTTTACTGTACCCTTGGACATTCACTTTGACGACGAAACATAAAAATAGCATCCGAATTAAATACAAAAGGCACAAGGCCGCCTTAAGTACAAGAAGACTGACTTTTCTTAGTGTCTATGTTTTGAGACTTTCCTGTGCCACCAGTTTTAGAATCCGATGCACAACTTCTAGTTTACTGTATCTCTTGGACCTTCACATTGACGATGAAACACAGTAATCGCATCGGCATTCAATACAAAGGGCACAATGCCGACTTAAGTACAACACGACTGTCTTTTCTTAGTGTCAATGTTGTGAGCCGTCCCTGTGAAACCGGCTTTAGATTCCCATGCATCAATTGAGGTTTACTGTATCCCTTGGACCTTCACATTGACGATGAAACACTGAATTAGCATCGGAATTAAATACATAAGGCACAATGCCGACTTAAGTACTAGAAGACTGAGTCTATGTTTTTAGCATTTCCTGTGAGACCAGTTTTAGATTTAGATGCTTCACTTCAGGTTTACTGTATCCCTTGG
The DNA here is from genome assembly GCF_023864345.2 of Schistocerca serialis cubense. Lineage (NCBI taxonomy): Eukaryota > Metazoa > Arthropoda > Insecta > Orthoptera > Acrididae > Schistocerca > Schistocerca serialis. The sequence continues at coordinate 803,715,825 of NC_064642.1, forward strand.
ACCCGCAAATTGACGATGAAACACAGAAATTGCATCGGAATTAAATACAAAAGTCACATTGCCGACTTAAGTAGAAGAAGTTGTCAGATTTTTTGCTGTCTGTGCTTTGGGCCTTCCCTCTGAGACCAGTTTTAGATTCCAATGCTTCACGTCAGGTGTACTGTACCCCTTGGACCTTCACATTGACGATGAAAGACTGAAATTGCATCGGAAATAAATACAAAAGGCACAACTACGACTAAGTACAAGAAGACTGTGTCTTCTTACCGTGTATGTTTTGAGCCTTTCCTGTCAGACCAGTTTAAGATTCCTATGCTTCACCTCATGTTTACTGTATCCCTTGGACCTTCACTTGGACGATGAAACCCAGAAATTGCTTCGGAATTAAATACAAAAGGCACAATGCCGACTTAAGTACAAGAAGACTGCCTTTTCTTAGTGTCTATATTTCGAGCCAGTCCTGTGTCACCAGTTTTCATTTTGTTGCACAACTGCAGGTTTACTCTATCACTTGGACCTTCCCTTTGACGATGAAACACAAAAAGTTCATCGGTATTATATACAAAAGGCACAAGGCCGCCATAAGTACAAGAAGACTTACTTTTCTTTGTGTCTGTATTTGAGCCTTACCTGTGTCACTAGTTTTAGATTCCGAAGCACGACTGCTGGTTTATTGTATACCTTGGACCCTCACTTTGACGATGAAACACAGAAATTGCTTCGGAATTAAATACAAAAGGCACAATGCAGACTTGAGTACAAGAAGACTGACTTTTCTTAGTGTCTATGTTTTGTGCTTTTCCTGTGAGACCAGTTTTAGATTCCGATGCTTCGCTTGGGGCTTACTGTATACCTTGGATCTTCACTTTGAGGATGAAACACAGACATTGCATCGGAATTAAATGCAAAATTCACAATGCCGACTTAAGTACAAGAAGACTGTGTTTTCTTACCATCTGTGTTTTGAGCCTTTCCTGTGAGACCATTTTTATATTCCAATGCTTCACTTCATGTTTACTGTATCCCTTGGACCTTCTCTTTGAAGATGAAGCACAGAAATTGCATCGGAATTAAATACAAAAGGCACAACGCCGACTTCAGTACAAGAAGACTGAGACTTCTTACCGTCTATGTTTTGATCCGTTCCTAAGAGACCAGTTTTAGTTTACGATGCTTCACTTCATGTTTACTGCATCCCTTGGAACTTCACATTGACTATGAAACACAGAAATTGCATCGGAATTAAATACAATTGGCACAATGCTGACTTAAGTACAAGAAGACTAACATTTCATAGTGTTTATGATTTGAGCTTTTCCTACGTCCCCATTTTTAGATTCCGATGCACAACTGGAGATTTACTGTATCCCGTCGACCTTCAAATTGTTGATGAAACACAGAAATTGCATCATAGTTAAATGCAAAACGCACAATGCCTACTTAAGTACAAGAAGACTGCCTTTTCTTATTGTCTATATTCCATGCCTGTCCTGTGTCACTAGTTTTATATTCCGATGAACAACTGCAGGTTTACTGTATCCCTTCGACCTTCCCATTGACGATGAAACACAGAAATTGCATCGGAATTAAATACAAAACGCACAATGCCGGATTAAGTACAAGACGACTGACATTTCTTAGGGTCTACGTTTTGAGCCTTTCCTGTAAGACCAGTTTTAGATTCCGATGCACAACTGCTTGTATACTGTACCCCTTGGGCCTTCACATTGACGATGAAACACAGAAATTGCATCGGGATTAAACACAAAGGGCACAATGCCGACTTTAGTACAAGAAGACTGAGTAACCTCACTGTCTGTGCTTTGGACCTTCCCTGTGAGACCAGTTATAGATTCCGATTCTTCACATCAGGTTTACTGTATCCCTTGGACATTCACTTTGACGACGAAACATAAAAATGGCATCCGAATTAAATACAAAAGGCACAAGGCCGCCTTAAGTACAAGAAGACTGACTTTTCTTAGTGTCTATGTTTTGAGTCTTTCCTGTGCCACCAGTTTTAGAATCCGATGCACAACTTCTAGTTTACTGTATCTCTTGGACCTTCACATTGACGATGAAACACAGTAATCGCATCGGCATTAAATACAAAAGGCACAATGCCGACTTAAGTACAAGACGACTGTCTTTTCTTAGTGTCAATGTTGTGAGCCGTCCCTGTGAAACCGGTTTTAGATTCCGATGCATCAATTGAGGTTTACTGTATCCCTTGGACCTTCACATTGACGATGAAACACTGAATTAGCATCGGAATTAAATACATAAGGCACAATGCCGACTTAAGTACTAGAAGACTGAGTCTTCTTACCGCCTATGTTTTAGCATTTCCTGTGAGACGAGTTTTAGATTCAAATGCTTCACGTCAGGTTTACTGTACACCTTGGACCTCCACATTGACGATGAAACACAAAAATTGCATCCAAATTAAATACAGAAGGCACAATGTCGATTAAGTACAGGAAGACTGAAATTTCATAGTGTCTATGATTTGAGCCATTCCTGTGTCACCTGTTTCAGATTCAGATGCACAACTGCAGGTTTACTGAATCCCTTGTACCTTCACATTGACGATGAAACACAGAAATTGCATCGGAATTAAACGCAAAAGGCACAAAGCCGACTTAAGTACAAGAAGGCTGACTTTCCTAAGTGTCTATGTTTGAGCCTTCCCTGTGAGATTAGTTTTAGATTCCGATGTTTCACGTCAGGTTTACTGTATCCCTTGGACCTTCACATTGAAGATGATATTCTGAAATTGCATCGGAATTAAATACAAAAGGCACAATGCCGAATTTAGTACAAGTAGACTGTGTCTTCTTACCGTCTATGTTTTGAGCCATTCCTGTGAGACCACTTTTAAATTCCTATGCACAACTGCAGTTTTACTGTATTCCTTGGACCTACACATTGACGATGAAACAGAGAAATTGCATCGGAATTACATACAAAAGGCACAGTGCCGAATTAAGTACAAGAACAGTGAGACTTCCCTCTGTCTATGCTTGAGCGTTTCCTGTGTCAAACGTTTTAGATACCAAACCACAACTGCAGGTTTACTGTGTCCCCAGGACCTACATATTGACGTAAAATCACAGTAATTACATCGGAATTAAATTCAAAAGGCACAATACCGACTTAAGTACAAGAAGACTGACTTTTCTTAGTATCGATGTTTCGCGCCTGTCCTGTGTCACCAGTTTTAGATTCCGATGCACAACTGCAGGTTTACTGTATCCCTTGGGCCTTCACATTGACGATGAAACACAGAAATGGCATCGGAATTAAACACAAAAGGCACAATGCCGACTTTAGTACAAGAAGACTGACTTTTCTTTGTGTCTGGGTTTGAGACTTTCCTGTGTAACCAGTTTTAGATTCCGATGTACGACTGCAGGTATACTGTATCCCTTGGACCCACACTTTGACGTAGAATCACAGTAATTGCATCGGAATTAAATACAAAAGACCCAGTGCGGAATTAAGTACAAGAAGACTGAGTCTTATTACAATTTATGTTTTGAGCCCTACCTGTGAGACGAGTTTTAGATTCCGATGCTTCACTTCAGGCTTACTGTATCCATTGGACCTTCACTTTGACGATGAAACACAAAAATTGAATCGGAATTAAAAACAAAATGCACAATGCCGACTTAAGTACAAGAAGACTGGCTTTTCTTAGTGTCTATGTTTTGACCTATCCTGTATCACCACTTTTAGATTCCGATGCACAACTGCAGTTTTACTGTATCCCATGGACCTTCACATTAACGATGAAACACAGAAATTGCATCGGAATTGAATACAAAAGGCACAATGCCGACTTAATTACAAAAAGGCTGAGTCTTCTCACCGTCTATGTATGAGCCTCTCCTGTGGGACCAGTTCTAGATTCCGATGCTTCACTTGATGTTTACTCTATCCCTTGGACCTTCACATTAACTATGAAACACTGAAATTGCATCGGAATTATATTCATAAGGCACAATGCCCACTTAATTACTAGAAGGCTGGGTCTTCTTACCGTCTATGTTTTGAGCCTTTCCTGCGAGACCAGATTTAGATTGCGATGATTCACTTCAGGTTTACTGTATCGCTTTGACGTTTACTCTGACGATGAAACACAAAAATTGCAACGGAATTAAATACAAAAGGCACACTGCCGACTAAAGTAGAAGGAGACTGAGTTCTCTTGCTGTATATGTTTTGATTCTTCCCTGTGAGACCAGTTTTAGATTCCGATGCTTCACGTTAGATTTACTGTATACCTTCGGCCTCAAACTGACGATAAAACACAAAATTTGCATCCGACTGAAATACAAAATGCACAATGCCGACATAAGTACAATTTGACTGAATTTTCTTAGTGTCTATGTTTTGAGCCTACCCAGTATCACCAGTTTCAGATTCCGATGCACAACTGCAGTTTTACTGTATCCCTTGGACCTTCACATTGACGATAATACACAGAAATTGCATCGGAACTACATACAAAAGGCATAGTGCAGACTTAAGTACAAGAAGACTGAGTCTTCTTACTGTCTATGCTTTGGGCCATCTCTGTGATACCAGTTTTAGATTCTGATTCTTCACTTCAGGTTTATTGTATCGGTTGGACATTCGCTTGGGTGATGAAACACAAAACTAGCACCCGAATTAAATATAAACACACAAGGCCGCCTTAAGTACAAGAAGACTGACTTTTCTTAGTGTCTATGTTTTGAGCCTTTCCCGTCCACCAGTTTTAGAATCCGATGAACAACTGCTGGTTTACTGTATCCCTTGGACCTTCACTTTGACGATGAAACACAAAAACTGCATCCGAATTAAATACAAAAGGCACAAACCGGCTTAAGTACAGGAAGACTGAGTTTTCTTAGTGTCTATGATCTGAGCGTTTCCCGTGTCACCTGTTTTAGATTCCGATGCTTTACTTTAGGTTTACTGTATCCCTTGGACCTTCACTTTGATGATGAAGCACAAAAATTGCATCGGAATTAAATACAAAGTGCACAATGCCGACTTGAGTACAAGAAGACTGACTTTTCTTAGTGTCTATGTTTGTGCTTTTGCTGTGAGACCAGTTTTAGATTCCGATGCTACACTTGAGCTTTACTGTATACCTTGGACCATCACCTTGACGATGAAACACAGAAATTGCATCGGAATTAAATACAAAATTGACAATCCCGACTGAAGTAGAAGAAGACTGAGTCTTCTTACCGTCTGTGTTTTGAGCCTTTCCTGAGAGACCAATTTTAGATTCCGATGACTCACATCATGTTTACTGTATCTCTTGTCCTTCACATTGACGATGAAACACAGAAATTTCATCGGATTTAAATACAAAAGGCACAATGCCGACTTAAGTACAAGATGCCTGAGTCTTCTTACGGTCTATGTTTTGAGCCTTTCCTGTGAGAACAGTTTTAGATTACAATGCTTCAGGTCATGTCTACAGTACCCCTTGGTCCTTCACGATGACGATGAGGCACAGAAATCGCATCGGAACTGAATACAAAAGGCACAATGCCGAGTTAAATACAAGAAGACTGCCTTTTCTTAATGTCTATATTACAAGCCAATCCTGTGTCATCAGTTTTAGATTCCGATGCGCAATTGCAGGTTTACTGTATCCCTTGGACGTTCACTTTGACGATGAAACACAGAACTTGCATGGGAATGAAATACATATAGCACAATGCCGGCTTAAGTACAGAAGTCTCAGCCTTGTTACTGTCTATGATTTGAGCCATCCCTGAGAGACCCGTATTAGATTCCGATGCGTCACTTCAGGTTTACTGTACCATTTGGACCTTCACTTTGAGGATGAAGCACAAAAATTTCATCGGAATTAAATACAAAAGGCACAAGGGCACCTTAAGTACAAGAAGACTGACTTTTCTTTGTGTCTGTGTTTGAGCCTTTCCTGTGTCACGATTTTCAGATTCCGATGCACGACTGCAGGTTTCCTGTATCCTTTGAACCCTCATCTTGACGATGAAACACAGTAATTGCATCGGAATTAAATACAAAAGGCACAATCCAGACTTAAGTACAAGACGACTGACTCTTCTTAGTGTCTATGTTTTGAGCCTTTCCTATGAGACCAGTTTTAGATTCCAATGCTTCACTTTAGGTTGACTGTATCCTTAGGACCTTCACTTTGACTATGAAACACAGAAATAGCATCGGAATTAAATACAAAAGGCACAATGCCGACTAAAGTACAAGAGGTCTGAATCTTCTTACCGCCTTTGTTTTGAGACTTTCCTGTGAGACCAGTTTTAGATTTGGATGCTTCACTTCAGGTCTACTGTATCCCTTGGACCTTCACTTTGACGATTAAACAAAAAAATTGCATCGGAATTAAAAACAAACGTCATAATGCCGGTTTAAGTTCAAGAAGGCTAACATTTCTTAGTGTCTATGTTTCAAGCCTGTCCTGCGTCACCAGTTTTAGGATCCGATGCACAACTGCTGGTACTCTATCCCTTGGACCTTCACATTGTCGATGTAACACAGTAATTGCATCGGAATTAAATACAAAAGTCACAATGCCGACTTAAGTACAAGAAAACTGATTTTCTTAGTGTCTGTGTTTCGAGTTTTTCCTCTGTCTCCATTTTTAGATTCCGATTCACAACTTTAGATTTACTGTATCCCTTCGACCTTAACATTGACGATGAAACACAGAAATTGCATGAGAATTAAATACTAAAGGCGCAATGCCGACCTAAGTACAAGAAGACTGCCTTTTCTTAGTGTCTATATTTCGAGCCGGTCCTGTGTCACCAGTTTCGATTACGTTGCACAACTGCAGGTTAACTCTATCCCTTGGACCTTCACATTGACGATGAATCACAGAAATTCCATGGGAATTAAATACATAAGGCACAATGCCGACTTAAGTACAAGAAGACTGAGTCTTCTCACTCTCTAGGTTTAGAGCCTTTCCTGTGTCACTAGTTTTAGATTCCGATGCACGACTGGAGGTTTAAAGTACCCCTTGGACCCTCACATTGAAGATGAAACACAGAAATTGTTTCGGAATTAAATACAATAGGCACAATGCAGACTTAAGTACAGGACGACTGACTTTTCGTAGTGTCTATGTTTTGAGCCATTCCTGTGACACCAGTTTTAGATTCCAATGCTTCACTTCAGGTTGACTGTATCCCTTCGACCTTCACTTTGACTATGAAACACAGATATTGCATCTGAATGAAATACAGAAGGCACAATGCCGACTTAAGTTCAAGAAGACTGACTTTTCTCGGTGTCTATGCTTTGAGCCTTTCCTGTGTAACGAGTTTGAGATTCCGATGCTCAACTACAGATTAATGCATCACCCGGACCTTCACATTGACGATGAAACACAGATATTGCATTGGAATTATATACAAGGGGCACAATGACGACTTAAGTAGAAGAAGACTGAGTTTTCTTGCTGTATATGCTTTGAGTCTTCCCTATGAGACCAGTTTTAGATTCCGATGCTTCACGTCTGGTGTACTGTATCCCTTGGACCTTCACATTGACGATGTAACACAGAAATAGCATAGGAATTAAATAGAAAATTCACAATGCCGACATAAGTACAAGAAGTCTGAGTCTTCTTACCGTCTATGTTTTGAGCCTTTCCTGCGAGACCAGTTTTAGATTTAGATGCTTCACTTCAGGTTTACTGTATCCCTTGGACCTTCAAATTGACGATGAAACACAGAAATTGCATCGGAATTAAATACAAAAGTCACAACGCCGACTAAGTACAAGAAGACTGTGTCTTCTTACCGTCTATGTTTTGAGCCTTTCCTGTGAGACCAGTTTTAGATTCCAATGCTTCACTTCAGGTTGACTGTATCCCTTCGACCTTCACTTTGACTATGAAACACAGATATTGCATCTGAATGAAATACAGAAGGCACAATGCCGACTTAAGTTCAAGAAGACTGACTTTTCTCGGTGTCTATGCTTTGAGCCTTTCCTGTGTAACGAGTTTGAGATTCCGATGCTCAACTGCAGATTAATGCATCACCCGGACCTTCACATTAACGATGAAACACAGATATTGCATTGGAATTATATACAAGGGGCACAATGACGACTTAAGTAGAAGAAGACTGAGTTTTCTTGCTGTATATGCTTTGAGTCTTCCCTATGAGACCAGTTTTAGATTCCGATGCTTCACGTCTGGTGTACTGTATCCCTTGGACCTTCACATTGACGATGTAACACAGAAATAGCATAGGAATTAAATACAAAATTCACAATGCCGACATAAGTACAAGAAGTCATAGTCTTCTTACCGTCTATGTTTTGAGCCTTTCCTGTAAGACCAGTTTTAGATTTAGATGCTTCACTTCAGGTTTACTGTATCCCTTGGACCTTCAAATTGACGATGAAACACAGAAATTGCATCGGAATTAAATACAAAAGTCACATTGCCGACTTAAGTAGAAGAAGTTGTCAGATTTTTTGCTGTGTGTGCTTTGGGCCTTCCCTCTGAGACCAGTTTTAGATTCCAATGCTTCACGTCAGGTGTACTGTACCCCTTGGACCTTCACATTGACGATGAAACACTAAAATTGCATCGGAAATAAATACAAAAGGCACAACGCCGACTAAGTACAAGTAGACTGTGTCTTCTTACCGTGTATGTTTTGAGCCTTTCCTGTCAGACCAGTTTAAGATTATTATGCTTCACCTCATGTTTACTGTATCCCTTGGACCTTCACTTGGACGATGAAACACAGAAATTGCTTCGGAATTAAATACAAAAGGCACAATGCCGACTTAAGTACAAGAAGACTGCCTTTTCTTAGTGTCTATATTTCGAGCCAGTCCTGTGTCACCAGTTTTCATTTTGTTGCACAACTGCAGGTTTACTCTATCACTTGGACCTTCCCTTTGACGATGAAACACAAAAATTTCATCGGAATTAAATACAAAAGGCACAAGGCCGCCTAAAGTACAAGAAGACTGACTTTTCTTTGTGTCTGTGTTTGAGCCTTTCCTGTGTCACCAGTTTTAGATTCCGATGCACGACTGCAGGTTTACTGTATACCTTGGACCTTCACTTTTACGATGAAACACAGTAATTGCATCGGAATTAAATACATAAGGCACAATGCCGACTTAAGTACAAGAAGTCTGAGTCTTCTTACTGTCTATGTTTTGAGCCTTTCCTGTGTCACCAGTTTTAGATTCCGATGCTTAACTTCATGTTTACTGCATCACTCGGACTTTCACATTGACGATGAAACACAGAAATTACATTTGAATCATATTCAATGGGCACAAAGACGACTTAAGTACAAGAAGACTGTGTCTTCTTATCGTGTTTGTTGTGAGCCTTTCCTGTGAGACCAGTTTTAGATTCCGATGCGTCACTTCAGGTTTACTGTATCACTTGGACCTTCCCTTTGACGATAAAACACAAAAAGTTCATCGGTATTATATACAAAAGACACAAGGCCGCAATAAGTACAAGAAGACTTACTTTTCTTTGTGTCTGTATTTGAGCCTTACCTGTGTCACTAGTTTTAGATTCCGAAGCACGACTGCTGGTTTACTGTATACCTTGGACCCTCACTTTGACGATGAAACACAGAAATTGCTTCGGAATTAAATACAAAACGCACAATGCCGACTTAAGTTCAAGAAGACTGCGTCTTCTTACTGTCTATTTTTTCAGCCTTTCCTGTGTCACCAGTTCAACATTCCGGTGCTTCACTTCAGGTTTACTGTATCCCTTGGACCTTCACATTGACGATTAAACACAGAAATAGCATAGGAATTAAGTACAAAAGGCACAATGCCGACTTAAGTACAAGAGGGCTGAATCTTCTTATCGTCTTTGTTTTGAGCCTTTCCTGTGAGACCAGTTTTAGATCCCAATGCTTCACTTCATGTTTACTGTATCCCTTGGACCTTCACTTTGACGATGAAACACAGAAATTGCTTCGGAATTAAATACAAAAGGCACAATGAAAACAAAAGTATAAGAAGACTGAGTCATCTTACCGTCAATGATATGAGCCTTTCCTGAGAGACCAGTTTTAGATTCCGATGCTTCACCTCATGTTTACTGTATCCCTTGGACCTTCACATTGACGATGAAACACAGAAATTGCATCGGAATTAAATACAAAAGTCACAATGCCGACTTAAGTACAGGAAGACTGCCTTTTCTTAGTGTCTAAATTTCGAGCCTGTCCTGTGTCACCAGTTTCGATTCCGTTGCATAACTGCAGGTTTACTCTATTCCTTGGACTTTCACATTGACGATGAATCACAGAAATTGCATGGGAATTAAATACATAAGGTACAATGCTGGCTTAAGTGCAAGAAGCGTGAGCCTTCTTACTGTCTATGATTTGAGCCATCCCTGTAAGACCAGTTTTAGATTCCCACGCGTCAGTTCAGTTTTACTGTATTACTTGGACTTCCCCTTTGACGATGAAACACAAAGAATTCATCGGAATTATATACAAAAGGCACAATGCCGACTTAAGTAGAATAAGTTGTGAGATTTCTTGCTGTCTGTGTTTTGAGCCTTCCCTCTGAGAAAAGTTTTAAATTCCAATGCTTCACGTCAGGTGTACTGTATCCCTTGGACCTTCACATTGACGATGAAACACTGACATTGCATCGGAATTAAATACAAAAGGCACAATGCCGACATGAGTACAAGAAGACTGAGTCTTCTTACTGTCTATGGTTGAGCCTTTCCTGTGTCAGCAGTTTTAGATTCCGATTCACAACTGCAGGTTTACTGTATCCCTTGGACCTTAGTTTGACGATGAAACACAGAAATTGCATCGGATTTAAATACATAAGGCACAATGCCGGCTTACGTACGAGAAGAGTGAGCCTTTATACTGTCTATGATTTGAGCCAGCCCTGTGAGACCAGTTTTAGATTCCGATGCTTCACTTCAGGGTTACTGTATCCCTTGGATCTTCACTTTGACGATGAAACACAAAAATTTAATCGGAATTAAGAACAATAGCCACAATGCCGACTTATGTACTAGAAGACTGATTCTTCTTACCGTCTATGTTTTAAGCCCTCCTTGCGAGACCAGTTTTAGATTCCGATGCTTCACTTCAAGTTTACTGTATCCCTTGGACCTTCAGTTTGACGATGAAACACAAAAATTGCATCTGTATTAGATGCAAAAGACACAATACCGATTAAAGTACAGGAAGATTGAGTTTCCTTGCTGTATATGTTTTGAGCCTTCCCTGTGGGACCAGTTATAGATTCCGAAGCTTCACGTCATGTTTACTGTATACCTTCGACCATCACACTGACGATGAACCACAAAAATTGCATCGAAATTAAATACAAAAGGCACAATGCCGACATAAGTACAAGAAGACTGATTTTTCTTAGTGTCTTTGTTTTGAGCGTTTCCTGTGTCACCAGTTTTACATTCCAATGCTTAACTGCAGGTTTACTGTATCCCTTGGACCTTCACATTGACGATGAAACTCTGAAATTGCATCGGAATTAAATACAAAAGACACAATACCGATTAAAGTACAGGTAGATTGAGATTTCTTGCTGTATATGTTTTGAGCCCTCCCTGTGGGACCAGTTATAGATTCCGAAGCTTCACGTCAGGATTTCTGTATACCTTGGACCTTCACACTGACGATGAACCACAAAAATTGCATCGGAATTAAACACAAAAGGCAAAATTCCAACCTAAGTACAAGCAGGATATGTCTTCTTACCGTCTAAGTCGTGAGCCTTTCCTGATAGACCAGTTTTAGATTGCAATGCTTCACCTCATATTTACTGTATCCCTCGGACCTTCACATTGACGATGAAACACAGAAATTGCATCGGAATGAAACACAAAAGGCACAATGCCGACTAAACTACAAGAAGACTGACTTTTCTAAGTGTCTATGTTTGGAGCTTTTCCTATGTCCCCATTTAAGATTCCGATTCACAGCTGGAGATTTACTGTACCCCTATGACCTTCACATTGACGATGAAACACAGAATTTGCTTCGGAATTAAATACAAAAGGCACAATGCCGACTTAAGTACAAGAAGACTGCCTTTTCTTAGTGTCTACAGTTCGAGCCTGTCCTGTGTCACCAGTTTTAGATTGCGACGCACAACTGCAGGTTTACTGTATCTCTTAGACCTTCACATTGACGAAGAAACACAGAAATTGCATCGGAATTAAATACAAAAGGCACAATGCCGGGTTAAGTACAAGAAGACTGAGCCTTCTTACTGTCTATGACTTGAGCCATCCCTATGAGACCAGTTTTAGATTCCGATGCGTCACTTCAGGTTTACTGTGTCCCTTGGACCTTCACTTACACGATGAAACACAAATATTGCATCGGAATTAAATACAAATGGCTTAAGGGCGCCTTAACGACAAGAAGACTGACTTTTCTTTGTGTCTGTGTTTGAGCCTTTCCTGTGTCATTAGTTTAAGTTTCCGATGCACGACTGCAGGTTTACTGTATCTCTTGGACCCTCACTTCCACGATGAAACACAGTAATTGCATCTGAATGAAATACAAAAGGTACAATGCAGACCTATGTACAAGACGACTGACTTTTCTTAGTGTCTATGTTTAGAGCCTTTCCTATGAGACCAGTTTTAGATTCCGATGCTTCACTTCAGTTTGACTGTATCCATTGGACCTTCACTTTGATAATGATACACAGAAATTGCATCGGAATTAAATACAATTGGCACAATGCAGACCTAAGTACAAGACGACTGATATTTTTTAGTGTCCATGTTTAGAGCCTTTTCTGTGAGACCAGTCTTAGATTCCAATGCTTCACTTCAGTTTGACTGTATCAATTGGACCTTCACTTTGATAATGATACACAGAAATTCCATCGCAATTAAATACAAGAAGCACAATGCAAACTGAAGTAGAAGAAGACTGTGTATTCTTACCGTCTATGATTTGAGGCTTTCCTGTGAGACCAGTTATAGATTCCGATGCATCACTTCAGGTTTACGGAATCCCTTGGACCTTCACTTTGACGATGAAACACAAAAATTGCATCGGAATTAAATACAACAGGCACAATGCAGACTTAAGTACAAGTAGACTGTGTCTTCTTACCGTCTATGTATCAGCCTTTCCTGTGAGACCAGTTTTGGATTCAGATGCTTCACTTGAGGTTTCCTGTGTACCTTGGACCTACACTTTGACGATGAAACACAGAAATTGCATCGGAATTAAAAACAAAAAGCACAATGCCGTCTTAGGTACAAGAAGACTGAGTCTTCTTACCGTCTATGCTTTTGAGCCTTTCCTGTGAGGCCACTTTCAGAATCCGATGCTTCAATTCAGGTTTACTGTATCCCTTGCACTTTCACTTTGTCGCTGTTAAACCGTAATGGCATCGGCGTAAAATACAAAAGGCACAATGCAGACTTAAGTACAAGAAGACTGACTTTTCTTAGTGTCAATGTTTTGAGCTTTACCTGTGAGACCAGGTTTAGATTCCGATGCTTCACTTCAGGTTTACTGTATCCCTTGACCTTCACATTAACGATGCAACATCGAAACTGCATCGGAATTAAATCAAACTGGCACAATGCCGACTTAAGTACTAGAAGACTGAGTCTTCCTACCATCTATGATTTGAGCCTTTCCTGTGAGACCAGTTTCAGATTTTGGTGCTTCGCGTCAGGTTTACTGTTTCCCTTGGACCTTCACATAGACGATGAAACACAGAAATTGCATCGGAATTAAATACAAAGGGCACAATGCCGACTTAAGCAGAAGAGGACTGAGTTTTCTTGCTGTCTATGTTTTGAGCCTTCCCTGTGAGACCAGTTTTAGACTCCGATGCTTCACGTCAGGTTTACTGTATCCCTTAAACGTTCACATTCACGATGCAACACTGAAATTGCCTAGGAATTAAATGCGAAAGGCATAATGCCGACTTAAGTTCAAGAAGACTTAGTCCTTTTACTGTCAATGGTTTGAGCCTTTCCTGTGTTACCAGTTTTAGATTCCGATGCCCAACTGCAAATTTACTGTATCCCATGGACCTTCTCATTGACGAAGCAACTCTGAAACTGCATCGGAATTAAATACAAAAGGCACAATGCCGTCTTAAGTAGAAGTAGTCTGACTTTTCTTAGTGTCAATGTTTTGATCGTTACCTGTGAGACCAGTTTCAGATTCCGATGCTTCACTTCAGGTTTACTGTATCACTTCTTCCTTCACTTTGACGATGAAACACAAAAATTGCATCGGAATTAAATACAACAGGCACAATGCCGACTTAAGTACAAGAAGACTGAGTCTTCTTACCGTCTATGTTATGAGAATTTCGTGTGAGACCAGTTTTAGATTTCGATGCTACACGTCAGGTTTACTGTATCATTTGGACCTTCACATGGACGATGAAACACAGATATTGCATCGGAATTCAATACAAATCACAATGCCGGCTTAAGTACAAGAAGACTGACTATTCTTAGTGTCTTTGTTTTGAGCCGTTCCTGTGTCAGTAGTTTTAGATTCCGATGCTCAACTGCAGATTTACTGCAACCCTAGGACCACCACATTGACGATGAAACACAGACATTGCATCGGTATTAAATACAAAGGGCACAATGCCGATGTAAGTAGAAGAAGACTGAGTTTTCTTGCTGTCTATGTTTTGAGCCATCCTTGTGTGACCAGTTTTAGACTCCGATGTTTCACGTCAGGTTACTGTATCCCTTGGACCTTCACATTGACGATGAAACACTGAAATTGCATCGGAATTAAATGCGAAAGTCACAATGCCGACTTAAGTACAAGGAGACTGAGTCCTCTTACTGTCTATGGTTTGAGCCTTTCCTGTGTCACCAGATTTAGATTCCGATGCACAACTGCAGGATTACTGTATCCCTTTGACCTTCAGATTGACGATGAAACACAGAAATGTCATCGGAATTATATACAAAAGGCACAATGCCGACTTAAGTACAAGAAGACTGAGTCTTCTTACTCTCTACGCTTTGAGCCTTTTGGGTGTCACCAGCTATAGATTCCGATGAACAACTGCAGGTTTACTGTATCCCTTGGACCTTCTCATTGACGATGAAACACAGAAATTGCATCGGAATTAAATACATAAGGCACAATGCCGGCTTAACTACAAGAAGTGTGAGCCTTCTTACTGTCTATGATTTGAGCCATCCCTGTGAGACCAGTTTTAGATTCCGATGCTTCAATTGAGGTTTACTGTATCCCTTGGACCTTCACAATGACGATGAAACACAGAAAATGCATCGGAATTAAATACAAAACGCACAATGCCGGATTAAGTACAAGAAGACTGACATTTCTTAGGGTCTACGTTTTGAGCCTTTCCTGTAAGACCAGTTTTAGATTCCGATGCACAACTGCATGTATACTGTACCCCTTGGGCCTTCACATTGACGATGAAACACAGAAATTGCATCGGTATTAAACACAAAAGGCACAATGCCGACTTTAGTACAAGAAGACTGAGTATCCTTACTGTCTGTGCTTTGGACCTTACCTGTGAGACCAGTTATAGATTCCGATTCTTCACATCAGGTTTACTGTATCCCTTGGACATTCACTTTGACGACGAAACATAAAAATAGCATCCGAATTAAATACAAAAGGCACAAGGCCGCCTTAAGTACAAGAAGACTGACTTTTCTTAGTGTGTATGTTTGAGTCTTTCCTGTGCCACCAGTTTTAGAATCCGATGCACAACTGCTAGTTTACTGTATCTCTTGGACCTTCACATTGACGATGAAACACAGTAATCGCATCGGCATTAAATACAAAAGGCACAATGCCGACTTAAGTACAAGACGACTGTCTTTTCTTAGTGTCAATGTTGTGAGCCGTCCCTGTGAAACCGGTTTTAGATTCCGATGCATCAATTGAGGTTTACTGTATCCCTTGGACCTTCACATTGACGATGAATTACTGAATTAGCATCGGAATTAAATACATAAGGCACAATGCCGACTTAAGTACTAGAAGACTGAGTCTTCTTACCGCCTATGTTTTTAGCATTTCCTGTGAGACCAGTTTTAGATTCAAATGCTTCACGTCAGGTTTCCTGTACACCTTGGACCTCCACATTGACGATGCAACACAAAAAATGCATCCGAAATAAATACAGAAGGCACAATGCCGATTAAGTACAGGAAGACTGAAATTTCATAGTGTCTATGATCTGAGCCTTTCCTGTGTCACCTGTTTCAGATTCAGATGCACAACTGCAGGTTTACTGTATCCCTTGTACCTTCACATTGTCGATGAAACACAGAAATTGCATCCGAATTAAATGCAAAAGGCACAAAGCCGAACAAAGTACAAGAAGACTGACTTTCCTAAGTGTCTATGTTTTGAGCCTTCCCTGTGAGGTTAGTTTTAGATTCCGATGATTCACGTCAGGTTTACTGTATCCCTTGGACCTTAACATTGAAGATGAAATTCTGAAATTGCATCGGAATTAAATACAAAAGGCACAATGCCGACTTTAGTACAAGTAGACTGAGTCTTCTTACCGTCTATGTTTTGAGCCATGCCTGTGAGACCACTTTTAGATTCCGATGCACAACTGCAGTTTTACTGTATTCCTTGGACCTACACATTGACGATGAAACAGAGAAATTGCATCGGAATTAAACACAATAGGCACAGTGCCGAATTAAGTACAAGAAGAGTGAGACTTCCCTCTGTCTAAGCTTGAGCGTTTCCTGTGTCAAACGTTTTAGATACCAATGCACAACTGCAGGTTTACTGTGTCCCTAGGACCTACATATTGACGTAAAATCACAGTAATTACATCGGAATTAAATTCAAAAGGCACAATGCCAACTTAAGTACAAGAAGACTGACTTTTCTTAGTGTCTATGTTTCGAGCCTGTGTTGTGTCACCAGTTTTAGATTCCGATGCACAACTGCAGGTTTACTGTATACCTTGGACCTTCACATTGACGATAATACACAGAAATTGCATCGGAACTACATACAAAAGGTATAGTGCCGACTTAAGTACAAGAAGACTGAGTCTTCTTACTGTCTATGCTTTGGGCCATCTCTGTGATACCAGTTTTCGATTCCGATTCTTCACTTCAGGTTTATTGTATCCGTTGGACATTCGCTTGGATGATGAAACACAAAAATAGCACCCGAATTAAATACAAAACACACAAGGCCGCCTTAAGTACAAGAAGACTGACTTTTCTTAGTGTCTATGTTTTGAGACTTTCCCATCCACCAGTTTTAGAATCCGATGAACAACTGCTGGTTTACTGTATCCCTTGGACCTTCACTTTGACGATGAAACACAAAAACTGCATCCGAATTAAATACAAAAGGCACAAACCGGCTTAAGTACAAGAAGACTGAGTTTTCTTAGTGTCTATATTACAAGCTAATCCTGTGTCATCAGTTTTAGATTCCGATGCATAATTGTAGGTGTACTGCATCCCTTGGACG
This sequence comes from Schistocerca serialis cubense, assembly GCF_023864345.2. NCBI lineage: Eukaryota > Metazoa > Arthropoda > Insecta > Orthoptera > Acrididae > Schistocerca > Schistocerca serialis. The sequence goes on from NC_064642.1 coordinate 803,733,332, forward strand.
TTCACTTTGACGATGAAACACAGAACTTGCATGGGAATGAAATACATATGGCACAATGCCGGCTTAAGTACAGAAGTCTCAGCCTTGTTACTGTCTATGATTTGAGCCATCCCTGAGAGACCCGTATTAGATTCCGATGCGTCACTTCAGGTTTACTGTACCATTTGGACCTTCACTTTGAGGATGAAGCACAAAAGTTTCATCGGAATTAAATACAAAAGGCACAAGGGAACCTTAAGTACAAGAAGACTGACTTTTCTTTGTGTCTGTGTTTGAGCCTTTCCTGTGTTACCAGTTTTAGATTCCGATGCACGACTGCAGGTTTCCTGTATCCTTTGACCCTCATTTTGACGATGAAACACAGTAATTGCATCGGAATTAAATACAAAAGGCACAATGCAGACTTAAGTACAAGACGACTGACTCTTCTTAGTGTCTATGTTTTGAGCCTTTCCTATGAGACCAGTGTTAGATTCCAATGCTTCACTTTAGGTTGACTCTATCCCTAGGACCTTCACTTTGACTATGAAACACAGAAATAGCATCGGAATTAAATACAAAAGGCACAATGCCGACTAAAGTACAAGAGGTCTGAATCTTCTTACCGCCTTTGTTTTGAGGCTTTCCTGTGAGACCAGTTTTAGATTTGGATGCTTCACTTCAGGTTTACTGTATCCCTTGGACCTTCACTTTGACTATGAAACACAGATATTGCATCGAAATTAAATACAAAAGGCACAATGCCGACTTAAGTTCAAGAAGACTGACTTTTCTCGGTGTCTATGCTTTGAGCATTTCCTGTGTAACCAGTTTGAGATTCCGATGCTCAACTGCAGATTAATGCATCAACTGGACCTTCACATTGACGATGAAACACAGAAATTGCATTGGAATTATATACAAGGGGCACAATGCTGACTTAAGTACAAGGAGACTGACATTTCTTAGTGTTTATGATTTGAGCTTTTCCTACGTCCCCATTTTTAGATTCCGATGCACAACTGGAGATTTACTGTATCCCGTCGACCTTCAAATTGTTGATGAAACACAGAAATTGCATCATAGTTAAATACAAAACGCACAATGCCTACTTAAGTACAAGAAGACTGCCTTTTCTTAGTGTCTATATTCCATGCCTGTCCTGTGTCACTAGTTTTAGATTCCGATGAACAACTGCAGGTTTACTGTATCCCTTCGACCTTCCCATTGACGAAACACAGAAATTGCATCGGAATTAAATACATAAGGCACAATACCGGCTTAAGTACAAGAAGTGTGAGCCTTCTTACTGTCTATGATTTGAGCCATCCCTGTGAGACCAGTTTTTGATTCCGATGCTTCAATTGAGGTTTACTGTATCCCTTGGACCCTCACAATGACGATGAAACACAGAAAATGCATCGGAATTAAATACAAAACGCACAATGCCGGATTAAGTACAAGACGACTGACATTTCTTAGGGTCTACGTTTTGAGCCTTTCCTGTAAGACCAGTTTTAGATTCCGATGCACAACTGCATGTATACTGTACCCCTTGGGCCTTCACATTGTCGATGAAACACAGAAATTGCATCGGGATTAAACACAAAAGGCACAATGCCGACTTTAGTACAAGAAGACTGAGTATCCTTTCTGTCTGTGCTTTGGACCTTCCCTGTGAGACCAGTTATAGATTCCGATTCTTCACATCAGGTTTACTGTATCCCTTGGACATTCACTTTGACAACGAAACATAAAAATAGCATCCGAATTAAATACAAAAGGCCCAAGGCCGCCTTAAGTACAAGAAGACTGACTTTTCTTAGTGTCTATGTTTTGAGTCTTTCCTGTGCCACCAGTTTTAGAATCCGATGCACAACTTCTAGTTTACTGTATCTCTTGGACCTTCAAATTGAAGATGAAACACAGTAATCGCATCGGCATTAAATACAAAGGGCACAATGCCGACTTAAGTACAAGACGACTGTCTTTTCTTAGTGTCAATGTTGTGAGCCGTCCCTGTGAAACCGGCTTTAGATTCCGATGCATCAATTGAGGTTTACTGTATCCCTTGGACCTTCACATTGACGATGAAACACTGAATTAGCATCGGAATTAAATACATAAGGCACAATGCCGACTTAAGTACTAGAAGACTGAGTCTTCTTATCGCCTATGTTTTTAGCATTTCCTGTGAGACCAGTTTAAGATTCCTATGCTTCACCTCATGTTTACTGTATCCCTTGGACCTTCACTTGGACGATGAAACCCAGAAATTGCTTCGGAATTAAATACAAAAGGCACAATGCCGACTTAAGTACAAGAAGACTGCCTTTTCTTAGTGTCTATATTTCGAGCCAGTCCTGTGTCACCAGTTTTCATTTTGTTGCACAACTGCAGGTTTACTCTATCACTTGGACCTTCCCTTTGACGATGAAACACAAAAATTTCATCGGAATTAAATACAAAAGGCACAAGGCCGCCTAAAGTACAAGAAGACTGACTTTTCTTTGTGTCTGTGTTTGAGCCTTTCCTGTGTCACCAGTTTTAGATTCCGATGCTTAACTTCATGTTTACTGCATCACTCGGACCTTCACATTGACGATGAAACACAGAAATTGCATTTGAATCATATTCAATGGGCACAAAGACGACTTAAGTACAAGAAGACTGTGTCTTCTTATCATGTTTGTTGTGAGCCTTTCCTGTGAGACCAGTTTTAGATTCCGATGCGTCACTTCAGGTTTACTGTATCACTTGGACCTTCCCTTTGACGATGAAACACAAAAAGTTCATCGGTATTATATACAAAAGGCACAAGGCCGCCATAAGTACAAGAAGACTTACTTTTCTTTGTGTCTGTATTTGAGCCTTACCTGTGTCACTAGTTTTAGATTCCGAAGCACGACTGCTGGTTTATTGTATACCTTGGACCCTCACTTTGACGATGAAACACAGAAATTGCTTCGGAATTAAATACAAAAGGCACAATGCAGACATGAGTACAGGAAGACTGACTTTTCTTAGTGTCTATGTTTTGTGCTTTTCCTGTGAGACCAGTTTTAGATTCCGATGCTTCGCTTGGGGCTTACTGTATACCTTGGATCTTCACTTTGAGGATGAAACACAGACATTGCATCGGAATTAAATACAAAATTCACAATGCCGACTTAAGTACAAGAAGACTGTGTTTTCTTACCATCTGTGTTTTGAGCCTTTCCTGTGAGACCATTTTTATATTCCAATGCTTCACTTCATGTTTACTGTATCCCTTGGACCTTCTCTTTGAAGATGAAACACAGAAATTGCATCGGAATTAAATACAAAAGGCACAACGCCGACTTCAGTACAAGAAGACTGAGACTTCTTACCGTCTATGTTTTGATCCGTTCCTAAGAGACCAGTTTTAGTTTACGATGCTTCACTTCATGTTTACTGCATCCCTTGGAACTTCACATTGACGATGAAACACAGAAATTGCATCGGAATTAAATACAATTGGCACAATGCTGACTTAAGTACAAGAAGACTGACATTTCATAGTGTTTATGATTTGAGCTTTTCCTACGTCCCCATTTTTAGATTCCGATGCACAACTGGAGATTTACTGTATCCCGTCGACCTTCAAATTGTTGATGAAACACAGAAATTGCATCATAATTAAATGCAAAACCCACAATGCCTACTTAAGTACAAGAAGACTGCCTTTTCTTATTGTCTATATTCCATGCCTGTCCTGTGTCACTAGTTTTAGATTCCGATGAACAACTGCAGGTTTACTGTATCAGTTCGACCTTCCCATTGACGATGAAACACAGAAATTGCATCGGAATTAAATACAAAACGCACAATGCCGGATTAAGTACAAGACGACTGACATTTCTTAGGGTCTACGTTTTTAGCCTTTCCTGTAAGACCAGTTTTAGATTCCGATGCACAACTGCATGTATACTGTACCCCTTGGGCGTTCACATTGACGATGAAACACAGAAATTGCATCGGGATTAAACACAAAAGGCACAATGCCGACTTTAGTACAAGAAGACTGAGTAACCTCACTGTCTGTGCTTTGGACCTTCCCTGTGAGACCAGTTATAGATACCGATTCTTCACATCAGGTTTACTGTATCCCTTGGACATTCACTTTGACGACGAAACATAAAAATAGCATCCGAATTAAATACAAAAGGCACAAGGCCGCCTTAAGTACAAGAAGACTGACTTTTCTTAGTGTCTATGTTTTGAGTCTTTCCTGTGCCACCAGTTTTAGAGTCCGATGCACAACTTCTAGTTTACTGTATCTCTTGGACCTTCACATTGACGATGAAACACAGTAATCGCATCGGCATTAAATACAAAAGGCACAATGCCGACTTAAGTACAAGACGACTGTCTTTTCTTAGTGTCAATGTTGTGAGCCGTCCCTGTGAAACCGGTTTTAGATTCCGATGCATCAATTGAGGTTTACTGTATCCCTTGGACCTTCACATTAACGATGAAACACTGAATTAGCATCGGAATTAAATACATAAGGCACAATGCCGACTTAAGTACTAGAAGACTGAGTCTTCTTACCGCCTATGTTTTAGCATTTCCTGTGTGACCAGTTTTAGATTCAAATGCTTCACGTCAGGTTTACTGTACACCTTGGACCTCCACATTGACGATGAAACACAAAAATTGCATCCAAATTAAATACAGAAGGCACAATGCCGATTAAGTACAGGAAGACTGAAATTTCATAGTGTCTATGATCTGAGCCATTCCTGTGTCACCTGTTTCAGATTCAGATGCACAACTGCAGGTTTACTGTATCCCTTGTACCTTCACATTGTCGATGAAACACAGAAATTGCATCGGAATTAAACGCAAATGGCACAAAGCCGACTGAAGTACAAGAAGACTGACTTTCCTAAGTGTCTATGTTTGAGCCTTCCCTGTGAGATTAGTTTTAGATTCCGATGTTTCCGTTCAGGTTTACTGTATCCCTTGGACCTTCACATTGAAGATGATATTCTGAAATTGCATCGGAATTAAATACAAAAGGCACAATGCCGAATTTAGTACAAGTAGACTGTGTCTTCTTAAAGTGTATGTTTGAGCTTTTCATGTGCGATCAGTTTTAGCTTCCAATGCTTCACTTCAGGATTACTGTATCCATTGGACCTTCACTTTGACGATGAAACACAAAAACTGCATCCGAATTAAATACAAAAGGCACTAACCGGCTTAAGTACAAGAAGACTGAGTCTTCTTAGTGTCTATGATCTGAGCGTTTCCCGTGTCACCTGTTTTAGATTCCGATGCTTTACTTTAGGTTTACTGTATCCCTTGGACCTTCACTTTGACGATGAAGCACAAAAATTGCATCGGAATTAAATACAAAGTGCACAATGCCGACTTGAGTACAAGAAGACTGACTTTTCTTAGTGTCTATGTTTGTGCTTTTGCTGTGAGACCAGTTTTAGATTCCGATGCAACACTTGAGGTTTACTGTATACCTTGGACCATCACCTTGACGTTGAAACACAGAAATTGCATCGGAATTAAATACAAAATTGACAATCCCGACTGAAGTAGAAGAAGACTGAGTCTTCTTACCGTCTGTGTTTTGAGCCTTTCCTGAGAGACCAATTTTAGATTCCGATGACTCACATCATGTTTACTGTATCTCTTGTCCTTCACATTGACGATGAAACACAGAAATTTCATCGGATTTAAATACAGAAGGCACAATGCCGACTTAAGTACAAGATGCCTGAGTCTTCTTACGTTCTATGTTTTGAGCCTTTCCTGTGAGAACAGTTTTAGATTACAATGCTTCAGGTCATGTCTACAGTACCCCTTGGTCCTTCACGATGACGATGATTCACAGATATCGCATCGGAACTAAATACAAAAGGCACAATGCCGAGTTAAATACAAGAAGACTGCCTTTTCTTAATGTCTATATTACAAGCCAATCCTGTGTCATCTGTTCTAGATTCCGATGCACAATTGCAGGTTTACTGTATCCCTTGGACGTTCACTTTGACGATGAAACACAGAACTTGCATGGGAATGAAATACATATAGCACAATGCCGGCTTAAGTACAGAAGTCTCAGCCTTCTTACTGTCTATGATTTGAGCCATCCCTGAGAGACCCGTATTAGATTCCGATGCGTCACTTCAGGTTTACTGTACCATTTGGACCTTCACTTTGAGGATGAAGCACAAAAATTTTATCGGAATTAAATACAAAAGGCACAAGGGCACCTTAAGTACAAGAAGACTGACTTTTCTTTGTGTCTGTGTTTGAGCCTTTCCTGTTTCACCATTTTTAGATTCCGATGCACGACTGCAGGTTTCCTGTATCCTTTGAACCCTCATCTTGACGATGAAACACAGTAATTGCATCGGAATTAAATACAAAAGGCACAATGCAGACTTAAGTACAAGACGACTGACTCTTCTTAGTGTCTATGTTTTGAGCCTTTCCTATGAGACCAGTTTTAGATTCCAATGCTTCACTTTAGGTTGACTGTATCCTTAGGACCTTCACTTTGACTATGAAACACAGAAATAGCATCGGAATTAAATACAAAAGGCACAATGCCGACTAAAGTAGAAGAGGTCTGAATCTTCTTACCGCCTTTGTTTTGAGCCTTTCCTGTGAGACCAGTTTTAGATTTGGATGCTTCACTTCAGGTTTACTGTATCCCTTGGACCTTCACTTTGACGATTAAACAAAAAAATTGCATCGGAATTAAAAACAAACGTCACAATGCCGGTTTAAGTTCAAGAAGGCTAACATTTCTTAGTGTCTACGTTTCAAGCCTGTCCTGCGTCACCAGTTTTAGGATCCGATGCACAACTGCTGGTACTCTATCCCTTGGACCTTCACATTGTCGATGTAACACAGTAATTGCATCGGAATTAAATACAAAAGGCACAATGCCGACATAAGTACAAGTAGACTGTGTCTTCTTAAAGTGTATGTTTGAGCTTTTCCTGTGCGATCAGTTTTAGATTCCAATGCTTAACTTCATGATTACTGTATCCCTTGGACCTTCACTTTGACGATGAAACACAGAAATTGCTTCGGAATTAGATACAAAAGGCACAATGCCAACAAAAGTATAAGAAGACTGAATCTTCTTACCGTCAATGATATGAGCCTTTCCTGAGAGACCAGTTTTAGATTCCGATGCTTCACCTCATGTTTATTGTATCCCTCGGACCTTCACATTGACGATGAAACACAGAAATTGCATCGGAATTAAATACAAAAGTCACAATGCCGACTTAAGTACAAGAAAACTGATTTTCTTAGTGTCTGTGTTTCGAGTTTTTCCTCTGTCTCCATTTTTAGATTCCGATTCACAACTTTAGATTTACTGTATCCCTTCGACCTTAACATTGACGATGAAACACAGAAATTGCATGAGAATTAAATACTAAAGGCGCAATGCCGACCTAAGTACAAGAAGACTGCCTTTTCTTAGTGTCTATATTTCGAGCCGGTCCTGTGTCACCAGTTTCGATTCCGTTGCACAACTGCAGGTTAACTCTATCCCTTGGACCTTCCCATTGACGATGAATCACAGAAATTCCATGGGAATTAAATACATAAGGCACAATGCCGACTTAAGTACAAGAAGACTGAGTCTTCTCACTCTCTAGGTTTAGAGCCTTTCCTGTGTCACTAGTTTTAGTTTCCGATGCACGACTGGAGGTTTAAAGTACCCCTTGGACCCTCACATTGAAGATGAAACACAGAAATTGTTTCGGAATTAAATACAATAGGCACAATGCAGACTTAAGTACAGGACGACTGACTTTTCGTAGTGTCTATGTTTTGAGCCTTTCCTGTGACACCAGTTATAGATTCCAATGCTTCACTTCAGGTTGACTGTATCCCTTCGACCTTCACTTTGACTATGAAACACAGATATTGCATCTGAATGAAATACAGAAGGCACAATGCCGACTTAAGTTCAAGAAGACTGACTTTTCTCGGTGTCTATGCTTTGAGCCTTTCCTGTGTAACGAGTTTGAGATTCCGATGCTCAACTGCAGATTAATGCATCACCCGGACCTTCACATTGACGATGAAACACAGATATTGCATTGGAATTATATACAAGGGGCACAATGACGACTTGAGTAGAAGAAGACTGAGTTTTCTTGCTGTATATGCTTTGAGTCTTCCCTATGAGACCAGTTTTAGATTCCGATGCTTCACGTCTGGTGTACTGTATCCCTTGGACCTTCACATTGACGATGAAACACAGAGATAGCATAGGAATTAAATACAAAATTCACAATGCCGACATAAGTGCAAGAAGTCTGAGTCTTCTTACCATCTATGTTTTGAGCCTTTCCTGTGAGACCAGTTTTAGATTTAGATGCTTCACTTCAGGTTTACTGTATCCCTTGGACCTTCAAATTGACGATGAAACACAGAAATTGCATCGGAATTAAATACAAAAGTAACATTGCCGACCTAAGTAGAAGAAGTTGTCAGATTTTTTGCTGTCTGTGCTTTGGGCCTTCCCTCTGAGACCAGTTTTAGATTCCAATGCTTCACGTCAGGTGTACTGTACCCCTTGGACCTTCACATTGACGATGAAACACTGAAATTGCATCGGATATAAATACAAAAGGCACAACGCCGACTAAGTACAAGAAGACTGTGTCTTCTTACCGTGTATGTTTTGAGCCTTTCCTGTCAGACCAGTTTAAGATTATTATGCTTCACCTCATGTTTACTGTATCCCTTGGACCTTCCATTGGACGATGAAACACAGAAATTGCTTCGGAATTAAATACAAAAGGCACAATGCCGACTTAAGTACAAGAAGACTGCATTTCTTGGTGTCTATATTTCGAGCCAGTCCTGTGTCACCAGTTTTCATTTTGTTGCACAACTGCAGGTTTACTCTATCACTTGGACCTTCCCTTTGACGATGAAACACAAAAATTTCATCGGAATTAAATACAAAAGGCACAAGGCCGCCTAAAGTACAAGAAGACTGACTTTTCTTTGTGTCTGTGTTTGAGACTTTCCTGTGTCACCAGTTTTAGATTCCGATGCACGACTGCAGGTTTACTGTATCCCTTGGACCTTCACTTTGACGATGAAACACAGTAATTGCATCGGAATTAAATACAAAAGGCACAATGCCGACTTAAGTACAAGAAGTCTGAGTCTTCTTACCGTCTATGTTTTGAGCCTTTCCTGTGGGACCAGTTTTAGATTCCGATGCATCACTTCAGGTTTACTGTATCCCTTGCATCTTCACTTTCACGATGAAAAACAAAAATTGCATCGGAATTAAATACAAAAGGCACAATGCCGACCTAAGGACAGGAAGTCTGAGATTTATTGCTGTCAATGTTTTGAGTCTTCCGTGTTAGACGAGTTTTAGATTCCGATGCTTCACGTCAGGTTTACTGTATACCTTGGACCTACACACAGACGATGAAACACATATATTGCATCCGAATTAAATAAAAAAGCACAATACCGACTTAAGCACAAAAGGCTGAGCTTCTTAATGTCTATGTTTGAGCGTTTCCTGTGTCACCAGTTTTAGATTCCGATGCTTAACTTCATGTTTACTGCATCACTCGGACTTTCACATTGACGATGAAACACAGAAATTGCATTTGAATCACATTCAATGGGCACAAAGACGACTTAAGTACAAGAAGACTGTGTCTTCTTATCGTGTTTGTTGTGAGCCTTTCCTGTGAGACCAGTTTTAGATTCCGATGCGTCACTTCAGGTTTACTGTATCACTTGGACCTTCCCTTTGACGATGTAACACAAAAAGTTCATCGGTATTATATACAAAAGGCACAAGGCCGCCATAAGTACAAGAAGACTTACTTTTCTTTGTGTCTGTATTTGAGCCTTACCTGTGTCACTAGTTTTAGATTCCGAAGCACGACTGCTGGTTTACTGTATACCTTGGACCCTCAGTTTGACGATGAAACACAGAAATTGCTTCGGAATTAAATACAAAAGGCACAATACAGACTTAAGTACAAGACGACTGACTTTTCTTAGTGTGTATGTTTTGAGCCTTTCCTGTGAGACCAGTTTTAGATTCCAATGCCTCACTTCAGGTTGACTTTATCCCTTGGATCTTCACTTTGACTATGAAACACTGATATTGCATCAGAATTAAATACAATAGGCACAATGCCAAATTAAGTACAACAAGACTGAGGATTCCTACTGTCTATGTTTTGAGGCTTTCCTGTGAGAACAGTTTTAGATTCCGATGGTCAACTGCAGATTTACTGCATCACTCGCTCCTTCTCATTGACGATGAAACGCAGAAATCGCAATGGCATTATATACAATGGGCACAATGACGACTTAAGTAGATGAAGACAGAGTTTTCTTGCTGTCTATGCTTTGAGCCTTCCCTGTGAGACCAGTTTTAGATTTCGATGCTTCACGTCAGGTTTACTGTATCTCTTGGACCTTCACATTGATGATGAAACACAGAAATTGCATCGGAATTAAATACAAAACGCACAATGCCGACTTAAGTTCAAGAAGACTGCGTCTTCTTACTGTCTATTTTTTGAGCCTTTCCTGTGTCACCAGCTCAACATTCCGGTGCTTCACTTCAGGTTTATTGTATCCCTTGGACCTTCACATTGACGATTAAACACAGAAATAGCATACGAATTAAGTACAAAACGCACAATGCTGACTTAAGTACAAGAGGTCTGAATCTTCTTATCGTCTTTGTTATGAGCCTTTCCTGTGAAACCAGTTTCAGATCCCAATGCTTCACTTCATGTTTACTGTTTCCCTTGGACCTTCACTTTGACGATGAAACACAGAAATTGCTTCGGAATTAAATACAAAAGGCACAATGAAAACAAAAGTATAAGAAGACTGAGTCATCTTACCGTCAATGATATGAGCCTTTCCTGATAGACCAGTTTTAGATTCCGATGCTTCACCTCATGTTTACTGTGTCCCTTGGACATTCACATTGACGATGAAACACAGAAATTGCATTGGAATTATATACAAAAGGCACAATGCCGACTTAAGTACATGAAGTCTTAGTCTTCTTACCGTCTATGTTTTGACCCTTTCCTGTGAGACCAGTTTTAGATTTCGATGCTTCACTTCAGGTTTACTGTATCCCTTGGACCTTCAAATTGACGATGAAACATAGAAATTGCATCGGAATTAAATACAAAAGTCACAATGCCGACTTAAGTAGAAGAAGTTGTGAGATTTCTTGCTGTCTGTGTTTTGAGCCTTCCCTCTGAGAAAAGTTTTAAATTCCAATGCTTCACGTCAGGTGTACTGTATCCCTTGGACCTTCACATTGACGATGAAACACTGACATTGCATCGGAATTAAATACAAAAGGCACAATGCCGACATGAGTACAAGAAGACTGAGTCTTCTTACTGTCTATGGTTGAGCCTTTCCTGTGTCAGCAGTTTCAGATTCCGATTCACACCTGCAGGTTTACTGTATCCCTTGGACCTTAGTTTGACGATGAAACACAGAAATTGCATCGGAATTAAATACATAAGGCACAATGCCGGCTTACGTACGAGAAGAGTGAGCCTTCATACTGTCTATGCTTTGAGCCAGCCCTGTGAGACCAGTTTTAGATTCCGATGCTTCACTTCAGGGTTACTGTATCCCTTGGATCTTCACTTTGACGATGAAACACAAAAATTTAATCGGAATTAAGAACAATAGGCACAATGCCGACTTATGAACTAGAAGACTGATTCTTCTTACCGTCTATGTTTCAAGCCCTCCTTGCGAGACCAGTTTTAGTTTCCGATGCATCACTTCAAGTTTACTGTATCCCTTTGACCTTCAGTTTGACGATGAAACACAAAAATTGCATCTGTATTAGATACAAAAGACACAATACCGATTAAAGTACAGGAAGATTGAGTCTTCTTGCTGTATATGTTTTGAGCCTTCCCTGTGGGACCAGTTATAGATTCCGAAGCTTCACGTCAGGTTTACTGTATACCTTCGAACTTCACACTGACGATGAACCACAAAAATTGCATCGAAATTAAATACAAAAGACACAATGCCGACATAAGTACTAGAAGACTGATTTTTCTTAGTGTCTTTGTTTTGAGCGTTTCCTGTGTCACCAGTTTTACATTCCAATGTTTAACTGCAGGTTTACTGTATCCCTTGGACCATCACATTGACGATGAAACACAGATATTACATCGGAATTAAATACAAAAGGCACAATGCCGACCTAAGTACAAGAAGACTGAGTCTTCTCAACGTCTATGTATTGAGCCTTTCCTGTGATACCAGTATTAGATTCCGATGCTTCACTAGAGGTTTACTGTATCCCCTGGACCTTCACATTGACGATGAAACTCTGAAATTGCATCGGAATTAAATACAAAAGACACAATACCGATTAAAGTACAGGAAGATTGAGATTTCTTGCTGTATATGTTTTGAGCCTTCCCTGTGGGACCAGTTACAGATTCCGAAGCTTCACGTCAGGATTACTGAATACCTTGGACCTTCACACTGACGATGAACCACAAAAATTGCATCGGAATTAAATACAAAAGGCAAAATGCCAACCTAAGTACAAGCAGGATGTGTCTTCTTACCGTCTAAGTCGTGAGCCTTTCCTGATAGACCAGTTTTAGATTACAATGCTTCACCTCATATTTACTGTATCCCTCGGACCTTCACAATGACGATGAAACACAGAAATTGCATCGGAATGAAACACAAAAGGCACAATGCCGACTAAAGTACAAGAAGACTGACTTTTCTAAGTGTCTATGTTTGGAGCTTTTCCTATGACCCCATTTAAGATTCCGATTCACAGCTGGAGATTTACTGTACCCCTATGACCTTCACATTGACGATGAAACACAGAATTTGCTTCGGAATTAAATACAAAAGGCACAATGCCGACTTAAGTACAAGAAGACTGCCTTTTCTTAGTGTGTACAATTCGAGCCTGTCCTGTGTCACCAGTTTTAGATTGCGACGCACAACTGCAGGTTTACTGTATCTCTTAGACCTTCACATTGACGAAGAAACACAGAAATCGCAACGGAATTAAATACAAAAGGCACAATGCCGGGTTAAGTACAAGAAGACTGAGCCTTCTTATTGTCTATGACTTGAGCCATCCCTGTGAGACCAGTTTTAGATTCCGATGCGTCACTTCAGGTTTACTGTATCACTTGGACCTTCACTTACACGATGAAACACAAATATTGCATCGGAATTAAATACAAATGGCTTAAGGGCGCCTTAACGACAAGAAGACTGACTTTTCTTTGTGTCTGTGTTTGAGCCTTTCCTGTGTCATTAGTTTAAGTTTCCGATGCACGACTGCAGGTTTACTGTATCTCTTGGACCCTCACTTCCACGATGAAACACGGTAATTGCATCTGAATGAAATACAAAAGGTACAATGCAGACCTATGTACAAGACGACTGACTTTTCTTAGTGTCTATGTTTAGAGCCTTTCCTATGAGACCAGTTTTAGATTCCGATGCTTCACTTCAGTTTGACTGTATCCATTGGACCTTCACTTTGATAATGATACACAGAAATTGCATCGGAATTCAATACAATTGGCACAATGCAGGCCTAAGTACAAGACGACTGATATTTCTTAGTGTCCATGTTTAGAGCCTTTCCTGTGAGACCAGTCTTAGATTCCAATGCTTCACTTCAGTTTGACTGTATCCCTTGGACCTTCACTTTGATAATGATACACAGAAATTCTATCGCAATTAAATACAAGAAGCACAATGCAAACTGAAGTAGAAGAAGACTGTGTATTCTTACCGTCTATGATTTGAGGCTTTCCTGTGAGACCAGTTATAGATTCCGATGCATCACTTCAGGTTTACGGAATCCCTTGGACCTTCACTTTGACGATGAAACACAAAAATTGCATCGGAATTAAATACAACAGGCACAATGCCGACTTAAGTACAAGAGGACTGACTTTTGATAGTGTCTACGCTTTGAGCCTTTCGTGTGTCACCAGTTATAGATTCCGATGCACATCTGCGAATTTACTGTGTCCTTGGACCTTCTCATTGAATATGAAACATAGAAATTGCGTCGAAATTAAACACAAAAAGCATAATGCCGACCTGAGTACAAAAGACTGACTTTTCTTAGTGTCTATGTTATGTGCTTATCCTGTGAGACCAGTTTTAGATTCCGATGCTTCACTTGAGGTTTACTGTATCCCTTGGACCTTCACTTTGACGATGAAACACAAAAATGGCATCGGAATTAAATATAAAAGGCACAATGCAGACTTAAGTACAAGTAGACTGTGTCTTCTTACCGTCTATGTATCAGCCTTTCCTGTGAGACCAGTTTTGGATTCAGATGCTTCACTTGAGGTTTCCTGTGTACCTTGGACCTACACTTTGACGATGAAACACAGAAATTGCATCGGAATTAAAAACAAAAAGCACAATGCCGCCTTAGGTACAAGAAGACTGAGTCTTCTTACCGTCTATGCTTTTGAGCCTTTCCTGTGAGGCCAGTTTCAGAATCCGATGCTTCAATTCAGGTTTACTGTATCCCTTGCACTTTCACTTTGTCGCTGTCAAACCGTAATGGCATCGGAGTAAAATACAAAAGGCACAATGCAGACTTAAGTACAAGAAGACTGACTTTTCTTAGTGTCAATGTTTTGAGCTTTACCTGTGAGACCAGGTTTAGATTCCGATGCTTCACTTCAGGTTTACTGTATCCCTTGGACCTTCACATAGACGATGAAACACAGAAATTGCATCGGAATTAAATACAAAGGGCACAATGCCGACTTAAGCAGAAGAGGACTGAGTTTTCTTGCTGTCTATGTTTTAGGCCTTCCCTGTGAGACCAGTTTTAGACTCCGATGCTTCACGTCAGGTTTACTGTATCCCTTAAACGTTCACATTCACGATGCAACACTGAAATTGCCTAGGAATTAAATGCGAAAGGCATAATGCCGACTTAAGTACAAGAAGACTGAGTCCTTTTACTGTCAATGGTTTGAGCCTTTCCTGTGTTACCAGTTTTAGATTCCAATGCCCAACTGCAAATTTACTGTATCCCGTGGACCTTCTCATTGACGAAGCAACTCTGAAATTGCATCGGAATTAAATACAAAAGGCACAATGCCGTCTTAAGTAGAAGTAGTCTGACTTTTCTTAGTGTCAATGCTTTGATCGTTACCTGTGAGACCAGTTTCAGATTCCGATGCTTCACTTCAGGTTCACTGTATCCCTTGGTCCTTCACTTTGACGATGAAACACAGAAATTACATCGGAATTAAATGCAAAAGGCACAATGCCGACTTAAGTACAAGAAGACTGAGTCTTCTTACCGTCTATCTTCTGAGCATTTCCTGTGAGACCAGTTTTAGATTCCGATGCTTCACTTCAGGTTTACTATATCCCTTCCACCTTCTTTTTGGCGATGATACACCGTAATTGCATCGGAATAAAATACAAAACGCTCAATGCAGACTTAAGTATAAGAAGACTGCCTTTTCATAGTGTCAATGTTTTGAGCCTTTCCTGTGAGACCAGTTTTAGATTCCGATGCTTCACTTCAGGTTTACTGTATCCCTTGGACCTTCACATTGACGATGCAACACAGAAACTACATCGGAATTAGATACAATTGGCACAATGCCGATTTAAGTACTAGAAGACTGAGTCTTCTTACCGTCTATGTTATGAGAATTTCGTGTGAGACCAGTTTTAGATTTCGATGCTACACGTCAGGTTTACTGTATCATTTGGACCTTCACATGGACGATGAAACACAGATATTGCATCGGAATTCAATACAAAGGCACAATGCCGGCTTAAGTACAAGAAGACTGACTATTCTTAGTGTCTTTGTTTTGAGCCGTTCCTGTGTCAGTAGTTTTAGATTCCGATGCTCAACTGCAGATTTACTGCAACCCTAGGACCACCACATTGACGATGAAACACAGACATTGCATCGGTATTAAATACAAAGGGCACAATGCCGATGTAAGTAGAAGAAGACTGAGTTTTCTTGCTGTCTATGTTTTGAGCCATCCTTGTGGGCCAGTTTTAGACTCCGATGTTTCACGTCAGGTTACTGTATCCCTTGGACCTTCACATTGACGATGAAACACTGAAATTGCATCGGAATTAAATGCGAAAGTCACAATGCCGACTTAAGTACAAGGAGACTGAGTCCTCTTACTGTCTATGGTTTGAGCCTTTCCTGTGTCACCAGATTTAGATTCCGATGCACAACTGCAGGTTTACTGTATCCCTTTGACCTTCAGATTGACGATGAAACACAGAAATTGCATCGGAATTATATACAAAAGGCACAATGTCAACTTAAGTACAAGAAGTCTGACTTTTCTTAGTGTCTATGTTTCGAGTCTGTCCTGTGTCACCAGTTTTAGATTCCGATGCTTGACTGCAGGTTTACTGTATCCCCTGGGCCTTCTCTCTGGCGGTGAGACACAGTAATTGCATCGGAATTAAATACAAAGGGCACAATGCAGGCTTATGTACAAGAAGACTCACTTTTCTTAGTGTCTATGTTTTGAGCCTTATCTGTGAGACCAGTTTTAGATTCCAATGCTTCACTTCTGGTTTACTGTATCACTTGGACCTTCACATTGACGATGAAACACAGTAATTGCATCGGAATGAAATACAAAAGGCACAATGCCGACTTAAGTACGAGAAGACTGACTTTTCTTTGTGTCAATGTTTTGAGCCTTTTCTGTGTCACCAGTTTTAGATTCTGATGCTCAACTGCAGATTTACTGCATCCCTTGGACCATCACATTGACGATGAAACACATAAATTGCATCTTAATTAAATAGAAAGGGAACAATGCCGAGTTAAGTAGAAGAAGTCTGAGTTTCTTTGCTGTCTTTGTTCTGATCCTCCCCTGTGAGACCGGTTTTACATTCCGATGCTTCACGTCAGGTATACTGTATCCCTTGGACCTTCACATTGACGTTGAAACACTGAAATTGCATCGGAATTAAATTCAAAATGCATAATGCCGACTTATGGACAAGAAGACTGAGTCTTCTTACTGTATAGGTTTGAGCCTTTCCTGTGTCACCTGTTTTAAATTTCGTTGCTGCACTTCGGGTTTACTGTATCTCTTGGACCTTCACATTGGCGATGATACACAAAAATTGCATCGGAATTAAGAACATAAGGCACAATGCCGACTAATCTACTAGAAGACTGAGGTTCCTTCCCGTCTATGTTTTGAGCCTTTCCTGTGAGTCAAGTTTTAGATTCCGATTTTTCACTTCAGGTTTAGTGTATCCCGTGGACCTTCACTTTGACGATGAAACACAAAAATGGCATGTGAATTAAATACAAAAGGCACAATGCCAACTTAAGTACAAGAAGTCTGACTTTTCATAGTGTCTACGTTTCGAGCCCGTCCTGTGTCACCACTTTTAGATTCCGATGCACAACTGCAGGTTTAGTGTATCCCTTGGACCTTCACTTTGACGATGAAACACAGAAATTGCATAGGAATTAAAAACAAGAAGCACAATGCCGACTTAAGTACAGGAAGAGTGAGGCTTCTTACCGTCTATGTTTTGAGCCTTTCCAGTGAGGCCAGTTTTAGATTCCGTTGCTTCACTTCAGGTTTACTGTATCCCTTGCACCTTCACTTTGTCGATGATAAACCGTAATTGCATCGGAATAAAATACAAAAGGCACAAGGTCACATTAAGTACTAGAAGATTGACTTTTCTTAGTGTCTGGGTCACCAGTTTTAGATTCCGATGCACGACTGCAGATTTTGTTTATCCCTTGGGCCTTCACTTTGACGATGAGACACAGTAATTGCATCGGAATTAAATACAAAGGGGACTATACCGGCTTATGTACAAGAAGACTGACTTTTCTTAGTGTCTATGTTTTGAGCCTTGCCTGTTGTGGTGTCTCCGCCAGACACCACACTTGCTAGGTGGTAGCTTTAAATCGGCCGCGGTCCATTAGTACATGTCGGACCCGCGTGTCGCCACTTTCAGGGATCGCAGACCGAGCGCCACCACAAGGCAGGTCTCGAGAGACTGACTAGCACTCGCCCCAGTTGTACGAACGACGTAGCTAGCGTCTATACTGACGAAGCCTCGCTCCTTTGCTGAGCCGAAAGTTAGAATAGCCTTCAGCTAAGTCAATTTCTACGACCTAGCAAGGCGCCATTAGTAACATTGCATCTATCTAAAGAGTCTCACTTGTATCGCCACAAGCTCCAGATGTACCAAAAAGATGGATTAAAGTTAAGTATTTCAGAAGCTACGTACTTTTCTTCATAGCATTCATTACGTATCCAGTTTCAGACCTCACGCACCCTGCTTTAGCATAGCGCGTGCCTTTTGGCTTCCTCTCGTTGTGTCTAGGCTGTCTTGTCTAGACACAACATTTTTCGGCGACGAGTCAGCGAAAAGGGTCTTGTTCTTTCAAATTGCTTACATTTACTTGTGTCATGGCTTCGCCAGATGTACTGTCCGAATTTTATCGCTTGCAGAATCAGCAGACGCGGGCGTTATTGGATGCCCTTGGACAGCTCGTCCAGGGTCAACGTGCACTGCAAAACGATGCGGCAGCCGCCGCTTCACCGCTATCGCAGCCACAACATGCAGTTGCACCTCCATTCCGTAATTTTCACGCTGACGTGTAATCCTGGACGGAGTGGTCACGCCAGTTTGGATTTCATCTCGCCGCCTACAGAATTCAAGGTAACGAGCGGCAGCCTCATTTATTGGCGTGTGTAGGGGTTCAAACGTACCGTGTGATAGTGAAATTGTTTCCCCGACGCGACGTAGCAACTCTGTCCTACGAAGAAATTTTGTCTGCTTTAGATGCCTATTTCAAGGATACAGTCAACGTCGTTGCAAAAAGGTATACTTTCTTTCGTGCAAAACGTACGGCCAGTCAATCTAATAGGGAATGGGTTGCAACATTGCAAGGCCTTACAAGGGATTGTGCTTTTGAGTGTGAATGTGGACTCCCTTATTCAGATACTATGGTACGTGATGCAATAGCACAGAACGTTTCTGATGTTCGTATACGGGAACAGATTTTGAAACTAGTTAATCCCTCCCTTCAGCAAGTGATAGACATATTAGATAGACAAGACACGCTTGACTTTGCTCAGGAATCATATGCAACTTCGCCAGCAGTGTGTAACATTAACCGGCCCGCTGGGCGCGCTGCACGGACAGGTAAACTGCCCTCGCACACGTCCACGCAGCTGCCGCCACGCTCTAAACCAGGTGTGCCGCGGCAGCATACAACTGCAGTGAAATCATGCCCGCGATGTGCCACTAGACATTCGCGTGACAATTGCCCGTCACGCCAAGCTATTTGTTTTTACTGTAATAAAAAAGGACATGTTCAAAGTGTTTGGCAGAAAAAGCTCAGATCAGACACTCTTAATCATTTCCGGCCTTCTGCTTCGCGCTGGAATCGAACCAAGAATACTCAGGCTCGTGAACCTTCGCCCATGGACATTCATGTAATTAATTCCACTTCGTCCAGTCCCACTTTCTCTAACAGTGACTGTATTCGTCCCACAAAACGTGTGCGTCGACGTCGCCGGAAATCACGTCAGTTAGCAGGTGATGCTGTACCTGTATCAGTTCAAATTGCACGAGACAGTCGCTCTTGTCGTCAGCAGGACAATAAACTTTTTGTAGACTTGGACTTTCATGGCAAGGTCATACCATTCCAGCTCGATACCGGAGCTGCAGTTTCATTGATCAATCACGACACGTACAAACAACTGGGCGAACCTCCGTTGCGTGCCACAAATGTTAAGTTACATAGTTATTCAGGTCAGATTATCCCTGTGTTAGGGCAGTGCACTCTTCTTGCAACATACAAGGGACAAACAAAACTTGTGTCATTTTACGTTCTTCGTTCTTCTTCTGCAGTGAACTTGTTTGGTTTAGATTTATTTCAATTGTTTAATATGTCTATAGTAAATCAGGTCCTATCAGTGAATCAGACTGTGCCTTCAGACAGGGTTTCTCGTCTGTGTGAAGAATTTGGAGACATTTTTGCACCGGGCTTAGGTTGCGCTAAAAACTATGAAGCCCATTTGGAACTGAAAGTCAACGCGCAACCGAAATTTTTCAGAGCGCGCAATGTTCCTCACGCATTGCGTGATGAGGTCGCAAGAACATTACACGATTTAGAATCACAAGGTGTAATTGAACGTGTGCAGGCTTCTCTCTGGGCCTCACCCTTAGTAATTTTGCCAAAACCTTCTGGAAAATTGAGACTTTGTGTGGACTTCAAGGCCACTGTGAATCCACAACTAGTGACTGCAACTTTTCCTTTACCCCGCCCCGAAGATCTTTTTGATAAACTGTGCCCGGGTAAATACTTTTCGAAGTTGAACCTCGCCGATGCGTACTTGCAAATACCGGTGAACGAAGAATCCCAGCACGTCTTGGTGGTTACCACGCATCTTGGTTTGTACCGATTCAAAAGACTGCCATTCGGGTGTGCATCCGCCCCTGCATTGTTTCAGCTATATTTACAAACTGTTTGTGCGTCGGTCCCCACCGCTGCGAACTATCTGGACGATATTGTGATCTCCGGAAGGACAGATGACGAACATTGAGCGAATCTACGAACGTTATTTCAAGTGTTGCGACAAAATGGTCTTCGCTTGCGGAAGGACAAATGTGTGTTTTTGCTCGTGACTTGCCATATCTGGGACATGTAATCAATGCCCAAGGCATACATCCCAGTCCAGAGCACCTCCGTGCCATACAAGACTTGCCTTCGCCGCATAATTTGAAGCAGCTACAGAGTGTGTTGGGTAAAATTAACTATTATCATCGCTTTCTGCGCAATGCCTCTTCCATTTCAGCTCCGCTTCATCGCTTACGCCGTAAGGGTGTTCCGTTCGTCTGGACGACGGAATGCGAACGCGCCTTTCGCCAGTTGAAATTGGCGTTGCTTTCAAATACTTGCCTTACGCCATTCGATCCCCAGAAACCCCTTTTGTTGATGGTAGATGCATCGGATTTCGGGATCGGTGCTGTGCTTGCGCACAGAGATGGGTTGCATGATCGCCCAATTGCCTTTGCGTCCAAATTGCTCTCGTCTGCGCAAAGAAATTATTCACAGATAGAGAAAGAAGCTTTGGCTCTCGTCTTTGGTGTTACTAAGTTCCATGATTTCTTGTATGGTCGTCCCTTTACCATCATCACAGACCACAAACCTTTGACGTCACTTTTTCATCCGAACAAGCCTGTACCTCCGCGTACAGCGCAGAAGTTCATTTGCTGGTATATTTTCCTCTCGCAGTACCGCTACGATATCTTGTATCGGTCCACTGCTAAGCACGGAAACGCTGATGCTTTGTCCCGTTGGCCTGTTGCTGAGGATAGAGCATTCGATTCTTCCGAACATGCTGGCCTGTTCACTGATGCGGAAACCGATGACGTGGTCGAATCGTTTCCGATTGATTTTCGTCGTTTAGCTACAGCCACAGCTGCTGACCCTGTCCTTGCTACCGTTTGCGTTTTGTTGCTACGCAATGGCCTTTGTTGAAATCGCGGATTGAGGATCCGCTGGTTCACCGATTTTTTTGCTCACAAGGAGAGACTTTTTGTACGACGTGGTGTTTTGTTGTTGCGTTTTGATAATGATCAGTCCAGAGTCGTGGTCCCACGTTCGTTACAGTCCTCTGTCTTACGGCTTCTTCACCAAGGACATTGGGGTATAGCTCGAACGAAACAACTTGCTCGTCAGCACTGTACTTGCTTCGGAATCGATGCTGCGATTACGAATATGTGCTCTTCTTGCATGGCGTGTGCCGAACAACAATCCGCACCGCCGCAGAAAGTCTTTGCATGGCCAAAAGCCACTTCCCCTTGGCAACGCTTGTACATCGATTTTGCTGGTCCATTCTGGAATGCTCGATGGTTGGTTCTGGTAGATGCCTTCAGTAATTTTCCTTTTGTTGTCCAAATGTCTTCCACGACGTATTCTGCCACCATCCAAGCGTTGTCTGCTATCTTTTGCATTGAAGGTCTTCCGCAGACTATTGTTTCCGACAATGGCCCACAATTCATGTCCGCAGAGTTTCAGTCATTCTGCCAGGCCAATGGTATTCAACATCTGACATCCGCGCCGTTTTCGCCTCAGTCAAACGGTGCCGCTGAACGATTGGTCCGGACTTTCAAGTCCCAGATGTTGAAGTTGAAAGAGTCGCATTTTCGGGAGGACGCGTTGTTGGTCTTTTTGTCATCGTATCGCTCTCAGCCCCGAGATGGTCGCTATCCGGCTGGGTTGCTCCATGGTCGTCCTCATCGAACCTCGATGTCTTTGCTGCACCCGCCGCATCAGGTTCCTGTGCAGCGCCAGACTTCTGCTTTTGCTCCAGGTGACGTTGTATTCTATCGCAACCAACGAGGTTCACGGCGTTGGCTCGCAGGGCGCATTCTTCGCTGCCTCGGCCGCGCGATGTATTTGGTTTTGGGGGCCTCTGGTGAGGTGCGTCGGCATCTCAATCAGCTGCGCCTCTGTCGTCGCACGGGTTCTGCCGCTCCCCGTCTGCTTTCAGCGACGGTGCCGTCCGGTCAGCGCCCTGGGGACCCATCTACTGGCTCGCCTCATCCCCAGGTGTTACCGACGATGCCTTCCATTTTGCCCCATGGCGACGCGCCACCGCAGCTGCCGCTGCCGCCGCCTGTCCTCCAGCCGGCGCCGCCCGCAGTGGACGCTTCGCTGCAGCCGCCAAGCGCCTCCCTGGGTCACGCGCCGCCGATCGCTTCCCGTGACCAGCCGTCCTCCACCATGGAACTCTTGCCCGCTCCGGACCACATGGCGCCTTCGCGCGTCGGGTACCCCGACGCAATGGATGTCGACCTTCCACCCCTCCTGTCTCTTTACGGGCGCATACACCGCGTGTTGACGTGCACCCTGGAATAGGTTTTCAGGCGTTTCCTAACTCCCCTCGGACCGAATGGCCGGTTGCGGGTGGCACGGCCTCGCCTGTTGTTAGGCTCACCACCTCATTGCATACGTCAACATGAAGTCCTCCCCACGGCGGGCGGAAGCCTTATAACACGACCGTTCGCCGATTTGCGGGGGAGGAATGTGATGTCTCCGCCAGACACCACCCTTGCTAGGTGGTAGTTTTAAATCGGCCGCGGTCCATTACTACATGTCGGACCCGCGTGTCGCCACTGTCAGGGATCGCAGACCGAGCGCCACCACAAGGCAGGTCTCGAGAGACTGACTAGCACTCGCCCCAGTTGTACGGACGACGTAGCTAGCGACTATACTGACGAAGCCTCGCTCCTTTGCCGAGCCGATAGTTAGAACAGCCTTCAGCTAAGTCAATGGCTACGACCTAGCAAGGCACCATTAGTAACATTGCATCTATCTAAAGAGTCTCACATGTATCGCCACAAGCTCCAGATGTACCAAAAGGATGGATTAAAGTTAAGTATTTCAGAAGCTACGTACTTTTCTTTATAGCATTCATTACGTATCCTGTTTAGACCTCACGCACCCTGCTTTAGCATAGCGCGTGCCTTTCGGCTTCCTCTCATTCTGTCTATGCTGTCTTGTCTGGACACAACACTGTGAGACCAGTTTTGGATTCCAATGCTTCACTTCAGGTTTACTGTATCACTTGGACCTTCACTTTGACGATGAAACACAGAAATTACATCGGAATTAAATACAAAAGGCACAACGCCGAACTAAGTACAAGAAGACTGAGTCTCCTTACCGTCTATGTTTTGAGCCTTTCCTGTGGGACCAGTTTTAGATTTAGATGCTTCACTTCAGTTTTACTTTATCCCTTGGACCTTCACATTGACGATGAAACACAGAAATTGCATCGGATTTAAATACAAAATGCACTATGCCGACTAAAGTACAAGAAGACTGACTTTTCTTAGTGTCTATGTTTCCAGCCTTTCCTGTGTCACCAATTTTGGATTCCGATGCACAACTGCAGGTTGACTGTATCCTTTGGACCTTCACATTGACGATGAAACACAGTAATTGCATCGGAATGAAATACGAAAGGCATAATGCCGACTTAAGTACAAGAAGACTAACTTTTCTTAGTGTCTATGTTTTGAGCCTTTCCTGTGTCACCAATTTTAGATTGCGATGCTCAACTGCAGATTTACTGCATCCCTTGGACCATCACATTGACGATGAAACACAGATATTGCATCGGAATTACATACAAAGGGCACAATGCCGACTTCAGTAGAAGAACACTGAGTTTTCTTGCCGTCTATGTTTTGAGCCTTCCCTGTGAGACCAGTTTTAGATGTCGACGCACAACTGCATATTTACTCTACTCCTTGGACCTTCACATTGACGATGAAACTGTGAAATTGCATCGAAATTAAATACTAAAGGCACAATGCCGACTTCAGTACAAGAAGACTGAGTCTTCACACCGTCTATGTTTTGACCCTTTCCTGTAAGACCAGTTTTAGATTCCGATGCTTCACTTGAGGTTTACTGTATCCCTTGGACATTCACACTGACGATGAAACACTGATATCGCATCAGAATTAAATACATAAGGCACATAGCCGACTTAAGTACTAGATGACTGAGTCTTCTTTCCGTCTATGTTTCGTCCCTTTCCTGTGAGACCAGTTTTAGATTTTGGTGCTTCACGTCAGGTTTACTGTATCCCTTGGGAATTCACATTGACGATGAAACACTGAATTTGCATCGGAATTAAATCCAAAAGGCACAATGCCGTCTTAAGTACAAGAAGACTGAGTCTTCTCTCTGTCTGTGGTCTGAGCCTTTCCTGTGTCACCAGTTTTAGATTCCGATTCACAACTGCAGATTTACTGCGTCACTTGGACCTTCACATTGACGATGAAACACAGAAATAGCATCGGAATTAAATACATAGGGCACAATGATGACTTAAGTAGAAGCAGACTGAGTTTTCTTGCTGTCTATGTTTTGAGCTTTCCCTGTGAGACCAGTCTTAGATTCCGATGCTTACGTGAGGTTTACTGTATACCTTGGACTTTCACATTAACGATGAAGCACAAAAATTGCATCCGAATTAAATACAAAAGTCACAATACCGACTAAATTACATGAAGACTGAGTCTTCTTACGGTCTATGTTTTGAGCCCTCCCTGTGAGACCAGTTTTAGATTCCGGTGCTTCACTTCTGGTTTATTGTATCCCTTGGACCTTCACATTAACGATGAAACGGAAGATTTGCATCGGAATTAAAAACAAAAGGCACAATGCCGACTTAAGTACAAGAAGACTGACTTTTCTTAGTGTCTGTGTTTTGAGCCTATCCTGTTTCACCACTTTTAGATTCCGATGCACAACTGCAGTCTTACTGTATACCTTGGGCCTTCACATTGACGATGAAACACTGAAATTGATTCGGAATTAAATACAAGAGGCACAATGCCAACGTAAGTACAAGAAGACTGAGTCTTCTCACCGTCTATGTTTTGAGCCTTTCTTGTGAGACCAGTTTTAAATTCCGATGCACAACTGCAGGTTTACTGTATCCCTTGGACGTTCACATTGACGATGAAACACAGAAAATGCATCGGAATTAAATACAAAAGGCACAATGCCGACTTACGTATAAGAAGACTGACTTTTGTTAGTGTCCATGTTTCAAGCCTGTCCTGTGTCACCAGTTTTAGATTCCGATGCACGACTGCAGGTTTTCTATATCCCTTGGGCCTTCACTTTGACGATGAGACACAGTAATTGCATCGGAATTAAATACAAAGGGGACAATGCCGGCTTATGTACAAGAAGACTGACTTTTCTTAGTGTCTTTGTTTTGAGCCTTGCCTGTGTGTGGTGTCTCCGCCAGACACCACACTTGCTAGGTGGTAGTTTTAAATCGGCCGCGGTCCATTTGTACATGTCGGACCCGCGTGTCGCCACTTTCAGGGATCGCAGACCGAGCGCCACCACAAGGCAGGTCTCGAGAGACTGACTAGCACTCGCCCCAGTTTTACGGACGACGTAGCTAGCGACTATACTGACGAAGCCTCGCTCCTTTGCCGAGCCGATAGTTAGAATAGCCTTCAGCTAAGTCAATGGCTACGACCTAGCAAGGCGCCATTAGTAACATTGCATGTATCTAAAGAGTCTCACTTGTATCGCCATAAGCTCCAGATGTACCAAAAGGATGGATTAAAGTTAAGTATTTCAGAAGCTACGTACTTTTCTTTATAGCATTCATTACGTATCCTGTTCAGACCTCACGCACCCTGCTTTAGCATAGCGCGTGTCTTTCGTCCTCCTCTCATTCTGTCTATGCTGTCTTGTCTCTACACAACACTGTGAGACCAGTTTTGGATTCGAATCCTTCACTTCAGTTTTACTGTATCACTTGGACCTTCACTTTGACGATGAGACTCAGAAATTGCATCGGAATTAAATACAAAAGGCACAACGCCGAACTAAGTACAAGAAGACTGAGTCTCCTTACCGTCTATGTTCTGAGCCTTTCCTGTGAGACCAGTTTTAGATTTAGATGCTTCACTTCAGTTTTACTTTATCCCTTGGACCTTCACATTGACGATGAAACACAGAAATTGCATCGGATTTAAATATAAAATGCACTATGCCGACTTAAGTACAAGAAGACTGACTTTTCTTAGTGTCTATGCTTTGAGCCTTTCCTGTGTCACCAATTTTAGATTCCGATGCTCAACTGCAGATTTACTGCATCCCTTGGACCATCACATTGACGATGAAACACAGATATTGCATCGGAATTACATACAAAGGGCACAATACCGACTTAATTAGAAGAACACTGTTTTTTCTTGCTGTCTATGTTTTGAGCCTTCCCTGTGAGACAAGTTTTAGATTCCGATGCACAACTGCATATTTACTCTGCTCCTTGGACCTTGACATTGACGATGAAACTGTGAAATTGCATCGGAATTAAATACTAAAGGCACAATGCTGATTTCAGTACAAGAAGACTGAGTCTTCACACCGTCTATGTTTTGACCATTTCCTGTAAGACCAGTTTTAGATTCCGATGCTTCACTTGAGGTTTACTGTATCCCTTGGACATTCACATTGACGATGAAACACTGATATCGCATCGGAATTAAATACATAAGGCACATAGCCGACTTAAGTACTAGATGACTCAGTCTTCTTTCCGTCTATGTTTCGACCCTTCCCTGTGAGACCAGTTTTAGATTCCGATGCTTCACGTCAGGTTTACTGTATCCCTTGAGCCTTCACATTGACGATGAAACACTGAAATTGCATCGGAATTAAATACAAAAGCACAATGCCGTCTTAAGTACAAGAAGACTGAGTCTTCTCTCTGTCTATGGTTTGAGCCTTTCCTCTGTCACCAGTTTTAGATTCCGATTCACAACTGCAGATTTACTGCATCACTTGGACCTTCACATTGACGATGAAGCACAGAAATAGCATCGGAATTAAATACATAGGGCACAATACCGACTTAAGTAGAAGAACCTGAGTTTTCTTGCTGTCTATGTTTTGAGCCTTCCCTGTGAGACCAGTTTTAGATTTCGATGTTTCACGTGAGGTTTACTGTATGCGTTGGACTTTCACATTAACGATGAAGCACAAAAATTGCATCCGAATTAAATACAAAAGTCAGAATACCGCCTTAATTACATGAAAACTGAGTCTTCTTACGGTCTATGTTTTGAGCCCTTCCTGTGAGACCCGTTTTAGATTCCGATGCTTCACTTCTGATTTATTGTATCCCTTGGACCTTCACATTAACGATGAAACGGAACAATTGCATCGGAATTAAAAACAAAAGGCACATGCCGACATTAGTACAAGAAGACTGACTTTTCATAGTGTCTGTGTTTTGAGCCTATCCTATTTCACCACTTTTAGATTCCGATGCACAACTGCAGTTTTACTGTAAACCTTGGACCTTCACATTGACGATGAAACAGAGAAATTGATTCGGAATTAAATACAAAAGGCACAATGCCAACGTAAGTACAAGAAGACTGAGTCTTCTCACCGATTATGTTTTGAGCCTTCCCTGTGAGACCAGTTTTAAATTCCGATGCACAACTGCAGGTTTACTGTATCCCTTGGACCTTCACATTGACGATGAAACACAGAAATTGCATCGGATTTAAATACAAAATGCACTATGCCGAATTAAGTACAAGAAGACTGACTTTTCTTAGTGTCTATGTTTCCAGCCTTTCCTGTGTCAACAGTTTTGGATTCCGATGCACAACTGCAGGTTTACTGTATCCTTCGGACCTTCACATTGACGATGAAACACAGTAATTGCATCGGAATGAAATGCGAAAGGCATAATGCCGACTTAAGTACAAGAAGACTGACATTTCTTAGTGTCTATGTTTTGTGTCTTTCCTGTGTCACCAATTTTAGTTTCCGATGCTCAACTGCAGATTTACTGCATCCCTTGTACCATCACATTGACGATGAAACACAGATATTGCATCGGAATTACATACAAAGGGCACAATGCCGACTTTAGTAGAACAACACTGAGTTTTCTTGCTGTCTATGTTTTGAGCCTTCCCTGTGAGACCAGTTTTAGATTCTGATGCACGACTGCTGGTTTACTGTGTCCCTTGGACCTTCACTTTGACGATAAAACACAGAAATTGATTCGGAATTAAATACAAAATGCACAATGCCGACGTAAGTACAAGAAGACTGAGTCCTCTCACCGTCTATGATTTGAGCCTTTCCTGTGAGACCAGTTTTAGTTTCCGATGCAGAACTGCAGGTTTACTGTATCCCTTGGACCTTCACATTGACGATGAAACACAGAAAATGCATCGGAATTAAATATAAAAGGCACAATGCCGACTTACGTACAACAAGACTGACTTTTGTTAGTGTCCATGCTTCAAGCATGTCCTGTATTACCAGTTTTAGATTCCGATGCACAACTGCAGGTTTACTGTATCCCTCGGGCCTTCACATTGATGATGAAACACAGAAATTGCATCGGAATGAAATACGAAGGGCACAATGCCGACTTATGCACAGTAGACTGATTTTTCTTGCTGACTATGTTTTGAGCCGTTGCTGTGAGACCATTTTCAGATTCCGATGCTTCACTTCAGGTTTACTATATCCCTTGGACCTTCACTTTGACGATGAAACACATAAATTTCATCGGAATAAAATACAAAAGGAACAACGCCGATTTAAGTACAAGAAGACTGACTAATCTTAGAGTCTATGTTTAGAGCCTTTACTGTGTCACCAGTTTTAGGTAAAGATGCACAACTGCAGATTTACTGCTTCCCTTGGTCCATCACATTGACGAAGAAACACAGAACTTGCATCCGAATTAAAAACAAAAGGCACAATGCCGACCTAAGTAGAAGAAGACTGAGTTCTCTTAATGCCTACGTTTTGAGCCTTCCCTGTGAGACCAGTCTTAGACTCTGATGCTTCACGTCAGGTTTACTATATCCCTTGGACAATCACTTTAACGATGAAACACAAAAATAACATCGGAATTAAGTACAAAATTCACAAGGTCGCCTTAAGTACTAGAAGATTGACTTTTCTTAGTGTCTATGTTTGAGGCTCTCCTGTGTTACCAGTTTTAGATTCCGATGCACGACTGCCGGTTTACTGTATTCCTTGTACCTTCACATTGACGATGAAACACAGAAATTACATAGGAATGAAATACAAAAGACCGTCTATGTATGAGCCTATCCTGTAAGACCAGTTTTAGATTCCGATGCTTCACTTGAGGTTTACTGTATACCTTGGACCTTCACTTTGGCGATGATACGAAGAAATTGCATCGGATTTAAATACAAAATGCACTATGCCGACTAAAGTACAAGAAGACTGACTTTTCTTAGTGTCTATGTTTCCAGCCTTTCCTGTGTCACCAGTTTTGGATTCCGATGCACAACTGCAGGTTTACTGTATCCTTTGGAACTTCACATTGACGATGAAACACAGTAATTGCATCGGAATGAAATACGAAAGGCATAATGCCGACTTAAGTACAAGAAGACTGACTTTTCTTAGTGTCTATGTTTTGAGCCTTTCCTGTGTCACCAATTTTAGATTCCGATGCTCAACTGCAGATTTACTGCATCCCTTGGAACATCACATTGACGATGAAACACAGATATAGCATCGGAATTACATACAAAGGGCACAATGCCGACTTTTGTAGAAGAACACTGAGTTTTCTTGCTGTCTATGTTTTGAGCCTTCACTGTGAGACCAGTTTTAGATTCCGATGCACAACTGCATATTTACTCAACTCCTAGGACCTTCTCATTGACGATGAAACGGTGAAATTGCATCGGAATTAAATACTAAAGCCACAATGCCGACTTCAGTACTAGAAGGATGAGTCTTCACAAAGTCTATGTTTTGACCCTTTCCTGTATGATCAGTTTTAGATTCCGATGCTTCACTTGAGGTTTACTGTATCCCTTTGGACATTCACATTGACGATGAAATACTGATATCGCATCGGAATTAAATACATAAGGCACATAGCCGACTTAAGTACTAGATGATTGAGTCTTCTCTCCGTCCATGTTTCGACCCTTCCCTGTGAGACCAGTTTTAGATTCCGATGCTTCACGTCAGGTTTATTGTATCCCTTGGGCCTTCACATTGACGATGTAACACTTAAATTGCATCCGAATTAAATACAAAAGGCACAATGCCGTCTTAAGTACAAGAAGACTGAGTCTTCTCTTTGTCTATGGTATGAGCCTTTCCTGTGCCACCAGTTTTAGATTCCGATTCACAACTGCAGATTTACTGCATCACTTGGACCTTCACATTGACGATGAAACACAGAAATAGCATCGGAATTAAATACATAGGGCGCAATGCCGACTTAAGTAGAAAAAGACTGAGTTTTCTTGCTGTCTATGTTTTCAGCCTTCCCTGTGAGACCAGTTTTAGATTCCGATGCTTCACTTCTGGTTTATTGTATCCCTTGGACCTTCACATTAACGATGAAACGGAACAATTGCATCGGAATAAAAAACAAAAGGCACAATGCCGACTTAAGTACAAGAAGACTGACTTTTCGTAGTGTCTGTGTTTTGAGCCTATCCTGTTTCACCACTTTTATATTCCGATGCACAACTGCAGTTTTACTGTATCCCTTGGACCTTCACTTTGACGATGAAACACATAAATTTCATCGGAATAAAATACACAAGGAACAATGCCGACTTAAGTACAAGAAGACTGACTAATCTTAGAGTCTATGTTTAGAGCCTTTACTGTGTCACCAGTTTTAGATAAAGATCCACAACTGCAGATTTACTGCATCCCTTGGTCCATCACATTGACGATGAAACACAGAACTTGCATCCGAATTAAAAACAAAGGGCACAATGCCGACCTAAGTAGAAGAAGACTGAGTTCTCTTGCTGCGTACGTTTTGAGCCTTCCCTGTGAGACCAGTCTTAGACTCCGATGCTTCACGTCAGGTTTACTGTATCCCTTGGACATTCACTTTAACGATGAAACACAAAAATAGCATCGGAATTAAATACAAAATTCACAAGGTCGCCTTAAGTACTAGAAGATTGACTTTTCTTAGTGCCTATGTTTGAGGCTCTCCTGTGTTACCAGTTTTAGATTCCGATGCACAACTGCAGATTTACTTTATTCCTTGGACCTTCACATTAACGATGTAGCACAGAAATTGCGTGGCAACTAAATACAAAAGGCACAGTGTAGAATTAAGTACAAGAAAACTGAGTCTTCTTACGGTCTATGAATTGAGCCTTTGCTGTGAGACCATTTTTGGATTCCGAAGCTTCACTTCAGGTTTACTGTATCCCTTAGACCTTCACGTTGACGATGAAACTCATAAATTGCATCGGAATTAAATACAAAAGGCACAATACAGACATAAGTACAAGAAGCCTAAGTCTTCTTACCGTCTATGTTTTGAGCCTATCCTGTGTCACCAGTTTTAGATTCCGATGCGCAACTGCAGGTTCACTGTATCCCTTGGACCTTCACATTGACGATGAAGCACAGAAATTGCATCAGGAATCAAATACAAAAGGCCCAATGCCGAATTAAGCAGAAGAAGACTGAGTCTTCTCATGGTCTATGTTTTAAGCCTTTGCTGTGAGAAGAGTTTTAAATTGCGATGTATTACTTCAGGTTTACTGTAACCCTTGGACGTTCACTTTGACGATGAAACACAAAAATAGCATCGGATG
Source organism: Schistocerca serialis cubense (assembly GCF_023864345.2). Classification (NCBI taxonomy): domain Eukaryota; kingdom Metazoa; phylum Arthropoda; class Insecta; order Orthoptera; family Acrididae; genus Schistocerca; species Schistocerca serialis. The sequence continues at coordinate 803,765,585 of NC_064642.1, forward strand.
TAAATACAAAAGGCACAATGCCGACATAAGTACAAGAAGACTGGTGTTTGTAAATGTCTATGTTTTGAGCCCATCCGGTGTCACCAGTTTTAGATTCCGATGCACAATTGCATTTTTACTGTATCCCTTGTACCTTCACATTGGCGATGAAACACAGAAATTGCATTGGAATTAAATACAAAAGGCACAATGCCGGCTTAAGTACAAGAAGCCTGAGTCCTCTTACTGTCTATGGTTTGAGCCTTTCCTGTGTCACCAGTTTTAGATTCCGGTGCACAACTGCAGGTTTACTGTATCCCTTGGCCCTTCACATTAACGATGAAACACAGAAATTGCATCGGAATAAAATACAAAAAGCACAATGCCGACTTATCTACATGAAGACTGACTCTTCTCAGTGCCTATGTTTCCAACTTATCCTGTGTCTCCAGTTTTAATTCCGATGCTCAACTGCAGATTTACTCCATTCCTTGGACCATCACATTGACGATGAAACACAGATATTGCATCGGAAGTAAATACGAGGGTTATTACAAAAGTAAGGTCCGATTGATTGCCAAATTGAAACCACAGTGAACATCAGAAATGTTTTACTTGTAACAATTAGCTGCACCTTTCAGCTACTTCTCTACGTAGTCGCCGTTCTGACTTAGACTTTTGTCATAGCGTTGTACCAACTTTTCAATAGCCTCATCATCGAAGGCAGCCGCCAGTGCTTTCCGCCAATTCTCCACGCTGGCCTACACCTCGTTGTCTGTGTCAAAATGTTGTCGTCAAAGACAGCGGTTCATGTGACCAGAGATGAAACTCAGGGGGAGACAATTGCGGACTGTATTGTGGGTAATCTAACATTTCCATTTGAAAACGATGCAGGAGAATCTTCATTGCCCCTGCAGAATGCGGCTGAGAATTGTCGTGAAGACGAAACAGCACGACAGTTATGTAATGTTGGCTGCATAGCTTTAGGCGAAATTTTTCACCAGGCCCTCGTACTTGGCGGCAGATACTATTTTCTAGACATCTTTACGCACTCACTGCGAGCTCAGAAATGAGAAGAGCGACGTGATGCTAACTGGGGTTATACTAGAGACACTACCCAACACATCTGTGCAAAGCTTTATCGGATTTTCATAGTCGTTTCCATTTCGCGACCGATCGGACCTTACTTTTGGAATAACCCTCGTACAAAGGGCACAATGTCAACGTAAGTAGATAAAGACTGAGTTCTCCTGCTGCATATGTTTTGAGATTTCCCTGTGATACCAGTTTTAGACTCCAATGCTTTATGTCAGGTTTACTATATCCCTTGGACCTTCACATTGACGATGGAACACGGAAATTGCATCGGAAATAAATGCGAAAGGCACAATGCCGACATAAGTACAAGAACGCTGAATCTTCTTACTGTCTATGGTTTGAGGCTTTACTGTGTCGACAGTTTTAAATTCCGATGCTCAACTGCAAATTTACTGCATCGCTTGGACCATCACATTGACGATGAAACACAGAAATTGCATCGGAATTAAATACATAGGGCGCAATGCCGACTTAAGTAGAAGAAGACTGAGTTTTCTTGCTGTCTATGTTTTTAGCCTTCCCTGTGAGACCAGTTTTAGATTCCGATGCTTCACTTCTGGTTTATTGTATCCCTTGGACCTTCACATTAACGATGAAACGGAACAATTGCATCGGAATTAAAAACAAAAGGCACAATGCCGACTTAAGTACAAGAAGACTGACTTTTCGTAGTGTCTGTGTTTTGAGCCTATCCTGTTTCACCACTTTTATATTCCGATGCACAACTGCAGTTTTACTGTATACCTTGGACCTTCACATTGACGATGAAACTCAGAAATTGATTCGGAATTAAATACAAAAGGCACAATGCCGACGTAAGTACGAGAAGACTGAGTCTTCTCACCGTCTATGTTTTGAGCCTTTCCTGTGAGACCAGTTTTAGATTCCGATGCACAACTGCAGGTTTACTGCATCCCTTGGACCTTCACATTGACGATGAAACACAGAAAATGCATCGGAATTAAATACAAAAGGCACAATGCCGACTTACGTACAAGAAGACTGACTTTTGTTAGTGTCCATGTTTCAAGCCTGTCCTGTGTCACCAGTTTTAGATTCCGATGCACAACTGCAGGTTTACTGTATCCCTTGTTCCTTCTCATTGATGATGAAACACAGAAATTGCATCGGAATGAAATACGAATGGCACAATGCCGGCTTATGAACAAGAAGACTGAGTTGTCTTGCTGTCTATGTTTTGAGCCATTTCTGTGAGACCAGTTTTAGATTCAGATGCTTCACTTCAGGTTTACTGTATCCCTTGGACCTTCACTTTGACGATGAAACACATAAATTTCATCGGAATAAAATACAAACGGAACAATGCCGACTTAAGTACGAGAAGACTGACTAATCTTAGTGTCTATGTTTAGTGCCTTTACTGTGTCACCAGTTTTAGGTAAAGATTCACAACTGCAGATTTACTGCATCTTTTTGTCCATCACATTGACGATGAAACACAGAACTTGCATCCGAATTAAAAACAAAGGGCACAATGCCGACCTAAGTAGAAGAAGACTGAGTTCTCTTGCTGCGTACGTTTTGAGCCTTCCCTGTGAGACCAGTCTTTGACTCCGATGCTTCACGTCAGGTTTACTGTATCCCTTGGACATTCACTTTAACGATGAAACACAAAAATAGCATCGGAATTAAATACAAAATTCACAAGGTCGCATTAAGTACTAGAAGATTGACTTTTCTTAGTGCGTATGTTTGAGGCTCTCCTGTGTTACCAGATTTAGACTCCGATGCACAACTGCAGATTTACTTTATTCCTTGGACCTTCACATTAACGATGTAGCACAGAAATTGCATGGCAACTAAATACTAAAGGCACAGTGTAGAATTAAGTACAAGAAGACTGAGTCTTCTTACGGTCTATGAATTGAGTCTTTCCTGTGTCACCAGCTTAAGATTCCGATGCCTCACTTCAGGTTTACTCTATCCCTTGGACCATCACATTGACGATGAAACACAGAAATTGCATTGGAATTAAATACAAAAGGCACAATGCCGGCTTAAGTACAAGAAGCCTGAGTCTTCTTACCGTCTATGTTTTGAGCCTATCCTGTGTCACCAGTTTTAGATTCCGATGCGCAACTGCAGGTTCACTGTATCCCTTGGTCCTTCACATTGACGATGAAGCACAGAAATTGCATCAGGAATCAAATACAAAAGGCCCAAAGCCGAATTAAGCAGAAGAAGACTGAGTCTTCTCATGGTCTATGTTTTAAGCCTTTGCTGTGAGAAGAGTTTTAAATTGCGATGTATTACTTCAGGTTTACTGTAACCCTTGGACGTTCACTTTGACGATGAAACACAAAAATAGCATCGGATGTAAATACAAAAGGCACGATGCCGACATAAGTACAAGTAGACTGATGTTTGTAAATGTCTATGTTTGAGCCCATCCGGTGTCACCAGGTTTTAGATTCCGATGCACAATTGCATTTTTACTGTATCCCTTGTACCTTCACATTGGCGATGAAACACAGAAATTGCATTGGAATTAAATACAAAAGGCACAATGCCGGCTTAAGTACAAGAAGCCTGAGTCCTCTTACTGTCTATGGTTTGAGCCTTTCCTGTGTCACCAGTTTTAGATTCCGGTGCACAACTGCAGGTTTACTGTATCCCTTGGCCCTTCACATACGATGAAACACAGAAATTGCATCGGAATTAAATACAAAAAGCACAATGCCGACTTATCTACATGAAGACTGCCTCTTCTCAGTGCCTATGTTTCCAACTTAACCTGTGTCTCCAGTTTTAATTACGATTGTCAACTGCAGATTTACTCCATTCCTTGGACCATCACATTGACGATGAAACACAGATATTGCATCGGAAGTAAATACAAACGGCACAATGCCGACGTAAGTAGATAAAGACTGAGTTCTCCTGCTGCATATGTTTTTGATTTCCCTGTGATACCAGTTTTAGACTCCAATGCTTTATGTCAGGTTTACTGTATCCCTTGGACCATCACATTGACGATGGAACACTGAAATTGCATCGGAAATAAATGCGAAAGGCACAATGCCGACATAAGTACAAGAACGCTGAATCTTCTTACTGTCTATGGTTTGAGCCTTTACTGTGTCGACAGTTTTAAATTCCGATGCTCAACTGCAAATTTACTGCATCGCTTGGACCATCACATTGACGATGAAACACAGAAATTGCATCGGAATTAAATACAAAGTGCACAATGCCGAATTACGTAGAAGAAGACTGAGTTTTCTTGCTGTCTATGACCTGGGCCTTCCCTGTGAGACCAGTTTTATATTCCGAGTCTTCCCTTCAGGTTTACTGTATCCCTTGCACATTCACTTTAACGATGAATCACAAAAATTGCATCAGAATTAAATACAAAAGGCATAAGGTCGCCTTAAGTACTAGAAGATTGACTTTTCATCGTTCCTATGTTTCAGCATCTCCTGTGTTACCAGTTTTAGATTCCGATGCACAACTGCCGATTTACTGTATCCCTTGGACCTTCACATTGACGATGTAGCACAGAAATTGCATGGCAACTAAATACAAAAGGCACAGTGTAGAATTAAGTACAAGATGACTGGGTCTTCTTACGGTCTCTGAATTGAGCCTTTGCTGTGAGACCAGTTTTGGATTCCGATGCTTCACTTCAGGTTTACTGTATCCCTTAGTCCTTCACGTTGACGATGAAACTCATTAATTGCATCGGAATTAAATACAAAAGGCACAATGCAGACATAAGTACAGGAAGACTGCGTCTTCTTACTGCCTATGATATGAGTCTTTCCTGTGTCACCAGCTTTAGATTCCGATGCGTCACTTCAGGTTTACTCTATCCCTTGGACCTTCACATTGCCGATGAAACACAGAAATTGCATTGGAATTAAATACAAAAGGCACAATGCCGGCTTAAGTACAAGAAGAATGACTATTCTTAGTGTCTCTTTATTGAGCCTTTCCTGTGTTACCAGTTTTAGATTCCGATGCTCAACTGCAAATTTACTGCATCGCTAGGACCATCACATTGACGATGAAACACAGAACTTGCATCGGAATTAAATACAAAGTGCACAATGCCGACTTAAGTAGAAGAAGACTGAGTTTTCTTGCTGTCTATGATCTGAGCCTTACCTGTGAGACCAGTTTTAGACTCCGATGCTTCACGTCAGGTTTATTGTATCCCTTGGACCTTCACATTGACGATGAAACACAGAAATGGCATCGGAATTAAATACAAAGGGCACAATGCCGACTTAAGTCGAAGAAGACTGAGTTTTCTTGCTGTCTTTGTTATGAGAATTCCCTGTGAGACCAGTTTTAGATTTCGATGCTTCACTTCAGGTTTACTGTATCCCTAGGACGTTCACATTTCCGATGAAACACAGAAATTGCATCGGAATTAAATAAAAAAGGCACAATGCCGACTTAAGTACAAGAAGAATGACTATTCTTAGTGTCTCTTTATTGAGCCTTTCCTGTGTCACCAGTTTTAGATTCCGATGCTCAACTGCAAATTTACTGCATCGCTAGGACCATCACATTGACGATGAAACACAGAACTTGCATCGGAATTAAATACAAAGTGCACAATGCCGACTTAAGTAGAAGAAGACTGAGTTTTCTTGCTGTCTATGATCTGAGCCTTACCTGTGAGACCAGTTTTAGACTCCGATGCCTCACGTCAGGTTTATTGTATCCCATGGACCTTCACATTGACGATGAAACACAGAAATGGAATCGGAATTAAATACAAAGGGCACAATGCCGACTTAAGTCGAAGAAGACTGAGTTTTCTTGCTGTCTTTGTTATGAGAATTCCCTGTGAGACCAGTTTTAGATTCCGATGCTTCACTTCAGGTTTACTGTACCCCTTACACCTTCACTTTGAAGACGAAACACATAAATTGCATCGGAATTAAATACAAAAGGCATAATGCTGACGTAAGTATAGGAAGACTGACTATTCTTAGTGTGTATGTATTGTGCCTTTCCTGTGTCACCAGTTTTAGGTTCCGATGCTCAACTGCAAATTTACTGCATCGCTAGGACCAATACATTGTCTATGAAACACAGAAATTGCATCGGAATTAAATACAAAGTGCACAATGCAGACTTAAGTACAAGAAGACTGAGTCTTCCTACTGTCTATTGTTTGTGCCTTTCCTGTGTCACCAGTTTTAGATTCCGATACACAACTGCAGGTTTACTGCATCCCTTGGACCTTCACATTGACGATGAAACACAGAAATTGCATCGAAAATTAATACAAAAGGCACAATGCCGACTTAAGTAGAGGAAGACTGAATTTTCTTGCTGTCAATGCGTTGAGCCTTCGATGTGAGACCAGATTTAGACTCCAATGCTTCACGTCATTTTTGCTGCATCCATTGGACCATCACATTGACAATGAAACACAGAAATTGGATCGGAATAAATACAAAGGGCACAATGCCGATTTAAGCAGAATGATGAGTTCTCTTGCTGTCTATGCTTTGAGCCTTCCCTGCGAGACCAATTTAGATTCCGATGCTTCACGTCAGGTTTACTATATCCCTTGGACCTTCACATTGACGAAGAAGCACAGAAATTGCATCGGAATTAAACGCCACACACAATGCCGTCTAAAGTACAAGAAGACTGAGTCTTCTTACTGTCTATGATTTTAGCCTTTCTTGTGTCACCAGTTTTAGATACCGATGCACACCTGCAGGAGTACTGTATCCCTTGGACCTTCACACTGACGATGAAGCATAGAAATCTCGTCGGAATTAAATACAAAAGACACAATGCCGAATTAAGTACAAGAAGACTGAGTCCTCTTACGTTCTATGTTTTGAGCTTTTGCTGTGAGACCAGTTTTAGATTCCGTTATTTCACTTCAGGTTTGCTGTATCCCTTAACATTTACTTTACGATGAATCACATAAATTGCATCGGAATTAAATACAAAGTGCACAGTGCCGACTTAAGTAGAAGAAGACTGAGTTCTCTTGCTGTCTATGATCTGGGCCTTCCCAGTGAGACCAGTTTCAGATTCCGAATCTTCACTTCAGGTTTACTGTATCCCTCAACATTCACTTTGACGATGAAACACAGTAATTGCTTCGGAATTAAATACAAAGGGCACAACGCCGGCTTATGTTCAAGAAAATTGACATTTCTTAGTGTCTATGATTTGAGCCCCTCCTGTGAGACCAGTTTTAGTTGCTAATGCTTCACTTCAGGTTTACTCTATCACTTGGACCTTCACTATGACGTGGAAACACAGAAATTGCATCGGATTTAAATACAAAAGGCACAATGCCGACTTAAGTACAAGCACACTGACTTCTCATAGTGTCTATGCTTCGAGATTGACCTGTGTCACCAGTTTTAGATTCCGATGCAGATTTACTGTATTCTTTGGACGTTCACATCGTCGAAGTAGCACCGAAATTGCATGGTAATTAAATACAAAAGGCACAGTGCCGAATTAAGTACAAGAAGACTGTGTCTTCGTACGGTCTTTGATTTGAGCCTTTGCTGTGACACCAGTTTTAGATTCCGATGCTTCACTTCAGGCTTACTGTATCCCTTAGACCTTCACGTTGACGATGAAACACAGAAATTGCATCGGAATTAAATACAAAAGGAACTCGCAGTCGAGCAGCCGGCCCGAGCGGAACGCTGCTCTCTGCACCTGGCGTAGCTGCCCGCGGATAGCTCCTCGGAGTGGTCTCTAATAAGCTACAACTGGCGTAGCTGCCAGTGACGCTCTTCTGAGCGGCACGAACCCGCGCAAGCTGCTTAACGCTTTCGGGCGCTAAGTGGCAAGAGCTTCGGCTCCACTTCCTGCAACTTCGGTTGCAAATCTCCCCAGCGGGACTCTCCCGTTCTTTGGTAGGGTAATCTCAGTGTCAGGGGCCCGTTCACGTCGGATAACCCCGCGCACTGTAGGCCGCTCTCTTCAACCCGCGCTCTCTTGCGCCGCGCATTGTACTCCGCGCAGATAGGTCGTAGGGACACCCCTCTTCTGTAGGAACAAGGTACACAGCGCTTTCGCTAAAAAGCATTATTGTCGCTCCTTAAAAAGAGCAAAATTGTCGTGTTCCATCCTTCCCTATCCAAATAAATAATTACTCCTGAAACAGCAAAGATGTCCGATCTTTCCTGTGCTTCCCCACCACTCACCCGCAGCAAAGCTGCAGCACAAGAGGCGGTAATGCCGGCTACTCCCGCCATCATTTCCGTCCCGCTGTCCACCTTCCAGGAGCAGGTTGCCCTGAAGGACCAGCAGATCGCGGAACAGCTGGAGCTGATCGCAGAGCTGATGGGCAGCGAAAACACACGAACAGAAACACCCACACCACACACACAGGCACCTGCTGAACAACAGGACATGCCCCCTATTTCACCTCTGGCGGCCCAGGCACCGACGGAACCGGTTCCAGAGCCGACAGAGGACACAACAAACACCGATGAAGACGGGCCGTGGCAGCAGGTCGGCCCAAGGCGCAAACAGCAGCCAACTACACAAACAAGTGAGCCCACAAACTCACGAGGCAACGGCCAAGCGCTGCTGCCAACACCATCCACGCCGCGAACAAACAATAACAACACAGGGACCAACACAAACAACCCTGCGACTGCAGCAACCACAAACATACACGCAGCTACGCAGAACACTAACAACACCGCGACCGGCTTCCCACCGGTCATCATTCACAACTATGGAGACCTAAGTCTCCTAAACAGAGAATTTAACAATAAGCACAGCCCCACAACATACTACTCCAAGCTCACCAGGGAACACGCCGCACTGTACGTGGCGAACAAGACAGACTACACGAATCTACTGGACTTTCTCAAAGAAAGGAAGGTAGAACACTTCACGTACAGGACAGTCTTGGAAAAAACACAACAGTACGTGATTAAGGGGATAGACTCACGAACCCCGACCGACACGGTACACAACGAACTCTCTGCTCTCGGGTGGGAGTGCATTCGGGTAAACCGGATGTCAGAGTTCGGCACAGCGAGACCGTCACATAACTACATGGCGGAGCTGGCCGACACGGCCAAATCCCGCGACCTGCTGAAGTTAAAATTATTTCTTCACATGGTCGTTAATGTAGAGGTGTACAACACGCCGCGCACCCTCCAACAATGCCACAACTGCCAGCGCTATGCGCACGCGGGTATCAGATGCGGTCTCGCACCCCGCTGCCGCATCTGCGCTGGCGGTCACACAACCCAACGCTGCAAACTCCCCAATTCAGCACCTCGCAAGTGCGCCAACTGTGGTGCTGCCCATCCGGCAAACTACAGAGGGTGCATTGCATACAAAGCAGCTCTGAGGCGCAAAATCGCCAAACATGCGAAACCAACCGCCATCACAGTTCCAAAACCGCCCCCGCGCCCAGTAAGAAGTGGATTATCCTTCGCTGGAGCGGTCGCTGGCAGCCCCAGCAGCGCGGGACGGTCAGAGGAGCCCCAGAGCTCAGAACACGCTCAGCAAACACCCCCAGCAACAGGCACACAACAGACATGCACAACAAATGACACCACAACCGCACCGGGCACACCGCACGAAACAAGCAACAACACCACCCTACCCCCTGAGATCGCGAACTGCAGCCCACCACAGGCTACAGAAAACGCACACACACAGGGACAACCACAGCGCCAGAGGAGGAGGAGAAGGAGAAACAGCCGCAGCACGAGGAACACGACCGCACCACAACAAGTACACAGTCAACAGAACACCAACACCCACGAACACATCCCGGACACCAACTCAACAACCCACATAACACACCCACTCACCTCAGAAAATACACAGGCGCCCACAACTGCCACACGAACAACCGACTCGCAGGCCAGCCCTCACCAAACGCCAACACTGGAACAAGCGGCCGCTAACACGACCAACAACTCCCAGGCCGACATGACCAACATCACAACAACATTCCAGAGAATAATGGAAACATTATTCCCCGGACGCACGACCACCGAAATAGTCACGAAGATTATGGGGTGTGTCTCACAACTCTTTATGCAGTTCATGTCGGGTACGCTCAACTGGACTAGCTTCCAAGCCACTATCACACCGCTCTTTACACTACTACATGGATAATACACCACACCAGCCCCGAAACGCAGACTTAAACACAGTCACACAGATCCTGTTTTGGAATGCCAACGGGATCGCAAACAAAAAAGCCGAGATGGCCGCGTTCATGGAGCGAAAGGGTATCCGAATCGCTCTTGTGAACGAAACACTGCTTACGCCTCGCAAACAACTAAACCTCCCAGGTTATTGCGTCTATCGTACCGACCGAGCGGATGGCAGGAGGGGAGGCGGCACGGCAATCATTATACACAGAGACATAGACCACACGAACATCGAGCTCCCAGCACTTGAAAGACTGGAGGCTATGGCCGTTAGGGTCAAGCTCAACGGAGCCAACACCACACTGGTATCGCTATACAATCCTCCTAAAAACATAGTAACACGCGATATCAGCACAGTACTCAACATGGCACCGCGGGTAATAGCCGCTGGAGACCTCAACGCAAAACACCCCGATTGGAACTCACGAATACGAACCTCCAACGGCAAGAAACTGTACGAACACGCGCTAGGCCGAAACTACATTATACTTGGGCCGGACGTTCCCACGTTCGTGCCTACACAGGCCCGACATAGGCCAGACGTGTTAGACATAGCCCTCATAAAGGGCATCACATGCACACTCAACCTAACGGTTGAAAACGATCTGGACTCAGACCACATGCCTGTAATACTGCACATGGAAGAGACACTGCAGGACATTGAACCACGCAGGATGCTTAACTACAAACGTGCGAACTGGACACTGTTCAAGGAAACGCTTGATAGTCGCATTCCTGACACCCACGAAATTAACAACACACAGCAAATTGATGAGGCTGTGGAGGCTCTCACAACTGCCGTCCAAGACGCAATGACTGACGCCATTCCATTTACAACACCAAGACAACACGCGACGGCCCTGCCCCAGGAAATCCTGGGCCTTATCTCAATGAGGAACCGCCTCAGGAGATACTGGCAGCGTACCAGGCGCCCGTTCTATAAACTGCACGTCAACAGACTCCAGGGCATAATACGGAACAAAATCCAAACATTCAGAAACGAACAATGGGGACAGAGACTCGCTCGGCTGGATACCACACGTCCTGGCGTGTGGCAGCTGGCCAGACACTTCACCAGGGAGAAACATTACATTCCCACGTTACAAGGACCAGACGGCCCAGCCTACTCCGCGACGGAGAAGGCAGAGCTTATGGCCACAACACTTGCAGCGTCCTTCATGCCGAGTCTGGTTCCTTCAGACCCAGCATTCACACTTGAAACGGACCAGGAGGTTACACGACTTGTAGCCCAGCCCTCGCGCGACGTAATCAGACGTGCTAGCACAAATGAAGTCACATGGGCTATCAAGCACACCAACGCTAGAAAAGCCCCTGGGCCTGATGGCATTCAAAACCGTGTCCTCCAGGAGTTCACGGATAAAGCCGTAGAATACCTCACACACCTAACGAATGCCATCCTGACACACCAACACTTCCCTGACTTTTGGAAGGCGGCCAAGGTCCTGATGTTCAGGAAGCCAGGGAAAGACCACTCCCTCCCACAAAATTACCGACCCATCAGTCTGCTGTGCTCGCTCAGCAAGATTGTTGAGAAGGTAATACTAAAACGTATCACTAGGCATTGCATCGCCAACGACACCCTAAGACCGGAGCAATTCGGCTTTAGGAATCACCACTCGACAACACAACAACTCCTCCGCGTAGTCGAACATATAACACACGGCTACAACATGAACAAAGCCACAGGGGCCGTGTTCCTAGACATCGAAAAAGCTTTCGATCGTCTCTGGCACAACAGACTCATACGCAAACTAAGCGAAGCTGGTTTCCCAGACGGACTCGTACGTCTCATACACTCATATCTCACGAACAGATGTTTCAACACTAACGTGCAGGATAAACAATCAACACAACACGGTATCCAAGCTGGAGTACCCCAAGGAAGCATTCTGGGGCCCATCTTGTTTAACCTGTACATTAATGACTACCCAGCGACACGAAACACGACGTTAGCCGTCTACGCGGATAACACAGCCATCCTCGCGCAAGACTGGAAACCGTCGAACATCAACTCACGAATACAGACAGCACTCAGAACAGCTGAGCCTTGGCTGGAGCGATGGCGTATTAAAGTAAACGTCGACAAGTGCGAAGCAGTTCTGTTCACACGCAGACCGAAACTACTGCGCAAACACCAACACTGTAGACCGATAACACTACATACACGCCCAATACGTTTCCGAGAGAAAGTCAGATACCTTGGTGTCTGGCTGGACCGGAAACTTACATGGGGGGACCACATCGAATACGTTGCCAACCGAGCGCACGCGAGGCTCAAACAGCTCTACCCAATGCTCAACAGGGAAAGCACACTGAATAGGAGGGTGTCGAGGTCCTTATACACTACACTGATTAGACCTCTGATGACGTACGCAGCTCCCGTCTGGGGATATGCAGCTCCCACACGACTGCGCCGCCTGCAGATCATACAGAACAAAGTGCTACGAATCATTAGCAATGCTCCACGCTACACACGCACCGTGGATCTTCACCATGAATACCGCCTTGATACCCTCAAGGAAGTATTCAAGAAACACGCTACACGACTATACAGGAACTCGAGACACTCGAACAATCCTTTCATCCTCACTCTGGGAAACAACGATCACAACCACAGGTGGAAACACAAGCGACCAAAGACACTGCTAGCTAGGGCATAACCACCTATGGTAAACTAACATACGCAAACAGCGACAAACGTCGGTAAGCCCCTGCATATCAGCAATACTGACTGGCAACTACCAGCTGCTATCAGAGCCGACCAACAGGCCACAGCAGGGACACCGACGAGCTCACCCACAGACGCACGAACAATCTCCCAACACTCCCTCAGACTGTGCCTCCGGTATATGACCTATCGGACACAAGACCGATAACAAACATAACTGTTGCAGGTTGCAGGACGCTGAACGAGGACTCTGTACCAGCACCCAGCGCCAGCCGCCGAGCAGCACAAACGCACAACGTCAAGGTATCGACATGCATGATACCCACTACTAACAAAGCCTATCCTTGCACAACCTATCGCAGGCAGCAAGACAACCGCTACTGCTCTTGCCGCCCGACCTAACTTTCGCAGAGGTTTTTTTCCCTTGGCTCTTGCCTTGGCACTTTTTTTCCTCTGCCCTTCAAACCGCTACCCTTCGTCAGATTTCGACCAATCTATCTCCAGATGAGCGCGTATTAATGGTTAATCCTAACCAGACGTACGCAAACATCGCAGTACCCACATCCTGCGACACCTCACTTTAGTGAATACTAACCCTTATGCAGAGATGGCAGTAGACCTTTTGTGTTGGCCATCATGCCGGTGTGGGCGTGGAGGGGCTCCACCTCTAAATAAAAAAAATACAAAAGGCACAATGCCGACTTAAATACAAGAAGACTGAGTCTTCTTACCGTCTATGTTTTGAGCCTTTCCTGTGAGACCGGTTTTAGATTCCGATGCCTCACTTCAGGTTAACTGTATAGCTTGGACATTCATATTGACGATGAGACGCAACAATAGCATCGGAATTAAACACAACAGGCACAATGCCGAATTAGTACAAGAGGACTGACTTTTCTTAGTGTCAATGTTGTGTGATTTTCCTGTGAGATCAGTTTTAGATTCCGATGCTTCACTACAAAATTACTGTATCCCTTGGACCTTCACATTGACGATGAAACACAGAAAATGAATCGAAATTAAATACAAAATGCACCATGCCGACTTGAGTACGTGTAGACTGACTTTCCTTAGTGTCTATGTTTTGAGCCTTTCCTGTGAGACCAGTTTTAGATTCCGATGCTTCACTTCAGGTTTACTGTATCCCTTGGACCTACAATTTGACGATGAAACACAGATATTGCATCGAAATTAAATACAAAAGGCACAATGCCGACTTATGTACAAGAAGACAGAGTCTTCTTACCGTCTATGTTTTGAGCCTTTCCTGTGAGACCGGTTTTAGATTCCGATGCTTCACTACAGGTTTACTGTATCCCTTGGACCTTCACATTGACGATGAAACGCAACAATTGCATCGGAATTAAACCCAACAGGTACAATGTAGACTTAAGTACAAGAAGTCTGACTTTTGTTAGCGTCTATGCTTTGAGCCTATCATGTGTCACCAGTTTTAGAATCCGATGCACAATTGCAGTTTTGCTGTGTCCCTTGTACCTTCACATTGACGAAGAAACACAGAAATTGCATCGGAATTAAATACTAAAGGCACAATGCTGACTTAAGTTCAAGAAGACCGACTTTTCTTACTGTCTATGACTTTAGCCTTTCCTGTGAAACCGGTTTTAGATTCCGATGCTTCACTACAGGATTACTGTATCCCTTGTACCTTCACATTGACGATGAAACACAGAAATTGCATCAGAATTAAATACAAAAGGCACAATGCCGACTTAAGTAAAAGAAGACAGACTTTTCTTAGTGTCTATCTTTTGAGCCTTTCCTGTGACACCAGTTTTAGATTCCGATGCACTACTGCTGGTTCACTGTATCCCTTTGACCTTCACATTGACGATGAAACACATAAATTGCATCGGAATTCAATACAAAACTCACAAGGTCGACGTTAGTACAAGATGACTAACGTTTCTTTGTGTCTATGTTTTTAGCTTTTCCTATGTCCCCAATCATTAGCTTCCGATGCACAACTGGAGATTTATTGTATCCCTTCGACCTTCACATAGACGATGAAACACCGAAATTGCATCCGAATTATATACAAAAGGCACAATGCCGACTGAAGTACAAGATGACTGCCAGTTCTATGTGTCTATATTTCAAGCCTGTCCTGTGTCACGAGTTTACATTCGGATGCACAAATGAAGGTTTACTGTATCCCTTGGACCTTCACATTGGCGATGAAACACCGAAATTGCATCGGAATTGAATACAAAACGCACAATGCCGACTTAAGTACAAGAAGAGTGATTCTTCTTACTGTCTATGATTTGAGCCATCCCTGTGAGACCAGTTTTAGATTCCGATGCGTCACTTCAAGTTTACTGTATCCCTTGGACCTTCACTTGGACGATGAAACACAAAAATTGCATTGGAATTAAATACAAGAGCCACAAGGCCGCCTTATGTACAAGAAGACTGACTTTTCTTAGTGTCTATGTTTTGAGCCGTTTCTGTATCACCAGTTTCAGATTCCGATGCACAACTGCAGTTTTACTGTATCCCTTGGACCTTCACATTGACGATGAAACACAGAAATCGCATCGGAATTAAATACAAAAGACTCAATGATGACTTAAGTACAAGAAGACTGAGTCTTCTCACCGTCTATGTGTTGAGCCTTTCCTGTGTTACCAGTTTTAGATTCCGACGCACAACTGCTGGTTTACTGTTTCCCGCGGACCTTCACATTGCCGATGAAACACAGTAATTGAATCGGATTGAATACAAAAGGCACATTGCCGACTTAAGTATAGGAAGTCTGACCTTTCTTAGTGTTTATGTTTTGAGCCTTTCCTGTAAGACAAGTTTTAGACTCCGATGCTTCACTTCAGGTTTACTGTAGCTCTTGGACCTTCACATTAACGATGAAATACAGTAATTGAATCGGAATTAAATTCAAAAGGCACAAAGCCGACTTAAGTATAAGACGACTGATTTTTCTTACTATCTATGTTTCGAGCCTTTCCTGTGAAACCAGTTTTAGATTCCGATGCTTCACATCAGGTTTACTGTATCCCTTTAAGTTTCACATTGACGATGTAACACAGAATTTGCATGGGAATTAAATACAAAAGGGACAATGCCGACTTAAGTACTAGACGACTGTGTCTAGTTACTGTCTATGATTTGAGCCTTCCCTGTGGGACCAGTTTTAGATTTCGATGCTTCACTTAGAGTTTGCTGTATCCCTTGGAGCTTCACATTGACGATGCTACACGGTAATTGCAACGGAATTAAATACAAAAGGCACAATGCCGACATAAGTACAAGAAGACTGACTTTTCTTAGTGTCTATGTTTCGAGCCTTTCCTGTGTCATCAGTTTCCGATTCCGATGCACAACGGCGGGTTTACCGTATCCCTTGGACATTCAAATTAACTATGAAACACAGAAATTGCATCGGTATTAAATACAAAAATCACAATGCCGACTTAAGTACAAGACGACTGACTTATCTTAGTGTCTATGTTTTGAGCCTTTCCTGTGGGACCAGTTTTAGATTCCGATGCTGCACTTCAGGTTTACTGTATCCCCTTGGAGAGTCAAATTGACGATGAAACACAGAAATTGCACCGGAATTAAATACAAAAACCACAATGCCGACTTAAGTACTGAAAGACTGTGTCTTCTTACTGTCTATGATGTGAGCCTTCCCTGTGAGACCAGTTTTAGATTCCGATGCATCACTTCAGGCTCGCTGTATCCCTTGGACCTTAACATTGACGATGCCACACAGTAATTGCATCGGAATTAAATACAAAAGGCACAATGCCACCTTAGGTAGAAGAAGACTGACTTCTCTTAGTGCCTATGTTTCGAACCTGTCCCGTGTCACCAGTTTAAGATTCCGATGCAGTACTGCAGGTTTACTGTATCCCTTGGAACTTTACATTGACGATGAAACACAAAATTTCATCGGAATTAAATACAAAGGGCACGATGCCGACTTAAGTACAAGAGGACTGAGTCTTCTTACTGTCTATGTATTGAGCCTTCACTGTGAGACCAGTTTTAGATTCCGAAGCTCCACTTCAGGTTTTCTGTATCCCTTGGACCATCTCCTTGACGATGAAACACAGAAATTGCATCGGAAATGAATACAAAAGACACAATGCCGACTTAAGTACACGAAGTCAGACTTTACTTTGTGACTATGATTCGAACCTGTCCTGTGTCACCAGTTTTAGATTCCGATGCAATACTGCAGGTTTACTATATCCCTTGGACCTTCACATTTACGATGAAACACAGAAATTGTATTGGAATTAAATACAAAGGGCACAATGCCGACTTAAGTACAAGAAGACTGCGTCTTCTTACTGTCTATGTTTTGAGCCTTTCCTGTGTCACCAGTTTTAGATTCCGATGCACAACTGCAATTTTACTGTATCCCTTGGACGTTCACTTTGACGATGATACACAGAAACTCCATCGGAATTAAATACAAAAGGCTCGATGCCGACTTGAGGACAAGAAGTCTCACTTTTCTTGGTGTCAATGACTTGTGCTTTTCCTGTGAGACCAGTTTTAGATTCTGATGCTTCAATTGAGGTTTACTGTATACCTTGGACATTTACTTTGACGATGAAACACAAAAATAGCAACCGAATTAAATACAAAAGGCACAAGGCCGCCTTAAGTGCAACAAGACTGATTTTTCTTAGTGTCTATGTTTTGAGTCTTTCCTGTGTCACCAGTTTTAGATTCCGATGCACAACTGAATAATTACTGTATCCCTTGGACCTTCACAAAGACGATGAAACACAGAAATAGCGTCGAAATTAAATACAAAAGGTACAATGCTAACTTGAGTACAAGAGGACTGATTTTTCTTAGTGTCTATGTTTTGTGCATTTCCTGAGAGACAAGTTTTAGATTCCGATGCTTCGCTTGGGGTTACTGTATACCTTGGATCTTCACTTTGAAGATGAAACACAGACATTGCATCGGAATTAAATACAAAAGGCACAATGCCGACTTATGTACAAGAAGACAGTGTCTCCTTACCATCTGTGTTTTGAGCCTTTCCTGTGAGACCAGTTTTTTATTCCAATGCTTCACTTCATGTTTACTGTATCCCTTGGACCTTCTCTTTGACGATGAAACACAGAAATTACGTCGGAATTACATACAAAAGGCACAACGCCGACTTAAATACTGAAAGACTGAGTCTTCTTACCGTCTATGTTATTAGCATTTCCTGTGAGACCAGTTTTAGATTCAAATGCTTCACGTCAGGTTTACTGTACACCTTGGATTTCCACACTGACGATGAAACACAAATGTTGCATCCGAATTAAATACAGAAGGCCAATGCCGATTAAGTACAGGAAGACGGACATTTCATACTGTCTATGATCTGAGCCTTTCCTGTGTTACCTGTTTCAGATTCCGATGCACAACTGCAGGTTTACTGTATCCCTTGTACCTTCACATTGTCGATGAAACACAGAAATTGCATCGGAATTAAATGCAAAAGGCACAAAGCCGGCTTAAGTACAAGAAGACTGACTTTCCTAAGTGTCTATGCTTTGAGCCTTCCCTGTGAGATTAGTTTTAGATTCCGATGTTTCTCGTCAGGTTTACTGTATCCCTTGGACCTTCACATTGAAGATGAAATTCTGAAATTGCATCGGAATTAAATACAAAAGGCACAATGCAGACCTAAGTACAGGAAGACTGAGATTTCTTGCTGTCTATGTTTTGAATCTTCCGTGTGAGACCAGTTTTGGATTCCCATGCTTCACTTCAGGTTTACTGTATCTCGTGGACCTACACTTTGATGATGAAACACAAAAATTGCATCGAAATTAAATGAAAAAGGCACAATGCCGACTTAAGTACAGGAAGACTGACTTTTCTCGGTGTCTATGCTTTGAGCCTTTCCTGTCTCACCAGTTTTAGATTCCGATGCTAAACTGCAGATTTACTGCATCACTCGGACCTTCACATTGACGATGAAACATAGAAATTGCTTTGGAATTATATACAATGGGCACAATGGCGACTTAAGTACAAGAAGCCTGTGTGCTCTTACCGTGTATGTTTTGAGCATTTCCTGTGAGACCAGTTTTAGATTCCAATGCTTCACTTCATGTTTACTGTAATTCTTGGACCTTCACATTGCCGATGAAACACAGAAATTGCATCGGAATTAAATACAAAAGGCACAATGCCGACTTAAGTACAAGAGGTCTGAGGCTTCTTACCGTCAATGTTTTGAGAATTTCCTGTGAGAGCAGTTTTAGATATCGATGCTTCACTTCAGGTTTACTGTATTCCTTGGCCCTTCACTTTGACGATGAAACACAGAACTTGCTTCGGAATTAAATACAAAAGGCACAATGCCAACAATAGTATAAGAAGACTGAGTCTTCTTACCGTCTATGTTATGAGCCTTTCCTGAGAGACCAGTTTTTGATTCCGGTGCTTCACCTCATGTTCACTGTATCCCTTGGACCTTTACTTTGACGATGATACACAGAAATTGCATCGGAATTAAATACATAAGTCACAATGCCGACTTAAGTACAAGAAGACTGACTTTTCTTAGTGTCTATGTTTCGAGCTTTTCCTCTGTCTCCATTATTAGATTCCGATGCTCAACTGGATATTTACTGTATCCCCTCGACCTTCACATTGACGATGAATCACAGAATTTGCATCAGAATTAAATACAAAAGGCACAGTGCCGACTTGAGTACAAGAAGACTGACTTTTCTCGGTGGCTGTGCTTTGGGATTTTCCTGCATCACCAGTTTGAGATTCCGATGCTCAACTGCTGATTTACTGCATCACTCGGACCTTCACATTAACGATGAAACACAGAAATTGCATTGCAATTAAATACAATGGGCACAATGACGACTTAAGTAGATGAAGAGAGAGTTTTCTTGCTGTCTATGCTTTGAGCCTTCCCTGTGAGACCAGTTTTAGATTTCGATGCTTCACGTCAGGTTTACTGTATCCCTTCGATTTTCAAATTGACGGTGAAACATAGAAATTGCATCGGAATTAAATACAAAAGTCACAATGCCAACGTAAGTAGAAGAAGTTGTGAGATTTCTTGCTGTCTGTGTTTTGGGCCTTCCCTCTGAGAAAAGTTTCAAATTCCAATGCTTCACGTCAGGTGTACTGTGTCCCTTGGACCTTCACATTGACGATGAAACACTGAAATTGCATCGGAATTAAATACAATTGGCACAATGCAGACCTAAGTACAAGACGACTGCCTTTTCTTAGTGTCTATGATTAGAGCCCTTCCTGTGAGACCCATTTTAGATTCCGATGCTTCACTTCAGTTTCACTGTATCCCTTGGCCCTTCACTTTGATAATGATAGACAGAAAATGCATCGGAATTAAATACAAAAGGCACAATGCAAACTTAAGTAGATGAAGACTGTGTATTCTTACCGTCTATGTTTTGAGCCTTTCCTGTGAGACCAGTTATTGATTCCAATGCATCACTTCAGGTTTACGGAATCCCTTGGACCTTCACTTTGACAATGAAACACAAAAATTGCATCGCAATTAAATACAAAAGGCACAATGCCGACTTAAGTACAAGAGGACTGACTTTTCATAGTGTCTACGCTTTGTGCCTTTCCTGTGTCACCAGTTATAGATTCTGATGCATATCTGCGGATTTACTGCGTCCTTGGACCTTCTGATTGACTATGAAACACAGAAATTGAATCGAAATTAAATACAAAAGGCATAATTCCGACTTGAGGACAAGAAGACTGACTTTTCTTAGTGTTTATGTTATGTGCTTATCCTGTGAGACCTGTTTTAGATTCCGATGCCTCACTTGAGGTTTAGTGTATCCCATGGACCTTCACTTTGACGATGAAACACAAAAATGCAATCGGAATTAAATCAAACTGGCACAATGCCGACTTAAGTACTAGAAGACTGAGTCTTCCTACCGTCTATGTTTTGAGCCTTTCCTGTGAGACCAGTTTTAGATTTTGGTGCTTCACGTCAGGTTTAGTGTATCCCTTGGACCTTCACATAGACGATGAAACACAGATATTGCTTCGGAATTCAATACAAATGGCACAATACCGACTTAAGTACAAGAAGACTGCGTCTTCTTACTGCCTATGTTATGAGCCTTTCCTGTGTCACCAGTTGTAGATTCCGATGCTCAACTGCAGATTTACAGCAACCCTTGGAGCATCACATTGACGATGAAACACAGAAATTGCATCGGAATTAAATACAAAAGGGCACAATGCCGATATAAGTAGAAGAGGACTGAGATTTCTTGCTGTCTATGATTTGAGCCTTCCCTGTGAGACCAGTTTTAGACTCCGATGCTTCACGTCAGGTTTACTGTATCCCTTAAACGTTCACATTGACGATGAAACACTGAAATTGCCTAGGAATTAAATGCGAAAGGCATAATGCCGACTTAAGTACAAGAAGACTGAGTCCTTTTACTGTCAATGGTTTGAGCCTTTCCTGTGTTACCAGTTTTAGATTCCGATGCACAACTGCAGTTTTACTGTATCCCATGGACCTTCTCATTGACGAAGAAACACAGAAATTGCATCGGAATTAAATACAAAAGGCACAATGCAGACTTAAGTATAAGAAGACTGACTTCTCTAAGTGTCAATGATTTGAGCCTTACCTGTGAGACCAGTTTTATATTCCGATGCTTCACTTCAGGTTTACTGTATCGCTTGGACCTTCACAATGACGATGCAACACAGAAACTGCATCGGAATTAGATACAATTGGCACAATGCCGACTTAAGTACTAGTAGACTGAGTCTTCTTACCGTCTATGTTATGAGCCTTTCTTGTGTAAGTCAGGTTTACTGTATCATTTGGACCTTCACATGGACGATGAAACACAGCTATTGCTTCGGAATTCAATACAAAAATCACAATGCCGACTTAAGTACAAGAAGACTGACTATTCTTAGTGTCTATGTTTTGAGCCTTTCCTGTGTAAGTAGTTTTAGATTCCGATGCTCTACTCCAGATTTACTGCAACCCTAGGACCATCACATTGACGATGAAACACAGACATTGCATCGATATTAAATACAAAGGGCACAATGCCCACTTAAGTAGAAGAAGACTGAGTTTCCTTGCTGTCTGTGTTTTGAGCCATCCTTGTGTGACCAGTTTTAGACTCTGATGTTTCACGTCAGTTTACTGTATCCCTTGGACATTCACATTGATGAAGAAACACTGAAATTGCATCGGAATTAAATGCGAAAGGCACAATGCCGAATTAAATTACAGAGGACTGAGTTTTCTTACTATATATGGTTTGAGCCTTTCCTGTGTCACCAGTTTTAGATTCTGATGCTCAACTGCAGATTTACTGCATCCCTTGGACCATCACATTGACGATGAAACACAGAAATTGCATCTTAATTAAATACAAAGGGCACAATGCCGAGTTAAGTAGAAGAAGGCTGAGTTTTCTTGCTGTCTATGTTCTGATCCTCCCCTGTGAGACCAGTTTCACATTCCAATGTTTCACGTCAGGGGTACTGTATCCCTTGGACCTTCATATTGACGATGATACACAAAAATTGCATCGGAATTAAAAACATAAGGCACAATGCCGACTTAAGTACCAGAAGACTGAGGTTCCTTCCCGTCTATGTTTTGAGCCTTTCTTGTGAGACAAGTTTTAGATTCCGATTTTTCACATCAGGTTTACTGCATCCCGTGGACCTTCACTTTGACGATGAAACACAAAAATGGCATCTGAATTAAATACAAATGCACAATGCCGACTTAAGTGCAAGAAGTCTGACTTTTCATAGTATCTACGTTTCGAGCCCGTCCTGTGTCACCACTTTTAGATTCTGATGCACAACTGCATATTTAGTGTAGCCCTCGGACCTTTACTTTGACAATGAAACACAGATATGGCATCGGAATTAAAACCAAAAACCACAATGCCGACTTAAGCACAAGAAGAATGAGGCTTCTTACCGTCTATGTTTTGAGCCTTTCCAGTGAGGCTAGTTTTAGATTCCGATGCTTCACTTCAGGTTTACTGTATCCCTTGCACCTTCACTTTGTCGATGATAAACCGTAATTGCTTCAGAATATACACTCCTGGAAATGGAAAAAAGAACACATTGACACCGGTGTGTCAGACCCACCATACTTGCTCCGGACACTGCGAGAGGGCTGTACAAGCAATGATCACACGCACGGCACAGCGGACACATCAGGAACCGCGGTGTTGGCCGTCGAATGGCGCTAGCTGCGCAGCATTTGTGCACCGCCGCCGTCAGTGTCAGCCAGCTTGCCGTGGCATACGGAGCTCCATCGCAGTCTTTAACACTGGTAGCATGCCGCGACAGCGTGGACGTGAACCGTATGTGCAGCTGACGGACTTTGAGCGAGGGCGTATAGTGGGCATGCGGGAGGCCGGGTGGACGTACCACCGAATTGCTCAACACGTGGGGCGTGAGGTCTCCACAGTACACCGATGTTGTCGCCAGTGGTCGGCGGAAGGTGCACGTGCCCGTCGATCTGGGACCGGACCGCAGCGACGCACGGATGCACGCCAAGACCATAGGATCCTACGCAGTGCCGTAGGGGACCGCACCGCCACTTCCCAGCAAATTAGGGACACTGTTGCTCCTGGGGTATCGGCGAGGACCATTCGCAACCGTCTCCATGAAGCTGGGCTACGGTCCCGCGCACCGTTAGGCCGTCTTCCGCTCGCGCCCCAACATCGTGCAGCCCGCCTCCAGTGGTGTCGCGACAGGCGTGAATGGAGGGACGAATGGAGACGTGTCATCTTCAGCGATGTGAGTCGCTTCTGACTTGGTGCCAATGATGGTCGTATGCGTGTTTGGCGCCGTGCAGGTGAGCGCCACAATCAGGACTGCATACGACCGAGGCACACAGGGCCTACACCCGGCATCATGGTGTGGGGAGCGATCTCCTACACTGGCCGTACACCACTGGTGATCGTCGAGGGGACACTGAATAGTGCACGGTACATCCAAACCGTCATCGAACCCATCGTTCTACCATTCCTAGACCGGCAAGGGAACTTGCTGTTCCAACAGGACAATGCACGTCCGCATGTATCCCGTGCCACCCAACGTGCTCTAGAAGGTGTAAGTCAACTACCCTGGCCAGCAAGATCTCCGGATCTGTCCCCCATTGAGCATGTTTGGGACTGGATGAAGCGTCGTCTCACGCGGTCTGCACGTCCAGCACGAACGCTGGTCCAACTGAGGCGCCAGGTGGAAATAGCATGGCAAGCCGTTCCACAGGACTACATCCAGCATCACTACGATCGTCTCCATGGGAGAATAGCAGCCTGCATTGCTGCGAAAGGTGGATATACACTGTACTAGTGCCGACATTGTGCATGCTCTGTTGCCTGTGTCTATGTGCCTGTGGTTCTGTCAGTGTGATCATGTGATGTATCTGACCCCAGGAATGTGTCAATAAAGTTTCCCCTTCCTGGGACAATGAATTCACGGTGTTCTTATTTCAATTTCCAGGAGTGTAATACAAAAGGCACAAGGTCGCATTAAGTACTAGACGACTGACTTTTCTTAGTGTCTGGGTCACCAGTTTTAGATTCCGATGCACGACTGCAATTTTTCTTTATCCCTTTGGCCTTCACTTTGACGATGAGACACAGTAATTGCATCGGAATTAAATACAAAGGGGACAATTCCGGCTTATGTACAAGAAGACTGACATTTCTTAGTGTCTATGTTTTGAGCCTTGCCTGTGTGTGGTGTCTCTGCCAGACACCACAATTGCTAGGTGGTAGTTTTAAATCGGCCGCGGTCCATTAGTACATGTCGGACCCGCGTGTCGCCACTTTCAGGGATCGCAGACCGAGCGCCACCACAAGGCAGGTCTCGAGAGACTGACTAGCCTTCGCCCCAGTTGTACGGACGACGTAGCTAGCGACTATACTGACGAAGTCTCGCTCCTTTGCTGAGCCGAAAGTTAGAATAGCCTTCAGCTAAGTCAATTTCTACGACCTAGCAAGGCGCCATTAGTAACATTGCATGTATCTAAAGAGTCTCACTTGTATCGCCACAAGCTCCAGATGTACCATAAGGATGGATTAAAGTTAAGTATTTCAGAAGCTACGTACTTTTCTTCATAGCATTCATTACGTATCCAGTTTCAGACCTCACGCACCCTGCTTTAGCATAGCGCGTGCCTTTCAGCTTCCTGTCATTGTGTCTAGGCTGTCTTGTCTAGACACAACATTTTTCGGCGACGAGTCAGCGAAAAGGGTCTTGTTCTTTCAAAATGCTTACATTTACTTGTGTCATGGCTTCGCCAGATGTACTGTCCGAATTTTATCCTTTGCAGAGTCAGCAGACGCGGGCGTTATTGGATGCCCTTGGACAGCTCGTCCAGGGTCAACGTGCACTGCAAAACGATGCGGCAGCCGCCGCTTCACCGCTATCGCAGCCACAACATGCAGTTGCACCTCCATTCCGTAATTTTCACGCAGACGTGGAATCCTGGACGGAGTGGTCACGCCAGTTTGGATTTCATCTCGCCGCCTGCAGAATTCAAGGTAACGAGCGGCAGCCTCATTTATTGGCGTGTGTAGGGGTTCAAACGTACCGTGTGATAGTGAAATTGTTTCCCCGACGCGACGTAGCAACTCTGTCCTACGAAGAAATTTTGTCTGCTTTAGATACCTATTTCAAGGATACAGTCAACGTTGTTGCAAAAAGGTATACTTTCTTTTGTGCAAAACGTACGGCCAGTCAATCTAATAGGGAGTGGGTTGCAACATTGGAAGGCCTTACAAGGGATTGTGCTTTTGAGTGTGAATGTGGACTCCCTTATTCAGATACTATGGTACGTGATGCAATAGCACAGAACGTTTCTGATGTTCGTATACGGGAACAGATTTTGAAACTAGTTAATCCCTCCCTTCAGCAAGTGATAGACATATTAGATAGACAAGACACGCTTGACTTTGCTCAGGAATCATATGCAACTCCGCCAGCCGTGTGTAACATTAACCGGCCCGCCGGGCGCGCTGCACGGACAGATAAACTGCCCTCGCGCACGTCCACGCAGCTGCCGCCACGCACTAAACCAGGTGTGCCGCGGCAGCATACAACTGCAGTGAAATCATGCCCACGGTGTGCCACTAGACATTCGCGTGGCAATTGCCCGTCACGCCAAGGTATTTGTTTTTACTGTAATAAAAAAGGACATGTTCAAAGTGTTTGCCAGAATAAGCTCAGATCTGACACTCTTAATCATTTCAGGCCTTCTGCTTCGCGCCGGAATCGAACCAAAAATACTCAGGCTCGTGAACCTTCGCCCATGGACATTCATGTAATTAATTCCACTTCGTCCAGTGCCACTTTCTCTAACAGTGACTGTGTTCGTCCCACAAAACGTGTGCGTCGACGTCGCCGGAAATCACGTCAGTTAGCAAGTGATGCTGTACCCGTATCAGTTCAAATTGCACGAGACAGTCGCTCTTGTCGTCAGCAGGACAATAAACTTTTTGTAGACTTGGACTTTCATGGCAAGGTCATACCATTCCAGCTCGATACCGGAGCTGCAGTTTCATTGATCAATCACGACACGTACAAACAACTGGGCGAACCTCCGTTGCGTGCCACAAATGTTAAGTTACATAGTTATTCAGGTCAGATTATCCCTGTGTTAGGACAGTGCACTCTTCTTGCAACATACAAGGGACAAACAAAACTTGTGTCATTTTACGTTCTTCTTTCTTCTTCTGCAGTGAACTTGTTTGGTTTGGATTTATTTCAATTGTTTAACATGTCTATAGTAAATCAGGTCCTATCAGTGAATCAGACTGTGCCTTCAGACAGGGTTTCTCGTCTGTGTGAAGAATTTGGAGACATTTTTGCACCGGGCTTAGGCTGCGCATAAAACTATGAAGCACATTTGGAACTGAAAGTCACCGTGCAACCGAAATTTTTCAGAGCGCGCAATGTTCCTCACGCATTGCGTGATGAGGTCGCAAGAACATTACACGATTTAGAATCACAAGGTGTAATTGAACGTGTGCAGGCTTCTCTCTGGGCCTCACCCTTAGTAATTTTGCCAAAACCTTCTGGAAAATTGAGACTTTGTGTGGACTTCAAGGCCACTGTGAATCCACAACTAGTGACTGCAACTTTTCCTTTACCCCGCCCGGAAGATCTTTTTGATAAACTGTGCCCGGGTAAATACTTTTCGAAGTTGTACCTCGCCGATGCGTACTTGCAAATACCGGTGGACGAAGAATCCCAGCACGTTTTGGTGGTTACCACGCATCTTGGTTTGTACCGATTCAAAAGACTGCCATTCGGGTGTGCATCCGCCCCTGCATTGTTTCAGCTATATTCACAAACTGTTTGTGCGTCGGTCCCCACTGCTGCGAACTATCTGGACGATATTGTGATCTCCGGAAGGAAAGATGACGAACATTGAGCGAATCTACGATCGTTATCTCAAGTGTTGCGACAAAATGGTCTTCGCTTGCGGAAGGACAAATGTGTGTTTTTGCTCGTGACTTGCCATATCTGGGACATGTAATCAATGCCCAAGGCATACATCCCAATCCAGAGCACCTCCGTGCCATACAAGACTTGCCTTCGCCGCATAATTTGAAGCAGCTACAGAGTGTGTTGGGTAAAATTAACTATTATCATCGCTTTCTGCGCAATGCCTCTACCATTTCAGCTCCGCTTCAATGCTTACGCCGTAAAGGTGTTCCGTTCGTCTGGACGACGGAATGCGAACGCGCCTTTCGCCAGTTGAAATTGGCGTTGCTTTCTAATACTTGCCTTACGCCATTTGATCCCCAGAAACCCCTTTTGTTGATGGTAGATGCATCGGATTTCGGGATCGGTGCTGTGCTTGCGCACAGAGATGGGTTGCATGATCGCCCAATTGCCTTTGCGTCCAAATTGCTCTCGTCTGCGCAAAGAAATTATTCACAGATAGAGAAAGAAGCTCTGGCTCTCGTCTTTGGTGTTACTAAGTTCCATGATTTCTTGTATGGTCGTCCCTTTACCATCATCACAGACCACAAACCTTTGACGTCACTTTTTCATACGAACAAGCCTGTACCTCCGCGTACAGCGCAGAAATTCATTCGCTGGTCTATTTTCCTCTCGCAGT
The DNA here is from genome assembly GCF_023864345.2 of Schistocerca serialis cubense. NCBI lineage: Eukaryota > Metazoa > Arthropoda > Insecta > Orthoptera > Acrididae > Schistocerca > Schistocerca serialis. The sequence goes on from NC_064642.1 coordinate 803,793,657, forward strand.
ACCGCTACGATATCTTATATCGGTCCACTGCTAAGCACGGTCTGTTGCTGAGGATAGAGCATTCGATTCTGGATTGCTCGATGGTTGGTTCTGGTAGATGCCTTCAGTAATTTTCCTTTTGTTGTCCAAATGTCTTCCACGACGTATTCTGCCACCATCCAAGCGTTGTCTGCTATCTTTTGCATTGAAGGTCTTCCGCAGACTATTGTTTCCGACAATGGCCCACAATTCATGTCCGCAGATTTTCAGTCATTCTGCCAGGCCAATGGTATTCAACATCTGACATCCGCGCCGTTTTCGCCTCAGTCGAACGGTGCCGCTGAACGATTGGTCTGGACTTTCAAGTCCCAGATGTTGAAGTTGAAAGAGTCGCATTCTCGGGGGGACGCGTTGTTGCTCTTTTTGTCATCGTATCGCTCTCAGCCCCGAGATGGTCGCTCGCCGGCTGAGTTGCTCCACGGTCGTCCTCATCGAACCTTGATGTCTTTGCTGCACCCGCCGCATCAGGTTCCTGTGCAGCGGCAGACTTCTGCTTTTGCTCCAGGCGATGTTGTATTCTATCGCAATCAACGAGGTTCATGGCGTTGGCTCGCAGGGCGCATTCTTCGCTGCCTCGGCCGCGCGATGTTTTTGGTTTTGGGGGCCTCTGGTGAGGTGCGTCGGCATCTCAATCAGCTGCGCCTCTGTCGTCGCACGGGTTCTGCCGCTCCCCGTCTGCTTTCAGCGACGGTGCCAGCCGGTCAGCGACCTGGGGACCCATCTACTGGCTCGCCTCATCCCCAGGTGTTACCGACGATGCCTTCCATTTTGCCCCATGGCAACGCGCCGCCGCAGCCGCCGCTGCCGCCACCTGTCCTATAGCCGGCGCCGCCCGCAGTGGACGCTTCGCTGCAGCCGCCAAGCGCCTCCCTGGGTCACGCGCCGCCGATCGCTTCCCGTGACCAGCCGTCCTCCACCATGGAACTCTTGCCCACTCCGGACCACCCCTCCTGTCTCTTTACGGGCGCATACACCGCGTGTTGACGTGCACCCTGGAATAGGTTTTCAGGCGTTTCCTAGCTCCCCCCGGACCGAATGGCCGGGTGCGGGTGGCACGGCCTCGCCTGTTGTTAGGCTCACCACCTCATCGCATACGTCAACATGGGGTCCACCCCACGGCGGGCGGAAGCCTTATAACACTACCGTTCACCGATTTGCTAGGGAGGAATGTGCTGTCTCCGCCAGACACCACTCTTGCTAGGTGGTAGTTTTAAATCGGCCGCGGTCCATTACTACATGTCGGACCCGCGTGTCGCCACTGTCAGGGATCGCAGACCGAGCGCCACCACAAGGCAGGTCTCGAGAGACTGACTAGCACTCGCCCCAGTTGTACGGACGACGTAGCTAGCGACTATACTGACGAAGTCTCGCTCCTTTGCTGAGCCGAAAGTTAGAGTAGCCTTCAGCTAAGTCAATTTCCACGACCTAGCAAGGCGCCATTAGTAACATTGCATGTATGTAAAGAGTCTCACTTGTATCGCCACAAGCTCCAGATGTACCAAAAGGATGGATTAAAGTTAAGTATTTCAGAAGCTACGTACTTTTCTTTATAGCATTCATTACGTATCCTGTTCAGACCTCACGCACCCTGCTTTAGCGTAACGCGTGCCTTTCGGGTTCCTCTCATTCTGTCTATGCTGTCTTGTCTGGACACAACACTGTGAGACCAGTTTTGGATTCCAATGCTTCACTTCAGGTTTACTGTATCACTTGGACCTTCACTTTGACGATGAAACACAGAAATTGCATCGGAATTAAATACGAAAGGCACAACGCCGAACTAAGTACAAGAAGACTGAGTCTCCTTACCGTCTATGATTTGAGCCTTTCCTGTGAGACCAGTTTTAGATTTAGATGCTTCACTTCAGTTTTACTTTATCCCTTGGACCTTCACATTGACGATGAAACACAGAAAACGCATCGGATTTAAAAACAAAATGCACTATGCCGACTTAAGTACAAGAAGACTAACTTTTCTTAGTGTCTATGTTTCCAGCCTTTCCTGTGTCACCAGTTTTGGATTCCGATGCACAACTGCAGGTTTACTGTATCCTTTGGACCTTCACATTGACGATGAAACTCAGTAATTGCATCGGAATGAAATACGAAAGGCATAATGCCGACTTAAGTACAAGAAGACGGACTTTTCTTAGTGTCTATGTTTTGAGCCTTTCCTGTGTCACCAATTTTAGAGTCCGATGCTCAACTGCAGATTTACTGCATCCCTTGGACCATCACATTGACGATGAAATACAGATATTGCATCGGAATTACATACAAAGGGCAGAATGCCGACTTTAGTAGAAGAACACTGAGTTTTGTTGCTGTCTATGTTTTGAGCCTTCCCTGTGAGACCAGTTTTAGATTCCCATGCACAACTGCATATTTACTCTACTCCTTTGACCTTCACATTGACGATGAAACTGTGAAATGGCATCGGAATTAAATACTAAAGGCACAATGCCGACTTCAGTACAAGAAGACTGAGTCTGCACACCGTATACGTTTTGACCCTTTCCTGTAAGACCAGTTGTAGATTCTGATGCTTCACATGGGGTTTACTGTATCCCTTGGACATTCACATTGACGATGAAACACTGATATCGCATCGGAATTAAATACATAAGGCACATAGCCGACTTAAGTACTAGATGACTGAGTCTTCATTCGGTCTATGTTTCGACCCTTCCCTGTGAGACCAGTTTTAGATTCCGATGCTTCACGTCAGGTTTACTGTATCCCTTGGGCCTTCACATTGACGATGAAACACTGAAATTGCATCGGAAGTAAATACAAAAGGCACAATGCCGTCTTAAGTACAAGAAGACTGAGTCTTCTCTCTGTATATGGTTTGAGCCTTTCCTGTGTCACCAGTTTTAGATTCCGGTTCACAACTGCAGATTTACTGCATCACTTGGACCTTCACATTGACGATGAAAGACAGAAATTGCATCGGAATTAAATACATAGGGCACAATGCCGACTTAAGTAGAAGAAGACTGAGTTTTCTTGCTGTCTATGTTTTGAGCCCTTCCTGTGAGACCAGTTTTAGATTCCGATGCTTAATGTCTGGTTTATTGTATCCCTTGGACCTTCACATTAGCGGTGAAACGGGACAATTGCATCGGAATTAAAAACAAAAGGCAGAATGCCGACTTAAGTATAAGAAGACTGACTTTTCTTAGTGTCTGTGTTTTGAACCTATCCTGTTTCACCACTTTTAGATTCCGATGCACAACTGCAGTTTTACTGTATTCCATGGACCTTCACATTGACGATGAAACACAGATATTGATTCGGAATTAAATACAAAAGGCACAATGCCGACGTAAGTACAAGAAGACTGAGTCTTCTCACCGTCTATGTTTTGAGCCTTTCCTGTGGGACCAGTTTTAGATTCTGATGCACAACTGCAGGTTTACTGTATCCCTTGGACCTTCACATAGACGATGAGACACAGAAAATGCATCGGAATTAAATACAAAATGCACAATGCCGACTTACGTACAAGAAAACTGACTTTTGTTAGTGTCCATGTTTCAAGCCGGTCCTGTGTCACAAGTTTTAGATTCCGATGCAAAACTGCAGGTTTACTGTATCCCTCGGGCCTTCACATTGATGACGAAACACAGAAATTGCATCGGAACGAAATACGAAGCGCACAATGCCGGCTTATGTACAAGAAGACTGAGTTTTCTTGCTGTCTATGTTTTGAGCCTTTGCTGTGAGACCAGTTTTAGATTCAGATGCTTCACTTCAGGTTTACTGTATCCCTTGGACCTTCACTTTGACGATGAAACACATAAATTTCATCGGAATAAAATACAAAAGGAACAATGCCGACTTAAGTACAAGAAGACTGACTAATCTTAGAGTCTATGTTTAGAGCCTTTACTGTGTCACCAGTTTTAGATAAAGATGCACAACTGCAGATTTACTGCATCCCTTGGTCCATCACTTTGACGATGAAACACAGAACTTGCATCCGAATTATAAACAAAGTGCACAATGCCGACCTAAGTAGAAGAAGACTGAGTTCTCTTGCTGCCTACGATTTCAGCCTTCCCTGTGAGACCAGTCTTAGACTCCAATGCTTCACGTCAGGTTTACTGTATCCCTTGGACATTCACTTTAACGATGAAACACAAAAATAGCATCGGAATTAAATACAAAATTCACAATGTCGCCTTAAGTACTAGAAGATTGACTTTTCTTAGTGTCTATGTTTGAGGCTCTCCTGTGTTATCAGTTTTAGATTCCGATGCACGACTGCAGGTTTACTGTATCCCTTGGGCCTTCTATTTGACGATGAAACGCAGTATCTGTAGCGGAATTAAATCAAAGGGCACAATGCCGGCTTATGTACAAGAAGACTGACTCTTCTTAGTGTCTATGTTTTGAGCCTTTCCTGTGTCACCAGTTTTTCCGATGCACAATTGCAGGTTTACTGTATCCCTTGTACCTTCACATTGACAATGAAACACAGAAATTGCCTCGGAATAAAATACAAAAGGCACAATGCCGACTTAAGTAGAAGAAGACTGAGTTTTCTTGTTGTCTATGCTTTGAGCCTTCAATGTGAGACCAGTTTTAGACTCCGATGCTTCACATCATTTTTACTGCATCCATTGGACCATCACATTGACAATGAAACACAGAAATAGCATCGGAATAAATACAATGGGTACAATGCCGATTTAAGCAGACGAAGGATGAGTTCTCTTGCTGTCTATGCTTTGAGCCTTCCCTGCGAGACCACATTTAGATTCCGGTGCTACACGACAGGTTTACTTTATCCCTAGGACCTTCTCGTTGATGATGAAGCACAGAAATTGCATCGGATTTAAATACAAAAGGCACAGTGTAGAAATAAGTACAAGAAGACTGAGTCTTCTTACGGTCTGTGAATTGAGCCTTTGCTGTGAGACCAGTTTTGGATTCCGATGCTTCACTTCAGGTTTACTGTATCCCTTAGACCTTCACGTTCACGATGAAACACATAAATGGCATCGGATTTAAATACAAAAGGCACAATGCCGACATAAGTACAAGAAGACTGACTTTTCTTAGGGTCTATGTTTTGGCCTATCCTGTGTCACCAGTTTTAGATTCCGATGCGCAACTGCAGGTTCACTGTATCCCTTGGACCTTCACATTGACGATGAAGCACGGCAATTGCATCGGAACTAAATACAAAAGGGCCAATGCCGAATTAACCAGAAGAAGACTGAGTCTTCTTATGGTCTATGTTTTAAGCCTTTGCTGTGAGAAGGGTTTTAAATTGCGATGTAATACTTCAGATTTACTGTAACCCTTGGACGTTCACTTTGTCGATGAAACACAAAAATTGCATTGGATGTAAATACAAAAGGCACAATGCCGACATAAGTACAAGAAGACTGATGTTTGTAAGTGTCAATAGTTTGAGCCCATCCTGTGTCACCAGTTTTAGATGTCGATGCACAATTGCATTTTTACTGTGTCCCTTGTACCTTCACATTGACGATGAAACACTGGAATTGCATCGGAATTAAATGCGAAAGACACAATGCCGACATACGTACAAGAAGACTGAGTCTTCTTACTGTCTATGGTTTGAGCTTTTCCTGTGTCACCAGTTTTAGATTTCGATGCACAACTGCAGGTTTACTGCTTCATTTGGACCTTCACATTGGCGATGACACACAACAATTGCATCGAAAATTAATACAAAAGGCACAATGCCGACTTAAGTAGAAGAAGACTGAGTTATCTTGCTGTCTATGCTTTGAGCCTTCAGTGTGAGACCAGTTTTAGACTCCGATGCTTCACATCATTTTTACTGCATCCATTGGACCATCACATTGACAATGAAACACAGAAATAGCATCGGAATAAATACAATGTGCACAATGAGGATTTAAGCAGACGAAGGATGAGTTCTCTTGCTGTCTATGCTTTGAGCCTTCCCTGCGAGACCAGTTTTATATTCTGTTGCTTCACGTCAGGTTTACTTTATCCATTGGACCTTCACATTGACGATGAAGCACAGAAATTGCATCGGAATGAAATACAAAAGGCACAGTGTAGAATAAAGTACAAGAAGACTGAGTCTTCTTACGGTCTATGAATTGAGCCTTTGCTGTGAGACCAGTTTTCAATTCCGATGCTTCACTTCAGGTTCACTGTATCCCTTCGACCTTCACGTTGACGATGAAACACATAAATGGCATCGGATTTAAATACAAAAGGCACAAGGCCGACATAAGTACAAGAAGACTGACTTTTCTTAGGGTCTATGTTTTGAGCCTATCCTGTGTCACCAGTTTTAGATTCCAATGCGCAACTGCAGGTTCACTGTATCCCTTGGAACTTCACATTGACGATGAAGCACAGAAATAGCATCGGAATTATATACAAAAGGCCCAATGCCGAATTAAGCAGAAGAAGACTGAGTCTTCTTATGGTCTATGTTTTAAGCCTTTTCTGTGAGAAGAGTTTTAAATTGCGATGTATTACTTCAGGTTTACTGTAACCCTAGGACGTTCACTGCGCCGATGAAACACAAAAATTGCATCGGATGTAAATACAAAAGGCACAATTCCGCCTTAGTACAAGAAGACTGATGTTTGTAAGTGTCTATGTTTTGAGCCCATCCTGTGTCACCAGCTTTAGATTCCGATGCACAATTGCATTTTTACTGTATCCCTTGTTTATTCACATTGACGATGAAACACTGGAATTGCAACAGAATTAAATGCGAAAGGCACAATGCCGACATACGTACAAGAAGACTGAGTCTTCTTACTGTCTGTGGTTTGAGCCTTTCCTGTATCACCAGTTTTAGATTCCGGTGCACAACTGCAGGTTTACAGTATCCCTTGGCCCTTCACATTAACGATGAAACACAGAAATTGCATCGGAATTAAATACAAAAAGCACAATGCCGACTTATCTACATGAAGACTGACTCTTCGCAGTGCCTACGTTTCCAACTTATCCGGTGTCTCCAGTTTTAATTCCGATGCTCAACTGCAGATTTACTGCATTCCTTGGACCATCACATTGACGATGAAACACAGATCTTGCATCGGAAGTAAATACAAAGGACACAATGCTGACTTAAGTAGATAAAGACTGAGTTCTCTTGCTGTATATGTTTTGAGATTTCCCTGTGAGACCAGTTTTAGACTCCGATGCTTCACGTCAGGTTTACTGAATCCCTTGAACCTTCACATTGACGATGGAACACTAAAATTGCATCGCAGATAAATGCGAAGGGCAGAATGCCGACATAACTACAAGAAGGCTGAATCTTCTTACTGTCTATGGTTTGAGCCTTTACTGTGTCGACAGTTTTAAATTCCGATGCTCAACTGCAAATTTGCTGCATCGCTTGGACCATCACATTGACGACGAAACACAGAAATTGCATCGGAATTAAATACAAAGTGCACAATGCCGACTTAAGTAGAAGAAGACTGAGTTTTCTTGCTGTCTATGACCTGGGCCTTCCCAGTGAGACCAGTTTTAGATTCCGAGTCTTCACTTCAGGTCTACTGTATCCCTTGCACATTCACTTTAACGATGATTCACAAAAATTGCATCAGAATTAAATACAAAAGGCACAAGGTCGCCTTAAGTACTAGGAGATTGACTTTTCATCGTTACTATGTTTCAGCCTCTCCTGTGTCACCAGTTTTAGGTTCCGATGCACGACTGCAGGTTTACTGTATCCCCTGGGCCTTCACTTTGACGATGAAACACAGGAATTGCATCCGAATTAAATACAAAGGTCACAATGCCGCCTTATGTTCAAGAAAACAGACTTTTCTTACTGTCTATGATTTGAGCCTTTACTGTGAGACCAGTTGTTGATGCCAATGCTTCACTTCAGGTTTACTGTATCACTTGGACCTTCACTATGACGAGAAACACAGAAATTGCATCGGATTTAAATACAAAAGGCACAATGCCGACTTAAGTACAAGCAGACTGACTTCTCATGGTGTCTATGCTTCGAGCCTGACCTGTGTCACCAGTTTTAGATTCCGACGCACAACTGCAGATTTACTGTATCCCTTGGACCTTCACATTGACGATGTAGCACAGAAATTGCATGGCAACTAAATACAAAAGGCACAGTGTAGAATTAAGTACAAGAAGACTGGGTCTTCTTACGGTCTATGACTTGAGCATTTGCTGTGAGACCAGTTTTGGATTCCGATGCTTCACCTCAGGTTTACTGTATCCCTTAGACCTCCACGTTGACGATGAAACTCTTAAATTGCATCGGAATTAAATACAAAAGGCACAATGCCGACTTGACTACAAGAAGACTGACTATTCTTAGTGTCTATTTATTGAGCCTTTCCTGAGTCACCAGTTTTAGAATCCGATGCTCAACTGCAAATTTACTGCAAATTTACTGCATCGCTAGGACCATCACATTGACGATGAAACACAGAACTTCCATCGGAATTAAATACAAAGTGCACAATGCCGACTTAAGTAGAAAAAGACTGAGTTTTCTTGCTGTCTATGATCTGAGCCTTACCTGTGAGACCAGTTTTAGACTCCGATGCTTCACGTCAGGTTTACTGTATCCCTTGGACCTTCACATTGACGATGAAACACAGAAATGGCATCGGAATTAAATACAAAGGGCACAATGCCGACTTAAGTCGAAGAAGACTGAGTTTTATTGCTGTCTTTGTTATGAGCCTTCCCTGTGAGACCAGTTTTAGATTCGGATGCTTCACTTCAGGTTTACTGTATCCCTTAGACCTTCACTTAGAAGACGAAACACATAAATTGCATCGGAATTAAATACAAAAGGCACAATGCCGACGTAAGTATAAGAAGACTGACTATTCCTAGTGTCTATGTATTGAGCCTTTCCTGTGTCACACGTTTTAGGTTCCGATGCTCAACTGCAAATTTACTGCATCGCTTGGACCATTACTTTGACTATGAAACACAGAAATTGCATCGGAATTAAATACAAAGTGCACAATGCAGACTTAAGTAGAAGAAGACTGAGTTTTTTGCTGTCTATGATTTGAGCCTTACCTGTGAGACCAGTTTTAGACTCCGATGCTTCACGTCAGTTTTACTGTATCCCTTGGACCTTCACATTGACGATGAAACACTGAAATTGCATCGGAATTAATTGCGAAAGCACAATGCCGACTTAAGTAGAAGAAGACTGAGTCTTCTTACTGTCTATGGTTTGAGCCTTTCCGTTGTCACCAGTTTTAGATTCCGATGCACAACTGCAGGTTTACTGCATCCCTTGGACATTCACATTGACGATGAAACACTGATATCGCATCGGAATTAAATACATAAGGCACATAGCCGACTTAAGTACTAGATGACTGAGTCTTCATTCGGTCTATGTTTCGACCCTTCCCTGTGAGACCAGTTTTAGACTCCGATGCTTCACGTCAGTTTTACTGTATCCCTTGGACATTCACATTGACGATGAAACACAGAAATTGCATCGAAATTTAATACAAAAGGCACAATGACGACTTAAGTAGAGGAAGACTGAGTTTTCTTGCTTTCTATGCTTTGAGCCTTTAATGTGAGACCAGTTTTAGACTCCGATGCTTCACGTCAGTTTTACTGTATCCCTTGGACCTTCACATTGACGATGAAACACTGAAATTAGATCGGAATTAAATGCGAAAGGCACAATGCCGACTTAAGTACAAGAAGACTGAGTCTAATTACCGACTATGTTGTTAACCTTCACTGAGAGACCGGTTTTATAATCCGTGGCTTCACTCCATGTTTACTGTATCACCTGTACCTTCACTCTGACGATGAAACACAAAAATTGCATAGGAATTAAATACAAAAGGCACAATGCCGACTTAAGTTGAAGAAGACTGAGTTTTCTTGCTGTCTATGCTTTGAGCCTTCAATCTGAGACCAGTTTTAGACTTCGATGCTTCACGTCATTTTTACTGCATCCATTGGATCATCACATTGACAATGAAACACAGAAATTGCATCGGAATAAATACAAAGGGCACAATGCCGATTTAAGCAGAAGAAGGATGAGTTCTCTTGCTGTCTATGCTTTAAGCCTTCCCTGCGAGACCAGTTTTGGATTCCGATGCTTCACCTCAGGTTTACTGTATCCCATGCACTTTCTCATTGACGATGAAGCACTGAAATTGTATCGGAATGAAACACAAAAGGCACAATGGCTACTTAAGTACAAGAAGACTGACTATTCTTTGTGTCTATGCTTTGAGCCTGTCCTGTGTCACTAGGTTTAGATTCTGATGCTCAACTGCACATTTACTGCATCCCTTGGACCATCACATTGACGATGATACACAGAAATTGCATCGGAATTAAATACAAGAGGCACAATGCCGACTTCAGTAGATAAAGACTGAGTTTTCTTGCAGTCTATGTTTTGAGATATCCCTGTGAGACCAGTTTTAGACTCCGATGCATCACGGCAGGTTTACTGTATCCCTTGGACCTTCACATTGACGATGAAACACAGAAATTGCATCGGAATTAATTACGAAAGGCACAATGCCTACTTAAGTACACGAAGACTGTCTCTTCTTACCGTCTATGTTTTGAGCCTTTAATGTGAGATCAGTTTTAGATTTCGATGCTTCACTTCAGGTTTAATGTATCCCTTGGACCTTCACGTTGACGATGAAACACTGAAATTGCATCGGAATTAAATACTATATGCCCAATGCCAAGTTAAGTACAAGAAGACGGACTTTTCTTAGTTTCTATGGTTCAAATGGCTCTGAGCACTATGGGACTTAACATCTATGGTCATCAGTCCCCTAGAACATAGAAATAATTAACCCTAACTAACCTAAGGACAGCACACAACACCCAGCCATCACGAGGCAGAGAAAATCCCTGACCCCGCCGGGAATCGAACCCGGGAACCTGGGCGTGGAAAGCGAGAACCCCATCGCACGACCACGAGATGCGGGCTCTTAGTATCTATGTTTCCAGCCTTTCATGTGTCACCAGTTTCAGTTTCCGATGCACAACTGCAAGTTTACTGTATCCCATGGACCTTCACATTGACGATGAAACACAGAAATTGCATCGGAATTAAATACAATACGCACAATTCCGACTTAAGTACTAGAAGACTTGTCCTTCTTTCCGTCTATGTTTGAGCCTTCCTGTCAGACCAGTTTAAGATTCCGATGCTTCACTTGAGGGTTATTGAATCCCTTGGACCTTCACTTTGACGATGAAACACAGAAATTTTATCGGAAATAAATACAAAAGGCACAATGCCGACTTAAAAACAAGAAGACTGAGTCTTCTTACCGTCTATGTTTTGAGCCATTCCTGTGAGACCGGTTTTAGATTCCGATGCTTCACTTCAGGTTTTCTGTATCCATTGGACCTGCACATTGACGATGAAACGCAACAATTGCATCGGAATTAAACACAACAGGCACAATGCCGACATAATTACAAGATGACGGACTTTTGTTAGTGTCCATGTTTTGAGCATATCCTGTGTCACCAGTTTTAGATTCTGATGCACAACTGCAGTCTTACTGTATCCCTTGTACCTTAACATTGACGATGAATCATAGAATTTGCAATGGAATTAAATACAAGGGCACAATGCCTACTTAAGTGCAGGAAGACTGTGTCTTCTTACCGTCTTTGATTTGAGCCATCCCTGTGACATCAGTTTTAGATTCCGATGCTTCACTTGAGGATAACTGGCTTCCTTAGATCTTCACTTTGACGATCAAATACAGAAATTGCATCGGAATTAAATACAGAAGGCACAATGCCGACTTAAGTACAAGAAGTCTGAGTCTTCTTACTGTCTATGTTTAGAGCCTTTCCTGTGAGACCAGTTTTAGATTCCAATGCTTCACTTTATGTTTACTGTGTCCCTTGCACCTTCACTTTGAGATGAAACTCAAAAATATTACCGGAATTATATATAAAAGGCACAATGCCGAATTAGCACAAGAAGACTGACTTTTCTTAGTGTCAATGTTGTGTGCCTTTCCTGTGAGGTCAGTTTTCGATTCCGATGCTTCACTACAAAATTACTGTATCCCTTGGACCTGCACATTGACGATGAAACGCAACAATTGCATCGGAATTAAACACAACAGGCACAATGCCGACATAATTACAAGATGACGGACTTTTGTTAGTGTCCATGTTTTGAGCATATCCTGTGTCACCAGTTTTAGATTCTGATGCACAACTGCAGTCTTACTGTATCCCTTGTACCTTAACATTGACGATGAATCATAGAATTTGCAATGGAATTAAATACAAAGGCACAATGCCTACTTAAGTGCAGGAAGACTGTGTCTTCTTACCGTCTTTGATTTGAGCCATCCCTGTGACATCAGTTTTAGATTCCGATGCTTCACTTGAGGATAACTGGCTTCCTTAGATCTTCACTTTGACGATCAAATACAGAAATTGCATCGGAATTAAATACAGAAGGCACAATGCCGACTTAAGTACAAGAAGTCTGAGTCTTCTTACTGTCTATGTTTAGAGCCTTTCCTGTGAGACCAGTTTTAGATTCCAATGCTTCACTTTATGTTTACTGTGTCCCTTGCACCTTCACTTTGAGATGAAACTCAAAAATATTACCGGAATTATATATAAAAGGCACAATGCCGAATTAGCACAAGAAGACTGACTTTTCTTAGTGTCAATGTTGTGTGCCTTTCCTGTGAGGTCAGTTTTCGATTCCGATGCTTCACTACAAAATTACTGTATCCCTTGGACCTACACTTTGACGAGGAAACACAGATATTGCATCGGAATTAAATAGAAATGGCACAATGCCGAATTATGTACAAGATGACAGAGTCTCCATACCGTCTATGTTTTGAGCCTTTCCTGTGAGACCGGTTTTAGATTCCGATGCTTCACTACAGGTTTACTGCATCCCTTGGACCTTCACATTGACGATGAAACGAAACAATTGCATCGGAATTAAGCACAACAGGTACAATGTAGACTTATGTACAAGAAGTCTGACTTTTGTTGGTGTCTATGCTTTGAGCCTGTCATGTGTCACCAGTTTTAGAATCCGATGCACAATTGCAGTTTTACTGTGTGCCTTGTACCTTCACATTGACGACGAAACACAGAAATTGCATCGGAATTAATTGCGAAAGCACAATGCCGACTTAAGTAGAAGAAGACTAAGTCTTCTTACTGTCTATGGTTTGAGCCTTTCCGGTGTCACCAGTTTTAGATTCCGATGCACAACTGCAGGTTTACTGCATCCCTTGGACATTCACATTGACGATGAAACACAGAAATTGCATCGAAATTTAATACAAAAGGCACAATGCCGACTTAAGTAGAGGAAGACTGAGTTTTCTTGCTGTCTATGCTTTGAGCCTTCAATGTGAGACCAGTTTTAGACTCCGATGCTTCACGTCAGTTTTACTGTATCCCTTGGACCTTCACATTGACGATGAAACACTGAAATTAGATCGGAATTAAATGCGAAAGGCACAATGCCGACTTAAGTACAAGAAGACTGAGTCTAATTACCGACTATGTTGTTAACCTTCACTGAGAGACCGGTTTTATAATCCGTGGCTTCACTCCAGGTTTACTGTATCACCTGTACCTTCACTCTGACGATGAAACACAAAAATTGCATAGGAATTAAATACAAAAGGCACAATGCCGACTTAAGTTGAAGAAGACTGAGTTTTCTTGCTGTCTATGCTTTGAGCCTTCAATCTGAGACCAGTTTTAGACTCCGATGCTTCACGTCATTTTTACTGCATCCATTGGTTCATCACATTGACAATGAAACACAGAAATTGCATCGGAATAAATACAAAGGGCACAATGCCGATTTAAGCAGAAGAAGGATGAGTTCTCTTGCTGTCTATGCTTTAAGCCTTCCCTGCGAGACCAGTTTTGGATTCCGATGCTTCACCTCAGGTTTACTGTATCCCATGCACTTTCTCATTGACGATGAAGCACTGAAATTGTATCGGAATGAAACACAAAAGGCACAATGGCTACTTAAGTACAAGAAGACTGACTATTCTTTGTGTCTATGCTTTGAGCCTGTCCTGTGTCACTAGGTTTAGATTCTGATGCTCAACTGCACATTTACTGCATCCCTTGGACCATCACATTGACGATGATACACAGAAATTGCATCGGAATTAAATACAAGAGGCACAATGCCGACTTCAGTAGATAAAGACTGAGTTTTCTTGCAGTCTATGTTTTGAGATATCCCTGTGCGACCAGTTTTAGACTCCGATGCATCACGGCAGGTTTACTGTATCCCTTGGACCTTCACATTGACGATGAAACACAGAAATTGCATCGGAATTAATTACAAAAGGCACAATGCCTACTTAAGTACACGAAGACTGTGTCTTCTTACCGTCTATGTTTTGAGCCTTTAATGTGAGATCAGTTTTAGATTTCGATGCTTCACTTCAGGTTTAATGTATCCCTTGGACCTTCACGTTGACGATGAAACACTGAAATTGCATCGGAATTAAATACTATATGCCCAATGCCAAGTTAAGTACAAGAAGACGGACTTTTCTTAGTTTCTATGGTTCAAATGGCTCTGAGCACTATGGGACTCAACATCTATGGTCATCAGTCCCCTAGAACATAGAAATAATTAACCCTAACTAACCTAAGGACAGCACACAACACCCAGCCATCACGAGGCAGAGAAAATCCCTGACCCCGCCGGGAATCGAACCCGGGAACCTGGGCGTGGAAAGCGAGAACCCCATCGCACGACCACGAGATGCGGGCTCTTAGTGTCTATGTTTCCAGCCTTTCATGTGTCACCAGTTTCGGTTTCCGATGCACAACTGCAAGTTTACTGTATCCCATGGACCTTCACATTGACGATGAAACACAGAAATTGCATCGGAATTAAATACAATACGCACAATTCCGACTTAAGTACTAGAAGACTGGTCCTTCTTACCGTCTATGTTTGAGCCTTCCTGTCAGACCAGTTTAAGATTCCGATGCTTCACTTGAGGGTTATTGAATCCCTTGGACCTTCACTTTGACGATGAAACACAGAAATTTTATCGGAAATAAATACAAAAGGCACAATGCCGACTTAAAAACAAGAAGACTGAGTCTTCTTACCGTCTATGTTTTGAGCCATTCCTGTGAGACCGGTTTTAGATTCCGATGCTTCACTTCAGGTTTTCTGTATCCATTGGACCTGCACATTGACGATGAAACGCAACAATTGCATCGGAATTAAACACAACAGGCACAATGCCGACATAATTACAAGATGACGGACTTTTGTTAGTGTCCATGTTTTGAGCATATCCTGTGTCACCAGTTTTAGATTCTGATGCACAACTGCAGTCTTACTGTATCCCTTGTACCTTAACATTGACGATGAATCATAGAATTTGCAATGGAATTAAATACAAAGGCACAATGCCTACTTAAGTGCAGGAAGACTGTGTCTTCTTACCGTCTTTGATTTGAGCCATCCCTGTGACATCAGTTTTAGATTCCGATGCTTCACTTGAGGATAACTGGCTTCCTTAGATCTTCACTTTGACGATCAAATACAGAAATTGCATCGGAATTAAATACAGAAGGCACAATGCCGACTTAAGTACAAGAAGTCTGAGTCTTCTTACCGTCTATGTTTAGAGCCTTTCCTGTGAGACCAGTTTTAGATTCCAATGCTTCACCTTATGTTTACTGTGTCCCTTGCACCTTCACTTTGAGATGAAACTCAAAAATATTACCGGAATTATATATAAAAGGCACAATGCCGAATTAGTACAAGAAGACCGACTTTTCTTAGTGTCAATGTTGTGTGCCTTTCCTGCGAGGTCAGTTTTAGATTCCGATGCTTCACTACAAAATTACTGTATCCCTTGGACCTACACTTTGACGAGGAAACACAGATATTGCATCGGAATTAAATAGAAATGGCACAATGCCGAATTATGTACAAGATGACAGAGTCTCCATACCGTCTATGTTTTGAGCCTTTACTGTGAGACCGGTTTTAGATTCCGTGCTTCACTACAGGTTTACTGCATCCCTTGGACCTTCACATTGACGATGAAACGAAACAATTGCATCGGAATTAAGCACAACAGGTACAATGTAGACTTATGTACAAGAAGTCTGACTTTTGTTAGTGTCTATGCTTTGAGCCTGTCATGTGTCACCAGTTTTAGAATCCGATGCACAATTGCAGTTTTACTGTGTGCCTTGTACCTTCACATTGACGACGAAACACAGAAATTGCATCGGAATTAAATACTAAAGGCACAATGATGACTTAAGTTCAAGAAGACTGACTTTTCTTACTGTCTATGATTTTAGCCGTTCCTGTGAGACCAGTTTTAGATTCCGATGCTTCACTTCAGGTTTACTGTATCTCTTGGACTTTCACATTGACGATGAAACACAGAAATTGCATCAGAATTAAATACAAAAGGCACAATGCCGACTTAAGTAAAAGAAGACAGACCTGTCTAAGTGTCTATTTTTTGAGCCTTTCCTGTGACACCAGTTTTAGATTCCGATGCACAACTGCTGGTTCATTGTATCCCTTTGACCTTCACATTGACGATGAAACACTTAAATTGCATCGGAATTAAATACAAAACTCACAATGTCGACGTTAGTACGAGATGACTGACTTTTCTTTGTGCCTATGTTTTGAGCTTTTTCTATGTCCCCAATCATTAGCTTCCGAAGCACAACTGGATATTTACTGTATCCATTCGACCTTCACATAGACGATGAAACACCGAAATTGCATCGGAATTATATACAAAAGGCACAAGGCCGACTGAAGTACAAGATGACTGCCAGTTCTAACTGTCTATATTTCAAGCCTGTCCTGTGTCACGAGTTTACATTCGGATGCACAAATGCAGGTTTACTGCATCCCTTGGACCTTCACATTGGCGATGAAACACCGAAATTGCATCGGAATTAAATACAAAAGTCACAATGCCGACTTAAGTACAAGAAGAGTGATTCTTCTTACTGTCTATGATTTGAGCCATCCCTGTTAGACCAGTTTTAGATTCCGATGCATCACTTCATGTTTACTGTATCCCTTGGACCTTCACTTGGACGATGAAACACAAAAATTGCATTGGAATTAAATACAAGAGGCACAAGGCCGCCTTAAGTACAAGAATACTGACTTTTGTTAGTGTCTATGTTTCGAGCCGTTTCTGTATAACCAGTTTCAGATTCCGATGCACAACTGCAGTTTTACTGTATCCCTTGGACCTTCACATTGACAATGAAACACAGAAATTGCATAGGAATTAAATACAAAAGGCTCAATGATGACTTAAGCACAAGAAGACTGAGTCTTCTCACCGTCTATGCTTTGAGTCTTTCCTGTGAGACCAGTTTTCGATTCCGATGCACAACTGCAGGTTACTGTATCCCTTATAGCTTCACTTTGACGATGAAACACAAATATTGCATCGGAATTAAATACAAAAGGCTCAAGGCAGACTTATGTACAAGAAGAATGATTATCCTTAGTGGCTATATGTTGAGCCTTTCCTGTGTTACCAGTTTTAGATTCCGACGCACAACTGCTGGTTTACTGTATCCCTCGGACCTTCACATTGCCGATGAAATACAGAAATTGAATCGGAATTAAATTCAAAAGGCACAAAGCCGACTTAAGTGTAAGACGACTGACTTTTCTTAGTGTCTATGTTTAGAGCCTTTCCTGTAAGACCAGTTTTAGATTCCGATGCTTCACATCAGGTTTACTGTATCCCTTTAAGCTTCACGTTGACGATGTAACACAGAATTTGCATGGGAATTAAATACAAAAGCGACAATGCCGACTTAAGTACTAGACGACTGTGTCTCCTTACTGTCTATGATTTGAGCCTTCCCTGTGAGGCCAGTTTTAGATACCGATGCTTCACTTCAAGTTTGCTGTATCCCTTGAACCTTCACATTGACGATGCAACACAGTAATTGCAACGGAATTAAATACAAAAGGCACACTGCCGACATAAGTACAAGAAGACTGACTTTTCATAGTGTCTATGTTCCGAACCTGTCCTGTGTCACCAGTTTTAGATTCCGATGCAGAACTGCAGGTTTACTGTATCCCTTATACCCTCACATTGAAGATGAAACACAGAAATTACATCTGAATTAAATTCAAAAGGCACAATGCCGACTTAAGTACAAGAAGACTGAGTCTTGTTACAGTCTATGGTTTTAGACTTCCCTGTGAGACCAGTTATAGATTCCGAAGCCACACGTCAGGTTTAATGTATCCCTGTGACCTTCACATTGACGATGAAACACTCAAATTGCATCGGAATTAAACACAAAAAGGCACAATGCCGACTTAAGTACAAGAAGACTGCGTCTTCTTACTGTCTAATTTTTTAGCCTTTCCTGTGTCACCAGTTTTAGATTCCGATGCTTCACTTCAGGTTTACTGTATCACTTGGACCTTCACATTGACGATGAAACACAGAAATTGCATCGCAATTGATTACAAAGGCACAATGCCGCCTTAAGCACAAGAAGACTGACTTTTCTTAGTGTCTATGTTTCGAGCCTTTCCTGTGTCACCAGTTTCAAATTCCAATGCGCAACAGTAGGTTTACTGTATCCCTTGGACGTTCAAAATGACGATGAAACACAGAAATTGCATCGTAATTAAATACAAAAGGCACAATGCTGTCTTAAGTACAAGAAGACTGAGTGTTCTTACCGTCTATGTTTTAAGTCTTTCCTGTGAGACCAGTATTAGATTCCGATGCTTCACTTCAGGTTTACTGTTCGCTTGGCCTTCACTTTGACGTTGAAACACAAATAATGCATCGGAATTAAATACAAAAGGCACAATACCGACCTAAGTACAAGAAGACTGACATTTCTTAGGGTCTATGTTTTGAGCCTTTCGTGTGTCACCAGTTTTAGATTCCGATGTGTCACTTCAGGTTTACTGTATCCTTTGGAAATTCACTTTGTCGATGAAACACAAACATTGCATCGGAATCAAATACAAAAGGCACAATGCCGACTTAAGTACAAGAAGACTGACTTTTCTAAGTGTCTATGTTTGAGCCTTTCCTGTGTCACCAGTTTTAGATTCCAATGCGCAACTGCAGATTTGCTGCATCCCTTGGACCGTCACATTAACGATGAATCACAAAAATTGCATCGGAATTAAATACAGAGGGCACATTACCGACTTAGGTACAAGAAGACTGAGTATTGTTGCTGTCTATGTTTTGAGCAATCCCTGTGAGACCAGTTTTGGACTCCTATGCTTCAGGTTAGGTTTACTGTATCCATTGGACCTACACATTGGCGATGAAATACGAAAATTTGCGTCGGAATTAAATACAAAAGGCACAATGCCGAATTAAGTAGAAGAAGACTGAGTGTTCTTACCGTCTACATTTTGAGCCTTTCATGTGAGACCAGTATTAGATTCCGATGCTTCACTTCAGGTTTACTGTTCGCTTGGCATTCACTTTGACGATGAAACACAAAAATTGCATCGGAATTAAATACAAAAGGCTTAATGCCGACTTAAGTACAAGCAGACTGACTTTTCTTAGGGTCTATGTTTTGAGCCTTCCCTGTGTCACCAGTTTTAGATTCCGATGCGTCACTTCAGGTTTACTGTATCCCTTGAACCTTTACCTTGTCGATGAAACACAAACATTACATCGGAATCAAATACAAAACGCACAATGCCAACTTAAGTACAAGAACACTGACTTTTTTTAGTGTCTATGTTTCGAGCGTGTCCTGTGTCACCAGTTTTAGATTGCGATGCACAACTGCAGGTTTACTGTACCCCTGGGACCTTCACATAGACGATTAAAAACAGATATTGCATCGTAATTAAATACAAAAGGCACAATGCCGACTTAAGTACAAGAAGACTGAGTCTTCTTACTCTCTACGTTTTCGCCTTTTTGTGTCACCAGTTTTAGATTACGATGCACAACTGCAGGTTTACTGTCTCCCATGGACCTTCACATTGACGATGAAACACAGTGATTGCATCGGAATGAAAGATAAAAGGCACAATGCCAACTTAAGTTCAAGAACACTGACTTTTCTTAGTGTCGATGCTTCGATCCTGTCCTGTGTCACCAGTTTTACATTGTGATGCACAACTGCAGGTTTACGGTATCCCTTGGACCTTCACAAGGACGATGAAACACAGAAATTGCATCGGAATTAAATAAAAAAGGCACAATGCCGACTTAAGTACAAGAAGACTGACTTTTCTTAGTGTCTATGTTTTGAGCCTTTCCTGTGTCACCAGTTTTATATTCCGATGCTTCACCTCAGGTTTACTGTATCCCTTGGACCGTCACATTGACGAGGATACACAATATTTGCATCAGAATTAAATACAAATGGCACAATGCCGACTTAAGTACAAGAAGAATGAGTCTTCTTACTGTCTATGTTTTGAGCGTTCCTGTGACACCAGTTTTAGATTCCGATGATTCACGTCAGGTTTACTGTATCCCTTGGACCTTCACATTGACGATGAGACACAGAAATTGCATCAGAATTAAATACAAAAGGCACAATGCCGACTTAAGTACAAGAAGACTGAGTGTTTTTACCGTCTACGTTTAAGCCTTTCGTGTGAGACCAGTATTAGATTCCGATGCTTCACTTCAGGTTTACTGTTCGCTTGGCCTTCACTTTGACGATTAAACACAAAAATTGCATCGGAATTAAATACAAAAGGCACAATGCCGACTTAAGTACAAGCAGACTGACTTTTCTTAGGGTCTATGTTTTGAGCCTTTCGTGTGTCACCAGTTTTAGATTCCGATGTGTCACTTCAGGTTTACTGTATCCTTTGGAAATTCACTTTGTCGATGAAACACAAACATTGCATCGGAATCAAATACAAAAGGCACAATGCCGGCTTAAGTACAAGAAGACTGACTTTTCTAAGTGTCTATGTTTGAGCCTTTCCTGTGTTACCAGTTTTAGATTCCGATGATTCACATCAGGTTAACTGTATCCCTTGGACCTTCACTTTGACGAAGAAACACAAACATTGCATCGGAATTGAATATAAAAGGCACAATGACGACTTGAGTACAAGAAGACTGATTTTTCTTAGTGTCTTTGTTTGGAGTCTTTCCTGTGAGACCAGTCATAGATTCCGATGCTTCACTTCCAGTTTATTGTATCCCTTGGACCTTCACTTTGACGATGAAACCCAGAAAATGCATCGAAATTAAATACAAAATGCACAATGCCGAATTAAGTACTAGATGACTATGTCTTCTTATCGGCTATGTCTTGAGCCTCTCCTGTGAGACCTGTTTTGGATCCTGATGCTTCACGTTAAGTTTACTGTATCCCTTGGACCTTCACATTGGCGATGAAACACAGTAATGGCATCGGAATTAAATACAAATGCACAATGCCTACTTTAGTATTACAAGACTGAGTCTTCTTACGGTCTATGTATTGAGCCTTCCCTGCGAGACCAGTTTTAGATTTCGATATTTCACTTCAGGTTTACTGTATCCCTTGGACCGTCAAATTGACGATGAAACACAGAAATTGCATCGGAATTAAATACAAAAGGCACAATGCCGACGAAAGTACAACAAGACTGAATCTTCTTACTCTCTACGTTTTGAGCCTTTCCTGTGTCACCAGTTTTAGATTCCAATGCCTAACTGCACTTTTCCTGTCTCCCTTGGACCTTCACATTGACGATGAAACACAAACATTGCATCGGAGTTGGATACAAATAGCACAATGTCGACTTAAGTACAAGAAGACTGAGTCTTCTTACTGTCTACGATTTGAACCTTTCCTGGGTCCCCAGCTTTTGATTCCAATGCTTCACTTCAGATTTACTGTATCTGTTGGACCTTCACATTGGCGATGAAACACAGAAATGGCATCGGAGTTAAATACAAATGCACAATGCCTACTTTAGTATTACAAGACTGAGTCTTCTTACGGTCTATGTATTGAGCCTTCCCTGCGAGACCAGTTTTAGATTTCGATATTTCACTTCAAGTTTACTGTATCCCTTGGACCGTCAAATTGACGATGAAACACAGAAATTGCATCGGAATTAAATACAAAAGGCACAATGCCGACGAAAGTACAACAAGACTGAATCTTCTTACTCTCTACGTTTTGAGCCTTTCCTGTGTCACCAGTTTTAGATTCCAATGCCTAACTGCACTTTTCCTGTCTCCCTTGGACCTTCACATTGACGATGAAACACAAACATTGCATCGGAGTTGGATACAAATAGCACAATGTCGACTTAAGTACAAGAAGACTGAGTCTTCTTACTGTCTACGATTTGAACCTTTCCTGGGTCCCCAGCTTTTGATTCCAATGCTTCACTTCAGATTTACTGTATCTGTTGGACCTTCACATTGATGATGAAACACAGAAATTGCATCGGAATTAAATACAAATGCACAATGCCTACTTAAGTATTACAAGACTGAGTCTTCTTACGGTCTATGCATTCAGCCTAACCTGCGAGACCAGTTTTAGATTTCGATATTTCACTTCAGGTTTACTGTATCCCTTGGACCGTCAAATTGACGATGAAACACAGAAATTGCATCGGAATTAAATACAAAAGGCACAATGCCGACGGAAGTACAACAAGACTGAGTCTTCTTACCCTCTCCGTTTTGAGCCTTTCCTGTGTCACCAGTTTTAGATTCCAATGCCTAACTGCAGGTTTCCTGTCTCCCTTGGACCTTCACATTGACGATGAAACACAAACATTGGATCGGAGTTGAATACAAATAGCACAATGTCGACTTAAGTACAAGAAGCCTGAGTCTTCTTACTCTGTACGCTTTGAGCCTTTCCGGTGTCACCAGCTTTAGATTCCGATGAACAACTGCAGGTTTACTGTCTCCCATGGACCTTCACATTGACGATGAAACACAGTAATTGCATCGGAATGAAAGATAAAAGGCACAATGCCAACTTAATTGCAAGAACACTGACTTTTCTTAGTGTCTATGTTTCGAGTCTTTCCTGTGTCACCAGTTTTAGATTCCAATGCGCAACTGCAGATTTACTGCATCCCTTGGACCGTCACATTAACGATGAATCACAAAAATTGAATCGGAATAAAATACAGAGGGCACATTGCCGACTTAGGTACAAGAAGACTGAGTAATGTTGCTGTCTATGTTTTGAGCAATACCTGTGAGACCAGTTTTGGACTCCTATGCTTCAGGTTAGGTTTACTGTATCCATTGGACCTTCACATTGGCGATGAAATACGAAAATTTGCGTCGGAATTAAATACAAAAGGCACAATGCCGTATTAAGTAGAAGAAGACTGAGTGTTCTTACCGTCTACATTTTGTGCCTTTCGCGTGGGACCAGTATTAGATTCCGATGCTTCACTTCAGGTTTACTGTTCGCTTGGCATTCACTTTGACGATGAAACACAAAAATTGCATCGGAATTAAATACAAAAGGCATAATGCCGACTTAAGTAGATTCCGATGCGTCACTTCAGGTTTACTGTATCCCTTGAACCTTTACTTTGTCGATGAAACACAAACATTATATCGGAATCAAATACAAAAGGCACAATGCCAACTTAAGTACAAGAACACTGACTTTTCTTAGTGTCTATGTTTCGAGCCTGTCCTGTGTCACCAGTTTTAGATTGCGATGCACAACTGCAGGTTTACTGTACCCCTGGGACCTTCACATAGACGATTAAAAACAGATATTGCATCGGAATTAAATACAAAAGGCACAATGCCGACTTAAGTACAAGAAGACTGAGTCTTCTTACTCTCTACGCTTTGAGCCTTTCCGGTGTCACCAGCTTTAGATCCCGATGCACAACTGCAGGTTTACTGTATCCCTTAGACCTTCACATTGACGATGAAACACAGAAATTGCATCGGAATTAAATACAAATGGCACAATGCCGACTTAAGTTCAAGAAGACTGAGTCTTCTTAATCTCTACGTTTTCGTCTTTTTGTGTCGCCAGTTTAAGATTGCGATGCACAACTGCAGGTTTACTGTCTCCCATGGACCTTCACATTGAAGATGAAACACAGTGATTGCATCGGAATGAAAGACAAAAGGCACAATGCCAACTTAAGTTCAAGAACACTGACTTTTCTTAGTGTCGATGTTTCGATCCTGTCCTGTGTCACCAGTTTTACATTGTGATGCACAACTGCAGGTTTACGGTATCCCTTGGACCTTCACAAGGACGATGAAACGCAGAAATTGCATCGGAATTAAATAAAAAAGGCACAATGCCGACTTAAGTACAAGAAGACTGACTTTTCTTAGGGTCTATGTTTTGAGCCTTCCCTGTGTCACCAGTTTTAGATTCCGATGCGTCACTTCAGGTTTACTGTATCCCTTGAACCTTTACTTTGTCGATGAAACACAAACATTATATCGGAATCAAATACAAAAGGCACAATGCCAACTTAAGTACAAGAACACTGACTTTTCTTAGTGTCTATGTTTCGAGCCTGTCCTGTGTCACCAGTTTTAGATTGCGATGCACAACTGCAGGTTTACTGTACCCCTGGGACCTTCACATAGACGATTAAAAACAGATATTGCATCGGAATTAAATACAAAAGGCACAATGCCGACTTAAGTACAAGAAGACTGAGTCTTCTTACTCTCTACGCTTTGAGCCTTTCCGGTGTCACCAGCTTTAGATCCCGATGCACAACTGCAGGTTTACTGTATCCCTTAGACCTTCACATTGACGATGAAACACAGAAATTGCATCGGAATTAAATACAAATGGCACAATGCCGACTTAAGTTCAAGAAGACTGAATCTTCTTAATCTCTACGTTTTCGTCTTTTTGTGTCACCAGTTTTAGATTGCGATGCACAACTGCAGGTTTACTGTCTCCCATGGACCTTCACATTGACGATGAAACACAGTGATTGCATCGGAATGAAAGACAAAAGGCACAATGCCAACTTAAGTTCAAGAACACTGACTTTTCTTAGTGTCGATGTTTCGATCCTGTCCTGTGTCACCAGTTTTACATTGTGATGCACAACTCCAGGTTTACGGTATCCCTTGGACCTTCACAAGGACGATGAAACGCAAAAATTGCATCGGAATTAAATACAAAAGGCACAATGGCGACTTAAGTACAAGAAGACTGACTTTTCTTAGTGTCTATGTTTTGAGCCTTTCCTGTGTCACCAGTTTTATATTCCGATGCTTCACTTCAGGTTTACTGTATCCCTTGGACCGTCACATTGACGAGGATACACTTCTGGTTTACTGTATCCCTTGGACCGTCACATTGACGAGGATACACAATATTTGCATCAGAATTAAATACAAATGGCACAATGCCGACTTAAGTACAAGAAGAATGAGTCTTCTTACTGTCTATGTTTTGAGCGTTCCTGTGAGACCAGTTTTAGATTCCGATGATTCACGTCATGTTTACTGTATCCCTTGGACCTTCACATTGACGATGAAACACAGAAATTGAATCAGAATTAAATACAAAAAGCACAATGCCGACTTAAGTGCAAGAAGACTGAGTGTTCTTACCGTTTACGTTTTAGCCTTTCGTGTGAGACCAGTATTAGATTCCGATGCTTCACTTCAGGTTTAATCTGCGCTTTGCCTTAACTTTGACGATTAAACACAAAAATTGCATCAGAATTAAATACAAAAGGCACAATGCCGACTTAAGTACAAGCAGACTGACTTTTCTTAGGGTCTATGTTTTGAGTCTTTCCTGTGTCACCAGTTTTAGATTCCGATGCGTCACTTCAGGTTTACTGTATCCTTTGGAAATTCACTTTGTCGATGAAACACAAACACTGCATCGGAATCAAATACAAAAGGCACAATGCCGACTTAAGTACAAGAAGACTGACTTTTCTAAGTGTCTATGTTTGAGCCTTTCCTATGTCACCAGTTTTAGATTCCGATGCTTCACTTCAGGTTTACTGTATCCCTTGGACCTTCACTTTGACGATGAAACACAAACATTGCATCGGAATTGAATATAAAAGGCACAATGACGACTCGAGTGCAAGAAGACTGATTTTTCTTAGTGTCTTTGTTTGGAGTCTTTCCTGTGAGACCAGTCATAGATTCCGATGCTTCACTTCCAGTTTATTGTATCCCTTGGACCTTCACTTTGACGATGAAACCCAGAAAATGCATCGAAATTAAATACAAAATGCACAATGCCGAATTAAGTACTAGATGACTATGTCTTCTTATCGGCTATGTCTTGAGCCTCTCCTGTGAGACCTGTTTTGGATCCCGATACTTCACGTTAAGTTTACTGTATCCCTTGGACCTTCACATTGGCGATGAAACACAGAAATGGCATCGGAATTAAATACAAAAGGCACAATGCCGAATGAAGTACAAAAACACTAACTTTTCTTAGTGTCTATGTTTCGAGCCTGTCCTGTGACAACAGTTTTAGATTGCGATGCTCAACTGCAGGTATACTGTACCCCTTGGACCTTCAGATAGACGATGAAACACAGAAATTGCATCGGAATTAAATCCAAATTCACAATGCCGACTCAAGTACAAGAAGACTGACTATTCTTCGTGTCTATGATTTGAGCCTTTCCTGTGTCACCAGCTTTCAATTCCAACGCTTCACTTCAGGTTTACAGTATCTGTTAGACCTTCACACTGACGATGAAACACATAAATTGCATCACAATATGTACGAAAGGTACTATGCTGACTTAAGTACAAGAAGTCTGAGAATTCCCACCGTCTATGATTAGAGCCTATCCTGTGAGAACAGTTTTGGATTCCGATGCACAACTGCAGATTTACTGTATCCCTTGGACATTCACATTGACGATGAAACATAGAAATTGCTTCGGAATTAAATACAAATGCACAATGCCGTTTTATGTATTAGAAGACTGAGTCTTTATACTGTCATTGTTTTGAGCCTATCCTGTGAGACCAGTTTTAGATTCCGATTCTTCACGTCTGGTTTACTGTATCCCTTGGTCCATCAAATTGACGATGAAACACAGAAATTGCATCGGAATTAAATACAAATGCTCAATGCCGACGAAAGGACAACAAGACTGAGTCTTCTTACTCACTACGTTTTGAGCCTTTCCTGTGTCACCAGTTTTAGATTCCGATGCCCAACTGCAGGTTTACTGTATCCTTTGGACCTTCACATTGACGATGATACACAGTAATTTCATCGGAATGATAGACAAAAGGCACAATGCCGACTTAAGTAAGAGAGGACTGACACTCTCATTTTCTATGATTTGAACATCTCCCGTGAGTCCAGTTTTAGATTCCGATGCGTCGCTTCAGGTTTACTGTATACCTAGCACCTTCTTATTGATGATGAAACACAGAAATTGCATAGGAATTTAATACAAAATCCACAATGCCGACATAAGTACAAGAGGACTGACACTCTCACTTTCTATGATGTGAACCTCTCCTGTGAGTCCAGTTTTAGATTCTGATGCTTCACTTCAGGTTTAATGTATCCCTTGGACCTTCTTATTGACGATGAAATACATAAATTGCATCCGAATTTAATACAAAAGGCACAATGCCGAATTAAGTACCGGAAGACTGGGTCTTCTTACTGTCTATGATTTGAGCCTTCCCTGGGTCACCAGCTTTTGATTCCAATGCTTCACTTCAGGTTTACTGTATCTGTTGGATCTTCACATTGACGATGAAACACAGGAATTGCATCGCAATAAGTACAAATGCTGACTTCAGTACAAGAAGACTGAGAATTCTTACCGTCTATGATTTGAGCCTTTCCTGTGAGACTGGTTTTAGGTTCCGATGCTTCACTTCTGGTTTACTGTATCCCTTGGACCTTCACATTGACGATTAACACAGACATTGAATCGGAATTAAATGCAAAATGCACAATGCCGACTTATGTACAAGAAGACTGAATCTTCTTACCTTCTATGATTTGAGCCTCTCCTGTGAGACCTCTTTTAGATTCCGATGCTCCACTTCAGGTTTACTGTATCACTCAGGTCTTCACTTTGACGATGAAACACCAAATTTGCATCGGAATTAAATACAAAAGGCACAATGTTGACTTAAGTAAAAAAAGACTGACTTTTCTTAGTGTCTATTTTTTGAATCTTCCCTGTGAGACCAGTATTAGATTCCGATGCTTCACGTCAGGTTTACTGTTTCCCCTGAACCTTCACTTTGACGATGAAACACAAAAATTGCATCGGAATGATATACAAAAGGCACAATTCCGTTTTAAGTAGAAGAACACTGAGTCTTCTCACCGTCTATGCTTTGAGCCTTTCTGTGAGACCAGTTTTAGATTCCGATGCTTCATTTCGGGTTAACTGTATCCCTTGGACATTCACTTTGACAATGAAACACAGTAATTGCATCGGAATTATATACAAAATGCACAATGTCGACTAAAGTACGAGAAGAGTGACTTTTCTTAGTGTGTATGTTTTGAGCCTTTCCGGTGTCACCGGTTTTGGATTAAGATGCACAACTGCTGATTTACTGCATCACTTTGACCTTCACAACGCGATGCAACACAGAAATTGCATTTGAATTAAATACAAAGGGCACAATGCCGACTTAAGTAGAAAAAGACTGATTTCTCTTGCTGTCTATGTTTTGAGCCTTCCCTGTGAGACCAGTTTTAGATTTCGATGCTTCTCGTCAGGATTACAGTATACCTTGGACCTTCACATTGACGATGAATCACAGAAATTGCATCGGAATGAAATGCAAATGGCACAATGCCGACTTACGTACATGAGGACTGAGTCTTCTTACTGTCTATGTTTTCAGCCTTTCCTGTGTCACCAGTTTTAGATTCCGACGCACAACTGAAGGTTTACAGTATCCCTTGGTCCTTCACATTGACGATGAAACACAGTAATTGCATCGAAATTAAATACAATACCGACTTAAGTACAAGATGACTGAGCCTTTTTACTGTATCTGTTTTGAGCCTTTCCTACATCACCAGTTTTCGATTCCGATGCACAACTGCGATTTTACTGTATCCCTTGGACCTTCACTTTGAAGAAGAAACACAGAAACTGCATCGGAATTAAATACAAAAGGAACGATGCCGACTTGAGGACAAGAAGACTGACTTTTCTTATTGTCTATGACTTGTGCTTTTCCTGTGAGACCAGTTTTAGATTCAGATGCTTCAATTGAGGTTTACTGTATATCTTGGACATTCACTTTGACTATGAAACACAAAAATAGCAACCGAATTAAATACAATAGGCACAAGGCCGCCTTAAGTACAACAAGACTGAATTTTCTTAGTGTCTATGATTTGAGTCTTTCCTGTGTCACCAGTTTTAGACTTCGATTCACAACTGCTGGTTTACTGTTTCTCTTGGACATTCACATTGACCGTGAAACACAGTAGTTGCATCGGAATTAAAAAAAAAACTCACAATTCCGTCTTAAGTACAGGAAGACTGACATTTCATAGTGTCTATGTTGTGAGCCATTCCTGTGTCACCTGTTTCTGATTCAGATGCGTAACTGCAGGTTTACTGTATCTCTTGGGCCTTCTCGTTGACGATGAAACTCAGAAATTACATCGTCACTATACACAAAAGGCACAATTCCTACTTTAGTAATAGAAGACTGAGTCTTCTTCCTGTCTATGCTTTGGGCTCTCCCTGTGACAGCAGTTTTAGCTTCCGATTCTTCACTTCAGGATTACTGTATTCCTTGGACATTCACTTTGATGATGAAACACAAAAATAGCAACCGAATTAAATACAATAGGCACAAGGCCGCCTTAAGTACAACAAGACTGAATTTTCTTAGTGTCTATGATTTGAGTCTTTCCTGTGTCACCAGTTTTAGACTTCGATTCACAACTGCTGGTTTACTGTTTCTCTTGGACATTCACATTGACCGTGAAACTCAGTAGTTGCATCGGAATTAAATACAAAAGGCACAATTCCGTCTTAAGTACAGGAAGACTGACATTTCATAGTGTCTATGTTGTGAGCCATTCCTGTGTCACCTGTTTCTGATTCAGATGCGTAACTGCAGGTTTACTGTATCCCTTGGGCCTTCACGTTGACGATGAAACTCAGAAATTACATCGTCATTATAAACAAAAGGCACAATGCCTACTTTAGTAATAGAAGACTGAGTCTTCTTCCTGTCTATGCTTTGGGCTCTCCCTGTGACAGCAGTTTTAGCTTCCGATTCTTCACTTCAGGATTACTGTATTCCTTGGACATTCACTTTGACGATGAAACACAAAAATACCATCCGAATTAAATACGAAATTCACAAGGCCGTCTTAAGTACAGGAAGACTGACTTTTGTTAGTGTCTATGATTTGAGCATATCCTGTGTCACCAGTTTTAGATTCCGATGCACAACTGCAGATTTATTGTGTCACTTGGACCTCCACAATGACGATGAAACACAGAAATTTCATCGGAATTAAATACAAAATGCACAATGCCGACTTAAGTACAAGAAGACTGAGTCTTCCCACCGTCTATGCTTTGCGCCTTTCCTGTGAGACCAGTTTTAGATTCCGATGCTTCACGTCAGGTTTACAGTATACCGTGGACTTTTAAACTGACGATGAAACACAAAAATTGCATCCGAATTAAATACAAAAGGCACAATGCGGACTTATGTACAGGAAGACTGACATTTCATAGTGTCTATGTTTTGAGCCTTTTCAGAGTCACCAGTTCGAGATTCCGATGCACAACTTGCAGATTTACTGTATCCCTTGTACCTTCACATTGACGATGAATCACAGGAATTGCATCGGAATTAATTACAAAAGGTACAATGCCGACTTAAGTACAAGAACACTCTATCTTCTTACAGCCTATGTTTGAGCCTTTCCTGTGAGACCAGTTTTATATTCCAATGCTGGACTTCATGTTTACTGTATCCCTTGGACCTTCTCTTTGAAGATGAAACACAGAAATTGCATCGGAATTAAATACAAAAGGCACAACGCCGTCTTAAGTACCAGAACACTGAGTCTTCTTACCGTCTATGTTTTGAGCCGTTCCTAAGAGACCAGTTTTAGTTTACGATGCTTCACTTCTCAGTGTCTATATTCCGAGCCTGTCCTGTGTCACTAGTTTTTGATTCCGATGAACAACTGCAGGTTTACTGTATCACTTGGACCTTCCCATTGACGATGAAACACAGAAATTGCATCGGAATTAAATACATAAGACACAATGCCGGCTTAAGTACAAGAAGTGTGAGCCATCTTACTGTCTATGAAATTAGCCATCCCTGTGAAACCAGTTTTAGATTCCGATGTTTCAATTGAGGTTTACTGTAACCCTTTCACCTTCACAATGACGATGAAACACAGAAAATGCATCGGAATTAAATACAAAACGCACAATGCCGGATTAAGTACAAGACGACTGACATTTCTTAGGGTCTACGTTTTGAGCCTTTCCTGTGAGATCAGTTTTAGATTCCGATGCACAACTGCATGTATACTGTACCCCTTCTGCCTTCACATTGACGAGGAAACACAGAAATTACATCGGAATTAAACACGAAAGGCACAATACCGACTTTAGTACAAGAAGACTGAGTATTCTTACTGTCTGTGCTTTGGACCGTCCCTGTGTGACCAGTTATAGATTCCGATTCTTCACATCAGGTTTACTGTATCCCTTGGACATTCACTTTGACGACGATACATAAAAATAGCATCCGAATTAAATACAAAAGTCACAAGGCTGCCTTAAGTACAAGAAGACTGACTTTTCTTAGTGTCTATGTTTTGAGTCTTTCCTGTGTCACCAGTTTCAGAATCCGATGCACAACTGCTGGTTTACTGTATCTCTTGGACCTTCAAATTGACGATGAAACACAGTAATAGCATCGGAATTAAATTCAAAAGGCATAATGCCGAGTTAGTACAAGTAGACTGTCTTTTCTTAGTGTCAATGTTGTGAGCCTTCCCTGTGAGACCGGTTTTAGATTCCAATGCTTCAATTGAGGTTTATGTATCCCTTGGACCTTCACATTGACGATGAAACACTAAATTAGCATCGGAATTAAATACATAAGGCACAATGCCGACTTAAGTACTAGAAGACTGGGTCTTCTTACCGTCTATGTTTTTAGCGTTTCCTGTGAGACCAGTTTTAGATTCAAATGCTTCACGTCAGGTTTACTGTACACCTTGGACCTCCACACTGACGATGAAACACTAAAATTGCATCCGAATTAAATACAGAAGGCACAATGCCGATTAAGTACAGGGAGACTGACATTTCATAGTGTCTATGATCTGAGCCTTTCCTGTGTCACCTGTTTCAGATTCCGATGCACAACTGCAGGTTTACTGTATCCCTTGTACCTTCACATTGTCGATGAAACACAGAAATTGCATCGGAATTAAATGCAAAAAGCACAATGCCGACTTAAGTACAAGTAGACTGAGTCTTCTCTCTGTCTATGCTTGAGCGTTTCCTGTGTCAAACGTATTAGATACCAATGCACAACTGCAGGTTTACTGTATCCCTAGGACCTATACATTGACGTAGAATCACAGTAATTACATCGGAATTAAATTCAAAAGGCACAATGCCGACTTAAGTACAAGAAGACTGACTTTTCTTAGTGTCTATGTTTCGAGCCTGTCCTGTGTCACCAGTTTTAGATTCCGATGCTTCACTTCAGGTTTACTGTATTCCTTCGACCTTCACATTGACTATGAAACGCAAAACGTGCATCGGAATTAACCACAAAAGGCACATTGCCGACTTCAGTACATGAAGACTGAGTCTTCTTACTGTCCATGCTTTGAGCCTTTCTTGTGTCACCAGTTTTAGATTCCGATGCACAACTGCAGGTTTACTGTATCCCTTGGACCTTCTCATGGACGATGAAACACAGTAATTGCATCAGAATTAAATACAAAAGTCACAATGGCGACATAAGTACAATTAGACTGAATTTTCTTAGTGTCTATGTTTTGAGCCTACCCTGTATCACCAGTTTAAGATTCCGATGCACAACTGCAGTGTTACTGTATCCCTTTTACCTTCACATTGACGATGATACACAGAAATTGCATCGGAATTAAATACAAAAGGCACAATCCCGACTCAAGTACAAGAAGACTGAGGATTCTTAATGTCTATGTTTTGAGCCTTTCTGTGAGACCAGTTTTAGATTCCGATGCATCACTTCAGGATTACTGTATCAGTTGGACCTTCACGTTGACGATGAAACACGAAAATTGCATCGGAATTAAACACAAAATTCACAATGCCGACTTAAGTACAAGAAGACTGAATTTTCTTGGTGTCTATGTTTTGAGCCTATCCTGTATCACCAGCTTTATATTCCCATGCACAACTGCAGTTTTACTGTATCCGTTGGACCTTCACATTGACGATGATACACGGAAATTGCATCGGAATTACATACAATAGGGCACAGTGCCGACATAAGTACAAGAAGACTGAGTCTTCTTACTGTCTATGCTTGGAGCTTTTCCTGTGTCACCAGTTTTAGATTCTGATGCACAACTGCAGGGTTACTGTATTCCTTGTACCTTCACATTGACGATGAAACACAGAAATTGCATGGGGATTAAATACATATGGCACAATGCCGGCTTAAGTACAGAAGTCTCACCCTTATTACTGTCTATGATTTGAGCCATCCCTGTGAGACCCGTATTAGATTCTGATGCGTCACTTCAGGTTTACTGTATCATTTGGACCTTCACTTTGAGGATGAAGCACAAAAATTTCATCGGAATTAAATACAAAAGGCACAAGGGCACCTTAATTACAAGAAGACTGACTTTTCTTTGTGTCTGTGTTTCAGCCTTTCCTGTGTCACCAGTTTTAGATTCTGATGCACGACTGCAGGTTTCCTGTATCCTTTGGACCCTCATTTTGACGATGAAACACAGTAATTGCTGCGGAATAAAATACAAAAGGCACAATGCAGACTTAAGTACAAGATGACTGACCCTTCTTAGTGTCTATGTTTTGAGACTTTCCTTTGAGACCAGTTTTAGATTCCAATGCTTCACTTCAGGTTGACTGTATCCCCAGGACCTCCACTTTGACTATGAAACACAGAAATAGCATCGGAATTAAATACAAAAGGCACAATGCCGAATTAAGTACAAGAAGAATAAGTCTTCTTATCTTCTACGTTTTTGAGCCTTTCCTGTGAGACCAGTTTTAGATTCCGATGTTTCACTTCAGGTTTACTGTATCAGTTGGACCTTCACGTTGACGATGAAACACGAAAATTGCATCGGAATTAAACACAAAATTCACAATGCTGACTTAAGTACAAGAAGACTGAATTTTCTTGGTGTCTATGTTTTGACCCTATCCTGTATCACCAGTTTTATATTCCCATGCACAACTGCAGTTTTACTGTATCCGTTGGACCTTCACATTGACGATGATACACGGAAATTGCATCGGAATTACACACAAAAGGCACAGTGCCGACTTAAGTACAAGAAGATTGAGTCTTCTTACTGTCTATGCTTTGAGCTTTTCCTGTGTCACCAGTTTTAGATTCTGATGCACAACTGCAGGGTTACTGTAACCCTTGTACCTTCACATTGACGATGAATCACAGAAATTGCATCGGAATTAAATACAAAATGCAAAATGCCGACTTAAGTTCAAGATGACTGCGTCTTCTTACCGACTATGTTTTGAGCCTTTCCTGTGAGGCCAGTTTTAGATTTCGATGCTTCACTTCAGGTTTACTGTATCCCTTGGACCTTCACGTTGACGGTGAAACACAAAAATTGCATCGGAATTAAAAACAAAATTCACAATGCCGACTTAACTACAAGAAAACTGACTTTTCTTAGTCTCTATATTTTGAGCCTCTCATGTGTCACCAGTTTTAGATTCCGATGCACAACTGTAGCTTTACTGTGTCCCTTGCGCCTTCACATTGACGATTAAACACAGAAATAGCATCGGAATTAAACACAAAACGCACAATGCCGACTTTAGTACAAGAAGACTGAGACTTCCTACTGTATATGCTTTGGGCCTTTCCTTTGAGACCAGTTTATAGATTCCGATTCTTCACTTCAGGTTTACTGTATCCCTTGGACATCCACTGCGACGATGAAACACAAAAATAGCATCCGAATTAAATACAAAATGCACAAGGCAGCCATAAGTACAAGAAGACTGACATTTCTTAGTGTCTATGTTTTGAGCCTTTCCTGTGTCGCCAGATTTTGAATCCGATGCACAACTGCTGGTTTACTGTATCCCTTGGACCGTCACATTGACAATGAAACACAGTAATAGTATCGGAATTAAATTCAAAAGGCACAATGCCGAATTTGTACAAGAAGGCTGACTTTTCTTTGTGACAATGATGTGATTCTTTCCTGTGAGACCAGTTTTAGAATACGATGCTTCACGTCAGGTTTACTGTCTCCCTTGGACATTCACTTTGACGATGAAACACAAAAATAGCATCCGAATTAAATACAAAACGGTCAAGGCCGCCTTATGTACAAGATGACTGACTTTTCTTAGTGTCTATGTTTTGACCGTTTCCTGTGTCACCAGTTTTAGATTCCGATGCCTTACTTCAGGTTTACTGTATCCCTTGGACCTTCACATTGACGATGAAACGCAACAATTGCATCGGAATTAAACACATTAGGCACAATGCGGACTAAAGTACAAGAAGATTGACTTTTGTTAGTGTCTGTGTTTTGAGCCCATCCTGTGTCACCAGTTTTAGTTTCCGATGCACAACTGCAGTTTTACTGTATCCCTTGTACCTTCACATTGACGATGAAACACAGAGACTGCATCGGAAATAAATACAAAGGGCACAATGACGACTAAGTACAAGAAGACTGTGTGTTCTTACCGTGTATGTTTTGAGCCTTTCCTGTGAGACCAATTTTAGATTCCAATGCTTCACCTTATGTTTACTGTATCCCTTGGACCTTCACTTTGACGATGAAACACAGAAATTACTTCAGAATTAAATACAAAAGGCACAATGCCAACTAAAGAATTAGAAGAATGAGTCTTCTGACCGTCTGTGATATGAGACTTTCCTGAGATACCAGTTTTAGATTACGATGCTTCACCTCATGCTTCCTGTATCCCTTGGACTTCACATTCACGATGAAACACAGAAATTGCATCGGAATTAAATAAAAAGGCACAATGCTGACTTACGTACAAGAAGACTGCCTTTTCTTAGTGTCTATATTTCGAGACAGTTCTGTGTCACCAGTTTTCATTCCGTTGCACAACTGCAGGGTTACTCTATCACTTGGACCTTCCATTTGACGATGAAACACAAAAATTTCATCGGAATTAAATACAAAAGGCACAAGGCCGCCTTAAGTACAAGAAGACTGACATTTCTTCGTGTCTGTGTTTGAGCCTTTCCTGTGTCACTAGTTTTAGATTCCGACGCACGACTGCAGGTTTACTGTATCCCTTGGACCTTCACTTTGACGATGAAACACAGTAATTGCATCGGAATTAAATACAAAAGGCACAATGCCGACTTAGGTACAAGAAGACTGAGTCTTCTTACTGTCTATGTTTTGAGCCATTCCTGTGAGACCAGTTTTAGATTATGATGCTTTACTTCATTTTTATTTTGTCCCTTGGATCTTCACTTTGACGATGAAACACAAAAATTGCATCGGAATTAAATACAAAAGGCACAATGCAGACCTAAGTACAGGAAGACTGAGATTTCTTGCTGTCTATGTTTTGAATCTTCCGTGTGAGACAAGTTTTAGATTCTCATGCTTCACTTCAGGTTTACTGTATCTCGTGGACCTACACTTTGATGATGAAACACAAAAATTTCATCGAAATTAAATGCAAACGGCACAATATCGACTTAAGTACAGGAAGACTGATTGTTCTCGGTGTCTATGCTTTGAGCCTTTCCTGTGTCACCAGTTTGAGATTCCGATGTTCAACTGCAGATTTACTGCATCACTCGGACCTTCACATTGACGATGAAACACAGAAATTTCTTTGGAATTATATACAATGGGCACAATGCCGACTCAAGTACAAGACGTCTGAGTCTTCTTACCGTCAATGTTTCGAGAATTTCCTGTGAGAGCAGTTTTAGATATCGATGCTTCACTTCAGGTTTACTGTATCCCTTGGACCTTCACTTTGACGTCGAAACACAGAAATTGCTTCGGAATTAAGTACAAAAGGCACAATGCCAACAATAGTATAAGAAGACTGAGTCTTCTTACCGTCTGTGTTATGAGCCATTCCTGAGAGACCAGTTTTAGATTCCGATGCTTCACCTCATGTTCACTGTATCCCTTGGACCTTTACTATGACGATGATACACAGATATTGCACCGGAATTAAATACAAAAGTCACAATGCCGACTTAAGTACAAGAAGACAGACTTTTCTCGGTGTCTATGCTTTGGGCCTTTCCTGCGTCACCAGTTTGAGATTCCGATGCTCAACTGCAGATTTACTATATTACTCGGACCTTCACATTAACGATGAAACACAGAAATTGCATTGGAATTATTTTCAATGGGAACAATGACGACTTAAGTAGATAAAGACAGAGTTTTCTTGCTGTCTATGTTTCGAGCCTATCCTGTGAGACCAGTTTTAGATTTCGATGCATCACGTCATGTTCACTGTATCCCTTGGACCTTCACATTGACGAAGAAACACAGATATTGCATCGGAATTAAATACAAAAGCACAATGCCGACTTAAGTTCAAGAAAACTGCGTCTTCTTACAGTCTATGTTTTGAGCCTTTCCTGCGTCACCAGCTCTACATTCCGATGCTTCACTTCAGGTTTACTGTATCCCTTGGACCTTCACATTGACGATGAAACACAGAAATAGCATAGGAATTAAGTACAAAGGGCACAATGTAAACTTAAGTACAAGAGGTCTGAATCTTCTTACAGTTTTAGATTCCGATGCGTCAGTTCAGGTTTACTGTATCACTTGGACTTTGCCTTTGACGATGAAACAAAAAAATTTCATCGGAATTATATACAAAATGCACAAGGCCGAGTTAAGTACAAAAAGACTGACTTTTCTTTGTGTCTATGTTTGAGCCTTTCCTGTGACACCAGTTTTAGATTCCGATGCTCAACTGCAGATTACTGCATCACCCGGACCTTCACATTGACGATGAAACACATAAATTGCATTGGAATTATATACAAGGGGCAGAATGACGACTTAAGTAGAAGAAGACTGAGTTTTCTTGCTGGCTATGCTTTGAGCCTTTCCTGTGAGACCAGTTTTAGATTTCGATGTTTCACTTCAGGTTTACTGTATCCCTTGGACTTTCAAATTTACGATGAAACAAAGAAATTGCATCGGAATTAAATACAAAAGTCACAATGCCGACTTAAGTAGAAGAAGTTGTGAGATTTTTTGCTGTCTGTGTTTTGGGCCTTCCCTCTGAGACCAGTTTTAGATTACAATGCTTCACGTCAGGTGTACTGTATCCCTTGGACCTTCACATTGACGATGAAACACTGAAACTGCATCGGAAATAAATACAAAAGGCACAACGCCGACTAAGTACAAGAAGACTGTGTCTTCTTACTGTGTATGTTTTGAGCCTTTCCTGTGAGACCAGTTTTTGATTCCAATGTTTCACCTCATGTTTAGTGTATCCCTTGGACCTTCACTTTGACGATGAAACACAGAAATTGCTTCGTAATTAAATACAAAAGGCACAATGCCAACTAAAGTATAAGAAGACTGAGTCTTCTGACCGTCTGTGTTATGAGACTTTCCTGAGAGACCAGTTTTAGATTCCGATGCTTCACCTCATGTTCACTGTATCCCTTGGACCTTCGCATTGACGATGAAACACCGTAATTGCATCGAAATTAAATACAAAAGGCACAATGCCGACTTAAGTACAGGAAGACTGACTTCTCCCGGTGTCTATGTTTGAGCCTTTCCTGTGTCACCAGTTTGAGATTCCGATGCTCTACTGCTGATTTACTGCATCACTCGGACCTTCACATTGACGATGAAACATCGAAATTGCATTTGAATCATATACAATGGGCACAATGACGACTTAAGCACAAGAAGACTGTGTCTTCTTACCGTGTATGTTTTGAGCCTTTCCTGTGAGGCCAGTTTTAGATTCCAATGCTTCACTTCATGTTTACTGTAACCCTTGGACCTTCACAATGACGATGATACACAGAAATTGCATCGGAATTAAATACAAAAGGCACAATGCCGACTTATGTCCAAGAGGTGTTAGTCTTCTTACCGTCAATGCTTTGAGCCTTTCCTGTGAGAGCAGTTATAGATATCGATGCTGCACTTCAAGTTTACTGTAACCCTTGGACCTTCACATTGACGATGACACACAATAATTGCATCCGAATTAAAAACAAAAGTCACAATGCAAGTTTAAGTTCAAGAAGACTAACATTTCTTAGTGTCTATGTTTCGAGCATGTCCTGCGTCACCAGTTTTAGATTCAGATGCACAACTGCTGGTTTTCTGTATCCCTGGGACCTTCACATTGAGGATGAAACACAGAAATTGCATCGGAATTAAATACAAAAGGCACAATGCCGACTTAAGTACAAGAAGACAGTGTCTTCTTACCATGTATGTTTTGAGCCTTTCCAGTGGGACCAGTTTTAGATGCCAATGCTTCACTTCATGTTTACTGTATCCCTTGGACCTTCACTTTGACGATGAAACACAGAAATTGCTTCGGAATTAAATACAAAAGGCACAATGCCAACAAAAGTATAAGAAGACTGAGTCTTCTTACCGTCTATGTTATGAGCCTTTCCTGAGAGACCAGTTTTAGATTCCGATGCTTCACCTCATGTTCACTGTATCCCTTTTACGTTCACATTGACGATGATACACAGAAATTGCATCGGAATTAAATACAAAAGTCACAATGCCGACTTAGGTACAAGAAGACTGACTTTTCTTAGTGTCTATGTTTCGATCTTTTCCTCTGTCCCCATTTTTAGATTCCGATGCACAACTAGAGATTTACTGTATCTCTTCGACCTTCACATTGACGATGAAACACAGAAATTGCTTCGGAATTAAATACAAAAGGCACAATGCCAACAAAAGAATAAGAAGACTGAGTCTTCTTACCGTCAAGGATATGAGCCTTTCCTGAGAGACCAGTTTTAGATTCTGATGCTTCACCTCATGTTCACTGTATCCCTTTTACCTTCACATTGACGATGATACACAGAAATTGCATCGGAAGTAAATACAGAAGGTACAATGACGACTTAAGTACAAGAAGACTGCCTTTTCTTAGTGTCTATATTTCGAGCATGTATTGTGTCACCAGTTTAGATTTCGTTGCATAACTGCAGGTTTACCCTATCCCTTGGACCTTCACATTGACGAAGAATCACCGAAAATGCATGGGAATTAAATACATAAGGCACAATGCCGGCTTAAGTACAAGCAGAGTGAGCCTTTTTACTGTCAATGATTTGAGCCATCCCTGTGAGACCAGTTTTGGATTCCGATGCGTCACTTCAGGTGACGATGAAACACAAAAAGTTCATCGGAATTATATACAAAATGCACTAGGCCGCCATAAGTACAAGAAGACTGACTTTTCTTTGTGTCTGTGTTTGAGCCTTACCTGTGTGACTAGTTTTAGATTCCGATGCACGACTGCAGGTTTATTGTATCCCTTGGACCCTCACTTTGACGATGAAACACAGAAATTGCTTCGAAATTAAAAACAAAAGTCACAATGCCGGTTAAAGTTCAAGAAGGCTAACATTTCTTAGTGTCTATGTTTCGAGCCTGTCCTGCGTCACCAGTTTTAGGATCCGATGCACAACTGCTGGTTTACTGTATCCCTTGGACATTCACATTGTCGATGAAACACAGTCATTGCATCGGAATTAAATATAAAAGGCACAATGCCGACTTAAGTACAAGAAGACTGTGTCTTCTTACCGTGTATGTTTTGAGCCTTTCCTGTGAGACCAGTTTTAGATTCCAATGCTTCACTTCATGTTTACTGTATCCCTTGGACCTTCCCATTGACGATGAATCACAGGAATTGCATGGGAATTAAATACATAAGGCACAATGACAGCTTAAGTACAAGAAGCGTGAGCCTTCTTACTGTCTATGATTTGAGCCATCCCTGTAAGACCAGTTTTAGATTCCAATGCGTCAGTTCAGGTTTACTGTATCACTTGGACTTTCCCTTTGACGATGAAACACAAAAAATTCATCGGAATTATATACAAAAAGCAGAATGCGGACTTAAGTTCAAGAAGTCTCAGTCTTCTTACCGTCAATGTTTTGAGCCTTTCCTGTGAGACCAGTTTTAGATTTCGATGCTTCACTTCAGGTTTACTGTATCCCTTGGACCTTCAAACTGACGATGAAACACTGAAATTACATCGGAATTAAATACAAAAGGCTTAAGGGCGCCTTAACGACCAGAAGACTGACTTTTCTTTGTGCCTGTGTTTGAGCCTTTCCTGTGTCACCAGTTTAAGATTCCGACGAACGACTGCAGGTTTACTGTATCTCTTGGAAACTCACTTTCACGATGAAACACAGTAATTGCATCTAAATGAAATACAAAAGGCACAATGCACACCTAAGTACAAGACGACTGACTTTTCTTAGTGTCTATGTTTAGAGCCTTTCCTATGAGACCAGTTTTAGATTCCGATGCTTCACTTCAGTTTGACTGTATCCCTTGGACCTTCACTTTGATAATGATACACAGAAATTGCATCGGAATTAAATACAAAAGGCACAATGCCGAATTAAGTACAAGAATACTGAGTCCTCTTACCGTCTATGTTTTGAGCCATTCCTGTGAGACCAGTTTTAGATTCCGATGATTCACTTCAGGTATACTGTATCCGTTGGACCTTCACCTAGACGATGAAACACAACAATTGCATCGGAATTAAAACAAAAGGCACAATGCCGACGTAAGTACAAGAAGACTGACTTTTCTTATTGGCTATGCTTTGAGAGTATCCTGTATCACCAGTTTTAGATTCCGATGCACAACGGCAGTTTTACTGTATCCCTTGGAGCTTTACATAGACTATGAAAAACAGTAATTAAATCGGAATTAAATACAATTGGCACAATGCAGTCCTAAGTACACGACGACTGACTTTTCTTAGTGTTTATGATTGGAGCCTTTCCTGTGAGACCCGTTTTAGATTCCGATGCTTCACTTCAGTTTGACTGTATCCCTTGGACCTTCACTTTGATAATGATACACAGAAATTGCATCGGAATTAAATACAGAAGGCACAATGCCGACTTCAGTGCAAGAGGATTGACTTTTCATAGTGTCTACGCTTTGAGCCTTTCCTGTGTCACCAGTTATAGATTCCGATGCACATCTGCGGATTTACTGTGTCCTTGGACCTTCTCATTGAATATGAAACACAGAAATTGCATCGAAATTAAATACAAAAGGCATAATGCCGACTTGAGTACAAGAAGACTGACTTTTCTTAGTGTCTATGTTATGTGCTTATCCTGTGAGAGCTGTCTTAGATTCCGATGCTTCACTTGAGGTTTACTGTATCCCTTGGACCTACACTTTGACGATGAAACACAGAAATTGCATCGGAATTACAAACGAAAAGCACAATGCCGACTTAAGTACAAGAAGACTGAGTCTTCTTACCGTCTATGCATTTGAGCCTTTTTTGTGAGGCCAGTTTTAGATTCCGATGCTTCAATTGAGGTTTACTGTATCCCTTGCACCTTCACTTTGTCATTGTTAAACCGTAATGGCATTGGAGTAAAATACAAAAGGCACAATGCAGACTTAAGTACAAGAAGACTGACTTTTCTTAGTGTCAATGTCTTGAGCCTTACCAGTGAGACCAGGTTTAGATTCCGATGCTCCACTTCAGGTTTACTGTATCCCTTGACTTTCACATTGACGATGCAACATAGAAACTGAATCGGAATTAAATCAAATTGGCACAATGCCGACTTATGTACTACAAGACTGAGTCTTCCTACCGTCAATGTTCTGAGCCTTTCCTGTGAGACCAGTTTTAGATTTTGGTGCTTCACGTCAGGTTTACTGTATCCCTTGGACCTTCACATAGACGATGAAACACAGATATTGCTTCGGAATTCAATACAAATGGCACAATACCGACTTAAGTACAAGAAGACTGCGTCTTCTTACTGCCTATGTTTTGAGCCTTTCCTGTGTCACCAGTTTTAGATTCCGATGCTCAACTGCAGATTTACAGCAACCCTTGGAGCATCACTTTGACGATGAAACACAGAAATTGCATCGGAATTAAATACAAAAGGCACAATGCCGTCTTAAGTAGAAGAAGACTGACTTTTCTTAGTGTCAATGTTTTGATCGTTACCTGTGAGAGCAGTTTCAGATTCCGATGCTTCACTTCAGGTTTACTGTATCCCTTGGTCCTTCACTTTGACGATGAAACACAGAAATTGCATCGGAATTAAATGCAAAAGGCACAATGCCGACTTAAGTACAAGAAGACTGAGTGTTCTTACCGTCTATCTTCTGAGCCTTTCCTGTGAGACCATATTTAGATTCCGATGCCTCACTTCAGGTTTACTATATCCCTTGCATCTTCACTTTGTCGATGATACACCGTAATTTCATCGGAATAAAATACAAAAGGCACAATGCCGTCTTAAGTAGAAGAAGACTGACTTTTCTTAGTGTCAATGTTTTGATCGTTACCTGTGAGAGCAGTTTCAGATTCCGATGCTTCACTTCAGGTTTACTGTATCCCTTGGACCTTCACAATGACGATGCAACACAGAAACTATATCGGAATTAGATACGATTGGCACAATGCCGACTTAAGTAGTAGAAGCATGAGTCTTCTTACCGTCTATGTTATGAGCCTTTCGTGTGAGACCAGTTTTAGATTTAGATGCTACATGTCAGGTTTACTGTATCATTTGGACCTTCACATGGACGATGAAACACAGATATTGCATCGGTATTAAATACAAAGGGCGCAATGCCCACTTAAGTAGACGAAGACTGAGTTTCCTTGCTGTCTGAGTTTTGAGCCATCGTTGTGTGACCAGTTTTAGACTCCGATGTTTCAC
Source organism: Schistocerca serialis cubense (assembly GCF_023864345.2). Classification (NCBI taxonomy): domain Eukaryota; kingdom Metazoa; phylum Arthropoda; class Insecta; order Orthoptera; family Acrididae; genus Schistocerca; species Schistocerca serialis. Next base: position 803,837,871 of record NC_064642.1, read on the forward strand.
GTCAGTTTACTGTATCCCTTGGACATTCACATTGACGAAGAATCACTGAAATTGCATCGGAATTAAATGCGAAAGGCACAATGCCGAATTAAGTAACAGAGGACTGAGTCCTCTTACTATATATGGTTTGAGCCCTTCCTGTGTCACCAGTTTTAGATTCTGATGCTCAACTGCTGATTTACTGCATCCCTTGGACCATCACATTGACGACGAAACACAGAAATTGCATCGGAATTAAATACAAAAGTCACAATGCCGACTTAAGTAGAAGAAGTTGTGAGATTTTTTGCTGTCTGTGTTTTGGGCCTTCCCTCTGAGACCAGTTTTAGATTACAATGCTTCACGTCAGGTGTACTGTATCCCTTGGACCTTCACATTGACGATGAAACACTGAAACTGCATCGGAAATAAATACAAAAGGCACAACGCCGACTAAGTACAAGAAGACTGTGTCTTCTTACTGTGTATGCTTTGAGCCTTTCCTGTGAGACCAGTTTTTGATTCCAATGTTTCACCTCATGTTTAGTGTATCCCTTGGACCTTCACTTTGACGATGAAACACAGAAATTGCTTCGTAATTAAATACAAAAGGCACAATGCCAACTAAAGTATAAGAAGACTGAGTCTTCTGACCGTCTGTGTTATGAGACTTTCCTGAGAGACCAGTTTTAGATTCCGATGCTTCACCTCATGTTCACTGTATCCCTTGGACCTTCGCATTGACGATGAAACACCGTAATTGCATCGAAATTAAATACAAAAGGCACAATGCCGACTTAAGTACAGGAAGACTGACTTCTCCCGGTGTCTATGTTTGAGCCTTTCCTGTGTCACCAGTTTGAGATTCCGATGCTCTACTGCTGATTTACTGCATCACTCGGACCTTCACATTGACGATGAAACACCGAAATTGCATTTGAATCATATACAATGGGCACAATGACGACTTAAGCACAAGAAGACTGTGTCTTCTTACCGTGTATGTTTTGAGCCTTTCCTGTGAGGCCAGTTTTAGATTCCAATGCTTCACTTCATGTTTACTGTAACCCTTGGACCTTCACAATGACGATGAAACACAGAAATTTCATCGGAATTAAATACAAAAGGCACAATGCCGATTTATGTCCAAGAGGTGTTAGTCTTCTTACCGTCAATGCTTTGAGCCTTTCCTGTGAGAGCAGTTATAGATATCGATGCTGCACTTCAAGTTTACTGTAACCCTTGGACCTTCACATTGACGATGACACACAATAATTGCATCCGAATTAAAAACAAAAGTCACAATGCAAGTTTAAGTTCAAGAAGACTAACATTTCTTAGTGTCTATGTTTCGAGCCTGTCCTGCGTCACCAGTTTTAGGATCCGATGCACAACTGCTGGTTTACTGTATCCCTTGGACATTCACATTGTCGATGAAACACAGTCATTGCATCGGAATTAAATATAAAAGGCACAATGCCGACTTAAGTACAAGAAGACTGTGTCTTCTTACCGTGTATGTTTTGAGCCTTTCCTGTGAGACCAGTTTTAGATTCCAATGCTTCACTTCATGTTTACTGTATCCCTTGGACCTTCCCATTGACGATGAATCACAGAAATTGCATGGGAATTAAATACATAAGGCACAATGACGGCTTAAGTACAAGAAGCGTGAGCCTTCTTACTGTCTATGATTTGAGCCATCCCTGTAAGACCAGTTTTAGATTCCAATGCGTCAGTTCAGGTTTAGTGTATCACTTGGACTTTCCCTTTGACGATGAAACACAAAAAATTCATCGGAATTATATACAAAAAGCAGAATGCCGACTTAAGTTCAAGAAGACTGACTTTTCTCGGTGTCTATGCTTTGAGCCATTCCTGTGTAACCAGTTTGAGATTCCGATGCACAACTGCAGATTACTGCATCACCCGGACCATCACATTGACGATGAAACACAGAAATTGCATTGGAATTTTATACAAAAGGCACAATGCCGACTTAAGTGCAAGAAGTCTCAGTCTTCTTACCGTCAATGTTTTGAGCCTTTCCTGTGAGACCAGTTTTAGATTTCGATGCTTCACTTCAGGTTTACTGTATCCCTTGGACCTTCAAATTGACGATGAAACACTGAAATTGCATCGGAATTAAATACAAAAGGCTTAAGGGCGCCTTAACGACCAGAAGACTGACTTTTCTTTGTGCCTGTGTTTGAGCCTTTCCTGTGTCACCAGTTTAAGATTCCGACGAACGACTGCAGGTTTACTGTATCTCTTGGAAACTCACTTTCACGATGAAACACAATAATTGCATCTAAATGAAATACAAAAGGCACAATGCACACCTAATAACAAGACGACTGACTTTTCTTAGTGTCTATGTTTAGAGCCTTTCCTATGAGACCAGTTTTAGATTCCGATGCTTCACTTCAGTTTGACTGTATCACTTGGACCTTCACTTTGATAATGATACACAGAAATTGCATCGGAATTAAATACAAAAGGCACAATGCCGAATTAAGTACAAGAATACTGAGTCCTCTTACCGTCTATGTTTTGAGCCATTCCTGTGAGACCAGTTTTAGATTCCGATGATTCACTTCAGGTATACTGTATCCGTTGGACCTTCACCTAGACGATGAAACACAACAGTTGCATCGGAATTAAAACAAAAGGCACAATGCCGACGTAAGTACAAGAAGACTGACTTTTCTTAGTGGCTATGCTTTGAGCCTATCCTGTATCACCAGTTTTAGATTCCGATGCACAACTGCAGTTTTACTGTATCCCTTGGAGCTTTACATAGACTATGAAAAACAGTAATTAAATCGGAATTAAATACAATTGGCACAATGCAGTCCTAAGTACAAGACGACTGACTTTTCGTAGTGTATATGATTGGAGCCTTTCCTGTGAGACCCGTTTTAGATTCCGATGCTTCACTTCAGTTTGACTGTATCCCTTCGACCTTCACTTTGATAATGATACACAGAAATTGCATCGGAATTAAATACAGAAGGCACAATGCCGACTTCAGTGCAAGAGGATTGACTTTTCATAGTGTCTACGCTTTGAGCCTTTCCTGTGTCACCAGTTATAGATTCCGATGCACATCTGCGGATTTACTGTGTCCTTGGACCTTCTCATTGAATATGAAACACAGAAATTGCATCGAAATTAAATACAAAAGGCATAATGCCGACTTGAGTACAAGAAGACTGACTTTTCTTAGTGTCTATGTTATGTGCTTATCCTGTGAGAGCTGTCTTAGATTCCGATGCTTCACTTGAGGTTTACTGTATCCCTTGGACCTACACTTTGACGATGAAACACAGAAATTGCATCGGAATTACAAACGAAAAGCACAATGCCGACTTAAGTACAAGAAGACTGAGTCTTCTTACCGTCTATGCATTTGAGCCTTTTTTGTGAGGCCAGTTTTAGATTCCGATGCTTCAATTGAGGTTTACTGTATCCCTTGCACCTTCACTTTGTCATTGTTAAACCGTAATGGCATTGGAGTAAAATACAAAAGGCACAATGCAGACTTAAGTACAAGAAGACTGACTTTTCTTAGTGTCAATGTCTTGAGCCTTACCAGTGAGACCAGGTTTAGATTCCGATGCTTCACTTCAGGTTTACTGTATCCCTTGACTTTCACATTGACGATGCAACATAGAAACTGAATCGGAATTAAATCAAATTGGCACAATGCCGACTTATGTACTACAAGACTGAGTCTTCCTACCGTCAATGTTCTGAGCCTTTCCTGTGAGACCAGTTTTAGATTTTGGTGCTTCACTTCAGGTTTACTGTATCCCTTGGACCTTCACATAGACGATGAAACACAGATATTGCTTCGGAATTCAATACAAATGGCACAATACCGACTTAAGTACAAGAAGACTGCGTCTTCTTACTGCCTATGTTTTGAGCCTTTCCTCTGTCACCAGTTTTAGAATCCGATGCTCAACTGCAGATTTACAGCAACCCTTGGAGCATCACTTTGACGATGAAACACAGAAATTTCATCGGAATTAAATACAAAAGGCACAATGCCGTCTTAAGTAGAAGAAGACTGACTTTTCTTAGTGTCAATGTTTTGATCGTTACCTGTGAGAGCAGTTTCAGATTCCGATGCTTCACTTCAGGTTTACTGTATCCCTTGGACCTTCACAATGACGATGCAACACAGAAACTATATCGGAATTAGATACGATTGGCACAATGCCGACTTAAGTAGTAGAAGCATGAGTCTTCTTACCGTCTATGTTATGAGCCTTTCGTGTGAGACCAGTTTTAGATTTCGATGCTACACGTCAGGTTTACTGTATCATTTGGACCTTCACATGGACGATGAAACACAGATATTGCATCGGTATTAAATACAAAGGGCGCAATGCCCACTTAAGTAGACGAAGACTGAGTTTCCTTGCTGTCTGAGTTTTGAGCCATCGTTGTGTGACCAGTTTTAGACTCCGATGTTTCACGTCAGTTTACTGTATCCCTTGGACATTCACATTGACGAAGAAACACTGAAATTGCATCGGAATTAAATGCGAAAGGCACAATGCCGAATTAAGTAACAGAGAACTGAGTCCTCTTACTATATATGGTTTGAGCCCTTCCTGTGTCACCAGTTTTAGATTCTGATGCTCAACTGCAGATTTACTGCATCCCTTGGACCATCACATTGACGATGAAACACAGAAATTGCATCGGAATTAAATACAAAAGTCACAATGCCGACCTAAGTAGAAGAAGTTGTGAGATTTTTTGCTGTCTGTGTTTTGGGCCTTCCCTCTGAGACCAGTTTTAGATTACAATGCTTCACGTCAGGTGTACTGTATCCCTTGGACCTTCACATTGACGATGAAACACTGAAACTGCATCGGAAATAAATACAAAAGGCACAACGCCGACTAAGTACAAGAAGACTGTGTCTTCTTACTGTGTATGTTTTGAGCCTTTCCTGTGAGACCAGTTTTTGATTCCAATGTTTCACCTCATGTTTAGTGTATCCCTTGGACCTTCACTTTGACGATGAAACACAGAAATTGCTTCGTAATTAAATACAAATGCACAATGCCAACTAAAGTATAAGAAGACTGAGTCTTCTGACCGTCTGTGTTATGAGACTTTCCTGAGAGACCAGTTTTAGATTCCGATGCTTCACCTCATGTTCACTGTATCCCTTGGACCTTCGCATTGACGATGAAACACCGTAATTGCATCGAAATTAAATACAAAAGGCACAATGCCGACTTAAGTACAGGAAGACTGACTTCTCCCGGTGTCTATGTTTGAGCCTTTCCTGTGTCACCAGTTTGAGATTCCGATGCTCTACTGCTGATTTACTGCATCACTCGGACCTTCACAATGACGATGAAACACAGAAATTTCATCGGAATTAAATACAAAAGGCACAATGCCGACTTATGTCCAAGAGGTCTTAGTCTTCTTACCGTCAATGCTTTGAGCCTTTCCTGTGAGAGCAGTTATAGATATCGATGCTGCACCTTAAGTTTACTGTAACCCTTGGACCTTCACATTGACGATGACACACAATAATTGCATCCGAATTAAAAACAAAAGTCACAATGCAAGTTTAAGATCAAGAAGACTAACATTTCTTAGTGTCTATGTTTCGAGCATGTCCTGCATCACCAGTTTTAGATTCAGATGCACAACTGCTGGTTTTCTGTATCCCTGGGACCTTCACATTGAGGATGAAACACAGAAATTGCATCGGAATTAAATACAAAAGGCACAATGCCGACTTAAGTACAAGAAGACAGTGTCTTCTTACCGTGTATGTTTTGAGCCTTTCCAGTGGGACCAGTTTTAGATGCCAATGCTTCACTTCATGTTTACTGTATCCCTTGGACCTTCACTTTGACGATGAAACACAGAAATTGCTTCGGAATTAAATACAAAAGGCACAATGCCAACAAAAGTATAAGAAGACTGAGTCTTCTTACCGTCTATGTTATGAGCCTTTCCTGAGAGACCAGTTTTAGATTCCGATGCTTCACCTCATGTTCACTGTATCCCTTTTACGTTCACATTGACGATGATACACAGAAATTGCATCGGAATTAAATACAAAAGTCACAATGCCGACTTAGGTACAAGAAGACTGACTTTTCTTAGTGTCTATGTTTCGATCTTTTCCTCTGTCTCCATTTTTAGATTCCGATGCACAACTAGAGATTTACTGTATCCCTTCGACCTTCACATTGACGATGAAACACAGAAATTGCTTCGGAATTAAATACAAAAGGCACAATGCCAACAAAAGAATAAGAAGACTGAGTCTTCTTACCGTCAAGGATATGAGCCTTTCCTGAGAGACCAGTTTTAGATTCTGATGCTTCACCTCATGTTCACTGTATCCCTTTTACCTTCACATTGACGATGATACACAGAAATTGCATCGGAATTAAATACAGAAGGTACAATGACGACTTAAGTACAAGAAGACTGCCTTTTCTTAGTGTCTATATTTCGAGCATGTATTGTGTCACCAGTGTAGATTTCGTTGCATAACTGCAGGTTTACCCTATCCCTTGGACCTTCACATTGACGAAGAATCACAGAAAATGCATGGGAATTAAATACATAAGGCACAATGCCGGCTTAAGTACAAGCAGAGTGAGCCTTTTTACTGTCAATGATTTGAGCCATCCCTGTGAGACCAGTTTTGGATTCCGATGCGTCACTTCAGGTGACGATGAAACACAAAAAGTTCATCGGAATTATATACAAAATGCACAAGGCCGCGATAAGTACAAGAAGACTGACTTTTCTTTGTGTCTGTGTTTGAGCCTTACCTGTGTGACTAGTTTTAGATTCCGATGCACGACTGCAGGTTTATTGTATCCCTTGGACCCTCACTTTGACGATGAAACACAGAAATTGCTTCGAAATTAAAAACAAAAGTCACAATGCCGGTTTCAGTTCAAGACGGCTAACATTTCTTAGTGTCTATGTTTCGAGCCTGTCCTGCGTCACCAGTTTTAGGATCCGATGCACAACTGCTGGTTTACTGTATCCCTTGGACATTCACATTGTCGATGAAACACAGTCATTGCATCGGAATTAAATATAAAAGGCACAATGCCGACTTAAGTACAAGAAGACTGTGTCTTCTTACCGTGTATGTTTTGAGCCTTTCCTGTGAGACCAGTTTTAGATTCCAATGCTTCACTTCATGTTTACTGTATCCCTTGGACCTTCCCATTGACGATGAATCACAGAAATTGCATGGGAATTTAATACATAAGGCACAATGACGGCTTAAGTACAAGAAGCGTGAGCCTTCTTACTGTCTATGATTTGAGCCATCCCTGTAAGACCAGTTTTAGAATCCAATGCGTCAGTTCAGGTTTACTGTATCACTTGGACTTTCCCTTTGACGATGAAACACAAAAAATTCATCGGAATTATATACAAAAAGCAGAATGCCGACTTAAGTTCAAGAAGACTGACTTTTCTCGGTGTCTATGCTTTGAGCCATTCCTGTGTAACCAGTTTGAGATTCCGATGCACAACTGCAGATTACTGCATCACCCGGACCATCACATTGACGATGAAACACAGAAATTGCATTGGAATTTTGTACAAAAGGCACAACGCCGACTTAAGTGCAAGAAGTCTCAGTCTTCTTACCGTCAATGTTTTGAGCCTTTCCTGTGAGACCAGTTTTAGATTTCGATGTTTCACTTCAGGTTTACTGTATCCCTTGGACCTTCAAATTGACGATGAAACACTGAAATTGCATCGGAATTAAATACAAAAGGCTTAAGGGCGCCTTAACGACCAGAAGACTGACTTTTCTTTGTGCCTGTGTTTGAGCCTTTCCTGTGTCACCAGTTTAAAATTCCGACGAACGACTGCAGGTTTACTGTATCTCTTGGAAACTCACTTTCACGATGAAACACAGTAATTGCATCTAAATGAAATACAAAAGGCACAATGCACACCTAAGTACAAGACGACTGACTTTTCTTAGTGTCTATGTTTAGAGCCTTTCCTATGAGACCAGTTTTAGATTCCGATGCTTCACTTCAGTTTGACTGTATCCCTTGGACCTTCACTTTGATAATGATACACAGAAATTGCATCGGAATTAAATACAAAAGGCACAATGCCGAATTAAGTACAAGAATACTGAGTCCTCTTACCGTCTATGTTTTGAGCCATTCTTGTGAGACCAGTTTTAGATTCCGATGATTCACTTCAGGTATACTGTATCCGTTGGACCTTCACCTAGACGATGAAACACAACAATTGCATCGGAATTAAAACAAAAGGCACAATGCCGACGTAAGTACAAGAAGACTGACTTTTCTTAGTGGCTATGCTTTGAGCCTATCCTGTATCACCAGTTTTAGATTCCGATGCACAACTGCAGTTTTACTGTATCCCTTGGAGCTTTACATAGACTATGAAAAACAGTAATTAAATCGGAATTAAATACAATTGGCACAATGCAGTCCTAAGTACAAGACGACTGACTTTTCTTAGTGTATATGATTGGAGCCTTTCCTGTGAGACCCGTTTTAGATTCCGATGCTTCACTTCAGTTTGACTGTATCCCTTGGACCTTCACGTTGATAATGATACACAGAAATTGCATCGGAATTAAATTCAGAAGGCACAATGCCGACTTCAGTGCAAGAGGATTGACTTTTCATAGTGTCTACGCTTTGAGCCTTTCCTGTGTCACCAGTTATAGATTCCGATGCACATCTGCGGATTTACTGTGTCCTTGGACCTTCTCATTGAATATGAAACACAGAAATTGCATCGAAATTAAATACAAAAGGCATAATGCCGACTTGAGTACAAGAAGACTGACTTTTCTTAGTGTCTATGTTATGTGCTTATCCTGTGAGAGCTGTCTTAGATTCCGATGCTTCACTTGAGGTTTACTGTATCCCTTGGACCTACACTTTGACGATGAAACACAGAAATTGCATCGGAATTACAAACGAAAAGCACAATGCCGACTTAAGTACAAGAAGACTGAGTCTTCTTACCGTCTATGCATTTGAGCCTTTCCTGTGAGGCCAGTTTTAGTTTTTGGTGCTTCACGTCAGGTTTACTGTATCCCTTGGACCTTCACATAGACGATGAAACACAGATATTGCTTCGGAATTCAATACAAATGGCACAATACCGACTTAAGTACAGGAAGACTGCGTCTTCTTACTGCCTATGTTTTGAGCCTTTCCTCTGTCACCAGTTTTAGATTCCGATGCTCAACTGCAGATTTACAGCAACCCTTGGAGCATCACTTTGACGATGAAACACAGAAATTTCATCGGAATTAAATACAAAAGGCACAATGCCGTCTTAAGTAGAAGAAGACTGACTTTTCTTAGTGTCAATGTTTTGATCGTTACCTGTGAGAGCAGTTTCAGATTCCGATGCTTCACTTCAGGTTTACTGTATCCCTTGGTCCTTCACTTTGACGATGAAACACAGAAATTGCATCGGAATTAAATGCAAAAGGCACAATGCCGACTTAAGTACAAGAAGACTGAGTGTTCTTACCGTCTATCTTCTGAGCCTTTCCTGTGAGACCATATTTAGATTCCGATGCCTCACTTCAGGTTTACTATATCCCTTGCATCTTCACTTTGGCGATGATACACCGTAATTTCATCGGAATAAAATACAAAAGGCACAATGTCGTCTTAAGTAGAAGAAGACTGACTTTTCTTAGTGTCAATGTTTTGATCGTTACCTGTGAGAGCAGTTTCAGATTCCGATGCTTCACTTCAGGTTTACTTTATCCCTTGGACCTTCACAATGACGATGCAACACAGAAACTATATCGGAATTAGATACGATTGGCACAATGCCGACTTAAGTAGTAGAAGCATGAGTCTTCTTACCGTCTATGTTATGAGCCTTTCGTGTGAGACCAGTTTTAGATTTCGATGCTACACGTCAGGTTTACTGTATCATTTGGACCTTCACATGGACGACGAAACACAGATATTGCATCGGTAATAAATACAAAGGGCGCAATGCCCACTTAAGTAGACGAAGACTGAGTTTCCTTGCTGTCTGAGTTTTGAGCCATCGTTGTGTGACCAGTTTTAGACTCCGATGTTTCACGTCAGTTTACTGTATCCCTTGGACATTCACATTGACGAAGAATCACTGAAATTGCATCGGAATTAAATGCGAAAGGCACAATGCCGAATTAAGTAACAGAGGACTGAGTCCTCTTACTATATATGGTTTGAGCCCTTCCTGTGTCACCAGTTTTAGATTCTGATGCTCAACTGCAGATTTACTGCATCCCTTGGACCATCACATTGACGATGAAACACAGAAATTGCATCTTAATTAAATACAAAGGGCACAATGCCGAGTTAAGTACAAGAAGACTGAGTCTTCTCTCTGTCTATGGTTTGAACCATTCCTGTGTCACCTGTTTTCAATTTCGATGCTGCACTTCGGATTTACTGTATCCCTTGGACCTTCACATTGACGATGATACACAAAAATTGCATCGGAATTAAAAACATAAGGCACAATGCCAGCTTAAGTACTAGAAGACTGAGGTTCCTTCCCATCTATGTTTTGAGCCTTTCTTGTGAGACAAGTTTTAGATACCGATTTTTCACTTCAGGTTTACTGTATCCCGTGGACCTTCACTTTGACGATGAAACACAAAAATGGCATCTGAATTAAATACAAAAGGCACAATGCCGACTTAAGAACAAGAAGTCTGACTTTTCATAGTATCTACGTTTCGAGCCCGTCCTGTGTCACCATTTTTAGATTCCGATGCACAACTGCAGGTTTAGTGTATCCCTTAGACCTTCACTTTGACGATGAAACACAGAAATGGCATCGGAATTAAAAACAAAAACCACAATGCCGACTTAAGTACAAGAAGAGTGAGGCTTCTTACCGTCTATGTTTTGATCCTTTCCAGTGAGGCCAGTTTTAGATTCCGATGCTTCACTTCAGGTTTACTGTATCCCTTGCACCTTCACTTTGACCAAGAAACACAGATATTGCATTGGAATTACATACAAAGGGCACAATGCCGACTTAAGTAGAAGAAGACTGAGTTTTCTTGCTGGCTATGTGTTGAGCCTTCCCTGTGAGACCAGTTTTAGATTCCGATGCACAACTGCTTATTTACTCTACTCCTTGGACCTTCACATTGACGACGAAACTGTAAACTTGCATCGGAATTAAATACAAAAGGCACAATGCCGTCTTAAGTACAAGAAGACTGAGTCTTCTCTCTGTCTATGGTTTCAGCCATTCCTTTGTCACCAGTTTTAGATTCCGATTCACAACTGCAGATTTACTGCATCACTTGGACCTTCACATTGACGATGAAACACAAAAATAGCATCGGAATTAAATACATAGGGCACAATGCCGACTTAAGTAGAAGAAGACTGAGTTTTCTTGCTGTCTATGTTTTGAGCCTTCCCCGTGAGACCAGTTTTGGATTCCGATGCTTCATGTGAGGTTTACTGTATACCTTGGACTTTCACATTAACGATGAAGCACAAAAATTGCATCCGAATTAAATACAAAAGTCACTATACCGACTTAATTACATGAAGACTGAGTCTTCTTACGGTCTATGTTTTGAGCCCTTCCTGTGAGACCAGTTATAGATTCCGATGCTTCACTTCTGGTTTATTGTATCCCTTGGACCGTCACATTAACGATGAAACGGAACAACTGCATCGAAATTAAAAACAAAAGGCACAATGCCGACATAAGTACAAGAAGACTGACTTTTCTTAGTGTCTGTGTTTTGAGCCTATCCTGTTTCACCACTTTTAGATTCCAATGCACTACCGCAGTATTACTGTATACCTTGGACCTTCACATTGACGATGAAACACAGAAATTGATTCGGAATTAAATACAAAAGGTACAAGGCCGACGTAAGTACAAGAAGACTTAGTCTTCTCACCGTCTATGTTTTGAGCCTTTCCTGTGAGACCAGTTTTAGATTCCGATGCACAACTGCAGGTTTACTGTATCCCTTGGACCTTCACATTGACGATGAAACACAGAAAATGGATCGGAATTAAATACACAAGGCACAATGCCGACTTACGTACAAGAAGACTGACTTTCGTTAGTGTCCATGTTTCAAGCCTGTCCTTTGTCACTAGTTTTAGATTCCGATGCACAACTGCAGGTTTACTGTATCCCTCGGGCCTTCACATTGATGATGAAACACAGAAATTGCATCGGAATGAAATACAAAGGGCACAATGCTGGCTTATGTACAAGAAGACTGAGTTTTCTTGCTGTCTATGTTTTGAGCGTTTGCTGTGAGACCAGTTTTAGATTCCGATGCTTCACTTCAGATTTACTGTATCCCTTGGACCTTCACTTTGACGATGAAACACATAAATTTCATCGGAATAAAATACAAAAGGAACAATGCCGATTTAAGTACAAGAGGACTGACTAAGATTAGTCAGTCTTCTTGTACTTAAGTGTATGTTTAGAGCCTTTACTGTGTCACCAGTTTTAGATAAAGACGCACAACTGCAGATTTACTGCATCCCTTGGTCCATCACATTGACGATGAAACACAGAACTTGCATCCGAATTAAAAACAAAGGGCACAATGCCGACCTAAGTAGAAGAAGACTTAGTTCTCTTGCTGCCTACGTTTTGAGCCTCCCCTGTGAGACCAGTCTTAGACTCCGATGCTTCACATCAGGCTTACTGTATCCTTTGGACATTCACTTTAACGATGAAACACAAAAATAGCATCGGAATTAAATACAGAACGCACAGGGTCGCCTTAAGTACTAGAAGATTGACTTTTCGTAGTGTCTATGTTTGAGGCTCTCCTGTGTTACCAGTTTTAGATTCCGATGCACGACTGCAGGTTTACTGTATCCCTTGGGCCTTCTATTTGACGAAGAAACGCAGTATCTGTATCGTAATTAAATCAAAGGGCACAATGCCGGCTTATGTACAAGAAGACTGGCTCTTCTTAGTGTCTATGTTTTGAGCATCTCCTGTGTCACCAGTTTTTGATTCCGACGCACAACTGCAGGTTTACTGTATCATTTGTACCTTCACATTGACGATGAAACGCAGAAATTGCATCGGAATAAAATACAAAAGGCACAATGCCGACTGAAGTACATGAAGGCTGTGTCTTCTTACTGTCTATGTATGAGCCTATCCTGTAAGACCAGTTTTAGATTCCGATGCTTCTCTTGAGGTTTACTGTATACCTTGTACCTTCACTTTGTCGATGATACACAGATATTGCATCGGATATAAATGCAAAAGAAACAATGCCGACCTAAGTTCAAGAAGACTTAGTTATTTTACCAGCTATGTTATGAGCCCTTTCTGTGAGACCAGTTTTAGTTTCCGATGATTCACGTCAGGTTTACAGTATCCCTTAAGCCTTCACATTGACAATGCAACACTGAAACTGCATCGGAATTAAATACAAATGGCACAATGTCGACTTAAGTACTAAAAGACTGAGTCTACTTACCGTCCACTTTTTGAGCCTTTCCCGTGAGACCAGTTTTAGATTCCGATGCATCACGTCAGGTTCTCTATCCCTTGGACGTTCACATTGTTGATGAAACACTGAAATTGCATCGAAAATAAATGCGAAATTCACAATTCCGACCTAAGTACATGAAGATTGACTTTGCATAGTACCTACGTTTCGAGCGCGTCCTGTGTCACCACTTTTAGCTTCTGATGCATAACTGCACGTTTAGTGTATCCTTTGGACCTTCACATTGTCGATAAAGCACAGATATTGCATCGGAATTAAATACAAAAGGCACGAGAAGACTGAGTTTTCTTACGGTCTATGATTTCAGCCTTTGCAGTGAGACCAGTTTTAGATTCCGATGGTTTACTTCTGGTTTACTGTATCCCTTAGACCTTCATTTTGACGATGAAACACATAAATTGCATCGGATTAAAATACAAAAGGCACAATGCCGACTTAAGTACAAGAACACTGACTAATCTTAGTGTCTATGGTTTGAGCCTGTCCTGTGTCACCAGCTGTAGATTTCGATGCTCAACAGCAGATTTACTGCATCCCTTGGACCACCACAGTGACGATGAAACACAGAAATTGCATCGGAATGAAATACAAAAGGCACAATGCCGACTTAAGTACAAGAAGTCTGACTTTACATAGTGCCTACGTTTTGAGCCCGTCCTGTGTCACCACTTTTAGTTTCCGATGCACAACTCTACGTATAGTGTATCCTTTGGACATTCACATTGTCGATAAAGCACAGATATTGCATCGGAATTAAATACAAAAGGCACGAGAAGACTGAGTTTTCTTACGGTCTATGATTTCAGCCTTTGCAGTGAGACCAGTTTTACATTCCGATTCTTGACTTGAGTTTTACTGTATCCCTTGGACATTCCCTTTAACGATGAAACACAAAAATAGCATCGGAATTAATTACAAAAGGCACAAGATCGCCTTAAGTACTAGAAGATTGACTTTTCTTAGTGTCTATGTTTGAGCCTCGCCTGTGTTTCCAGTTTTAGATTCCGATGCACGACTGCAAGTTTACTGTATCCCTTGGGCTTCACTTTGACGATGAAACACAGTAATTGCATCAGAATTAAATCAAAGGGCACAATGCCGACTTAAGTACAAGAAGTCTGACTTTTCATAGTGTCCACTTTTTGAGCCTTTCCTGAGTCACCAGTTTTAGATTCCGATGCACAACTGCAGGTTTACTGTATCCCTTGTAACTTCACATTGACAATGAAACACAGAAATTGCATCGGAATTAAATACATAAGGCACAATGCCGACTTAAGTACAAGAAGACTATGTTTTCTTACCGTCTATGTATGAGCCATTCCTGTGAGCACACTTTTAGATTCCAATGCTTCACTTGAGGTTTACTGTTTACCTTGGACCTTCACTTTGACGATGAAACAAAGAAATTGCATCGGAATTAAATGCAAAAGACACAATGACGACTTAAGTTCAAGAGGACTGAGTCTTCTTACCGTCTATGTTTTGAGCCTTCCTGTGGGACCAGTTTTAGAATCCGATGCTTCACTTCAGGTTTACTGTATCCCTGGCACATTCACTTTGACGATGAATCACAAAAATTGCATCAGAATTAAATACAAAAGGCACAAGGTCGCCTTACATACTAGAAGATTGACTTTTCATCGTTACTATGTTTCAGCCTCTCCTGTTTCACCAGTTTTAGATTCCGATGCACGACTGCAGGTTTTCAGTATCCCCTGGGCCTTCACTTTGACGATGAAACACAGGAATTGCATCCGAATTAAATACAAAGGGCACAATGCCGGCTTATGTGCAAGAAAACTGACTTTTCTTAGTGTCTATGATTTGAGCCTTTACTGTGAGACCAGTTGTAGATGCCAATGCTTCACTTCAGGTTTACTGTATCACTTGGACCTTCACTCTGACGTGAAACACAGAAATTGCATCAAATTTAAATACAAAAGACGCAATGCCGACTTAAGTACAAGCAGACTGACTTCTCATGGTGTCTATGCTTCGAGCCTGACCTGTGTCAAGAGTTTTAGATTCCGATGCACAACTGCAGATTTACTGTATCCCTTGGACCTTCACATTGACGATGTAGCACAGAAATTGCATGGCAACTAAATACAAAAAGCACAGTGTAGAATTAAGTACAAGAAGACTGAGTCTTCTTACGGTTTATGAATTGAGCCTTTGCTGTGAGACCAGTTTTGGATTCCGATGCTTCACTTCAGATTTACTGTATCCCTTAGACCTTCACGTTGACGATGAAACTCATAGATTGCATCGAAATTAAATACAAAAGGTACGATGCACACATAGGTACAAGAAGACTGCGTCTTCTTACTGCCCATGATTTGAGTCCTTTCTGTGTCACCAGATTTAGATTCCGATGCGTCACTTCAGGTTTACTCTATCCCTAGGACCTCCACATTGGCGATGAAACACAGAAATTGCATTGGAATTACATACAAAAGGCACAATGCTGGCTTAAGTACAAGAAGCCTGAGTCTTCTTACCGTCTATGTTTTGAGCCTTTCCTGTGAGACCAGTTTTAGATTTCGATGCTTCACTTCAGGTTTACTGTATCCGTAGGACCTTCACATTTCCGATGAAACACAGAAAATGCATCGGAATTAAATAAAAAAGGCACAATGCCGACATATGTACAAGAAGGATAAGTTCTCTTGCTGTCTATGCTTTGAGCCTTCCCTGCGAGACCAGTTTTAGATTCCGATGCTTCATGTCAGGTTCACTTTATCCCTTGAACCTTCACATTGACGATGAAGCTCAGAAATTGCATCGGAATTAAATACAAAAGGCACAGTGTAGAATTAAATAAAAGAAGACTGAGTCTTCTTACGGTCTATGAATTGAGCCTTTGCTGTGAGACCAATTTTGGATTCCGATGCTTCACTTCAGGTTTACTGTATCCCTTAGACCTTCACGTTGACGATGAAACACATAAATGGCATCGGATTTAAATACAAAAGGCACAATGCCGACATAAGTACAAGAAGACTGACTTTTCTTAGTGTCTATGTTTTGAGCTTTTCCTATGTCCCCATTTATAGATTATGATGCACAACTGGAGATTTACTGTATCCCGTCGACCTTCACATTGACGATGAAACACATAAATTGCATCGGAATTAAATACAAAAGGCACAATGCCGACTTAAGTACAAGTTGACCGCCTTTTCTTAGTGTCTATATTTCGTGCCTGTCCTGGGTCACCAGTTTTAGAATCCGATGCGCAACTGCAGGTTTACTGCATCACTTGAACCTTCTCATTGACGATGAAACACAGAAATGGCATCGGAATTAAATACAAAGGGCACAATGCCGACTTAAGTAGAAGAAGACTGAGTTTTCTTGCTGTCTATGATTTGAGCCTTACCTGTGAGACCAGTTTTAGATTCCGATGCTTCACTTCAGGTTTACTGTATCCCTTCGACCTTCACTTTGAAGACGAAACCCATAAATTGCGTCGGAATTAAATACAAAAGGCACAATGCCGACTTAAGTACAAGAAGACTAACTATTCTTAGTGTCTATGTATTGAGCCTCTCCTGTGTCACCAGTTTTAGGTTCCGATGCTCAACTGCAAATTTACTGCATCGCTAGGACCATTACGTTGACTATGAAACCTAGAAATTGCATCGGAAATAAATACAAAGTGCACAATGCAGACTTAAGTAGAAGAAGACTGAGTTTTCTTGCTGTCTATGATTTGAGCCTTACCTGTGAGACCAGTTTTAGACTCCAATGCTTCTCGTCAGGTTTACTGTATCCCTTGGTCCTTCACATTATCGATGAAGCACTGAAATTGCATCGGAATTAATTGCGAAAGCACAATGCCGACTTAAGTACAAGAAGACTGAGTCTTCCTACAGTCTATGGTTTGAGCCATTCCCGTGTCACCAGTTTTAGATTCCGATGCACAACTGCAGGTTGACTGCATCCCTTGGACCTTCACATTGACGATGAAACACAGACATTGCATCTAAAATTAATACAAAAGGCACAATGCCGACTTAAGTAGAGGAAGACTGAGTTTTCATGCTGTCTATGCTTTGAGCCTTCAATGTGAGACCAGATTTAGACTCCGATGCTTCACGTCATTTTTACTGCATCCATTGGACCATCACATTGACAATGTAACACAGAGATTGCATCGGAATAAATACAAAGGTCACAATGCCGATTTAAGCAGAAGAAGGATGAGTTCTCTTGCTGTCTATGCTTTGAGCCTTCCCTGCGAGACCAGTTTTAGATTCCGATGCTTCACGTCAGGTTTACTGTATCCCTTGGACCTTCACATTAACGAAGAAGCACAGAAATTGCATCGGAATTAAATGCGAAACACAATGCCGACTAAAGTACAAGAAGATTGAGTCTTCTCACTGTCTATGGTTTTAGACTTTCCTGTGTCACCAGTTTTAGATTCCAATGCACAACTGCAGGTGTACTGTATCCCTTGGACCTTCACACTGACGATGAAGCACAGAAATCTCGTCGGAATTAAATACAAATGACACAATGCCTAATTAAGTACAAGAAGACTGAGTCCTCTTACGTTCTATGTTTTGAGCTTTTGGTGTGAGACCAGTTTTAGATTCCGAATCTTCACTTTAGGTTTACTGTATCCCTTAACATTCACTTTGACGATGAAACGCAGTAATTGCATCGGAATTAAATACAAAGGGCACAATGCCGGCATATGTTCAAGAAAACTGACATTTCTTAGTGTCTATGTTTTGAGCCTTTCCTGTGAGACCAGCTTTAGTTGCCAATGCATCACTTCGGGTTTACTGTATCACTTGGACCTTCACTATGACGGGGAAACACAGAAATTGCATCGGATTTAAATACAAAAGGCACAATACCGACCTAAGTACAAGCAGACTGACTTCTCATAGTGTCTATGCTTCGAGATTGACCTGTGTCACCAGTTTTAGATTCCGATGACCATCTACAGATTTAATGTATCCTTTGGACCTTCAAATTGTCGAAGTAGCACAGAGAATGCATCGTAACTAAATACAAAAGGCACAATACCGAATTAAGTACAAGAAGACTGCGTCTTCTTACTGCCTATGATTTGAGTCTTTCCTGTGTCACCAGCTTTAGACTACGATGCGTCACTTCACGTTTACTCTATCCCTTGGACCTTCACATTGACGATGAAACACAGAGATTGCATTGGAATTAAATACAAAAGGCACAATGCCGGCTTAAGTACAAGACGTCTGAGTCTTCTTACCGTCTATGTTTTGAGCCTTTCCTGTGAGACAAGTTTTAGATTTCGATGCTTCACTTCAGGTTCACTGTATCCCTTGGACCTTCACATTGACGATGAAACACAGAAATTGCATCGGAATTAAATAAAAAAGGCAGAATGCCGACTTAAGTACAAGACGACCGACTTTACATAGCGTCTATGTTTCCAGCCTTACCTGTGTCACCAGTCTTAGATTCCGACGCACAACTACAGGTTTACTGTATCCCTTGGACCTTCACATTGATGAATCACAGAATTTGCATCGGAATTAAATATAAAAGGCCCAATGCCGAATTAAGTACAAGAAGACTGAGTCTTCTTACGGTCTATGATTTGAGCCTTAGCCGTGAGACCACTTTTAGATTCCGATGCTTCACTTCAGGTTTACTGTATCCCTTCGACCTTCACTTTGAAGACGAAACACATAAATTGCGTCGGAATTAAATACAAAAGGCACAATGCCGACTTAAGTACAAGAAGACTAACTATTCTTAGTGTCTATGTATTGAGCCTCTCCTGTGTCACCAGTTTTAGGTTCCGATGCTCAACTGCAAATTTACTGCATCGCTAGGACCATTACGTTGACTATGAAACCTAGAAATTGCATCGGAAATAAATACAAAGTGCACAATGCAGACTTAAGTAGAAGAAGACTGAGTTTTCTTGCTGTCTATGATTTGAGCCTTACCTGTGAGACCAGTTTTAGACTCCAATGCTTCTCGTCAGGTTTACTGTATCCCTTGGTCCTTCACATTATCGATGAAACACTGAAATTGCATCGGAATTAATTGCGAAAGCACAATGCCGACTTAAGTACAAGAAGACTGAGTCTTCCTACAGTCTATGGTTTGAGCCATTCCCGTGTCACCAGTTTTAGATTCCGATGCACAACTGCAGGTTGACTGCATCCCTTGGACCTTCACATTGACGATGAAACACAGACATTGCATCTAAAATTAATACAAAAGGCACAATGCCGACTTAAGTAGAGGAAGACTGAGTTTTCTCGCTGTCTATGCTTTGAGCCTTCAATGTGAGACCAGATTTAGACTCCGATGCTTCACGTCATTTTTACTGCATCCATTGGACCATCACATTGACAATGTAACACAGAGATTGCATCGGAATAAATACAAAGGTCACAATGCCGATTTAAGCAGAAGAAGGATGAGTTCTCTTGCTGTCTATGCTTTGAGCCTTCCCTGCGAGACCAGTTTTAGATTCCGATGCTTCACGTCAGGTTTACTGTATCCCTTGGACCTTCACATTAACGAAGAAGCACAGAAATTGCATCGGAATTAAATGCGAAACACAATGCCGACTAAAGTACAAGAAGATTGAGTCTTCTCACTGTCTATGGTTTTAGACTTTCCTGTGTCACCAGTTTTAGATTCCAATGCACAACTGCAGGTGTACTGTATCCCTTGGACCTTCACACTGACGATGAAGCACAGAAATCTCGTCGGAATTAAATACAAAAGACACAATGCCTAATTAAGTACAAGAAGACTGAGTCCTCTTACGTTCTATGTTTTGAGCTTTTGGTGTGAGACCAGATTTAGATTCCGAATCTTCACTTTAGGTTTACTGTATCCCTTAACATTCACTTTGACGATGAAACGCAGTAATTGCATCGGAATTAAATACAAAGGGCACAATGCCGGCATATGTTCAAGAAAACTGACATTTCTTAGTGTCTATGATTTGAGCCTTTCCTGTGAGACCAGCTTTAGTTGCCAATGCATCACTTCGGGTTTACTGTATCACTTGGACCTTCACTATGACGGGGAAACACAGAAATTGCATCGGATTTAAATACAAAAGGCACAATACCGACTTAAGTACAAGCAGACTGACTTCTCATAGCGTCTATGCTTCGAGATTGACCTGTGTCACCAGTTTTAGATTCCGATGACCATCTACAGATTTAATGTATCCTTTGGACCTTCAAATTGTCGAAGTAGCACAGAGAATGCATCGTAACTAAATACAAAAGGCACAATACCGAATTAAGTACAAGAAGACTGCGTCTTCTTACTGCCTATGATTTGAGTCTTTCCTGTGTCACCAGCTTTAGACTACGATGCGTCACTTCACGTTTACTCTATCCCTTGGACCTTCACATTGACGATGAAACACAGAGATTGCATTGGAATTAAATACAAAAGGCACAATGCCGGCTTAAGTACAAGACGTCTGAGTCTTCTTACCGTCCATGTTTTGAGCCTTTCCTGTGAGACAAGTTTTAGATTTCGATGCTTCACTTCAGGTTCACTGTATCCCTTGGACCTTCACATTGACGATGAAACACAGAAATTGCATCGGAATTAAATAAAAAAGGCAGAATGCCGACTTAAGTACAAGACGACCGACTTTACTTAGCGTCTATGTTTCCAGCCTTACCTGTGTCACCAGTCTTAGATTCCGACGCACAACTACAGGTTTACTGTATCCCTTGGACCTTCACATTGATGAATCACAGAATTTGCATCGGAATTAAATATAAAAGGCCCAATGCCGAATTAAGTACAAGAAGACTGAGTCTTCTTACGGTCTATGATTTGAGCCTTAGCTGTGAGACCACTTTTAGATTCCGATGCTTGACTTCAGGTTTACTGTATCCCTTAGACCTTCACGTTGACGATGAAACATATAAATTGCATCGGAATTAAATACAAAAGGCACAATGCCTACTTAAGTACAAGAAGACTGACTATTCTTATTGTCTATGTTTCCAGCCTTTCCTTTGTCACCACTTTTAGTTTCCGATGCACAACTGCAGGTTTACTGTATCCCTTGGACCTTCACTTTGACGATGAAACACAAAAATTGCATAGCAATTAAATACAAAAGGCACAATGCCGACTTAAGTTTGAGAAGACTAACTTTTCATAGTGTCTGTGTTTTGAGGCTTTCCTGTGTCACCAGTCTTAGATTCCGATGCTTCACTTTAGGTTTAGTGTATCCCTTGGACCTTCATTTTGACGATGAAACACAAAAATTGCATCGGAATTAAATACTAAAGGCACAATGGAGACTTAAGTACAAATAGTCTGAGTCTTCTTACCAGCTATGTTGTGAGGGTTTCCTGTGAGACCAGTTTTAGATTTCGATGCTTCACTTAAGGTTTAATGTATCCCTTGGACCTTCACGTTGACGGAGAAACACTGAAATTGCATGGGAATTAAATACTAAATGCCCAATGCCAAGTTAAGTAGAAGAAGACGGACTTTTATTAGTGTCTATGGTTCAAATGGCTCTGAGCACTATGGGACTTAACATCTATTGTCATCAGTCCCCTAGAACTTAGAATTGATTAAACCTAACAAACATAAGGACAGCACACAACACCCAGCCATCACGAGGCAGAGAAAATTCTGACCCCGCCGGGAATCGAGCCTGGGAATCCGGGCGTGGGAAGCGAGAACGCTACCGCACGACCACCAGATGCGGGCTCTTGGTGTCTATGTATCCAGCCTTTCATGTGTCACCAGTGTCAGTTTCCGATGCACAACTGCAAGTTTACTGTATCCCATGGACCTTCACATTGACGATGAAACACAGAAATTGCATCGGAATTAAATACAATACGCACAATTCCGACTTAAGTACTAGAAGACTGGTTCTTCTTACCGTCTATGTTTTGAGCCTTCCTGTGAGACCAGTTTTAGATTCCGATGATTCACTTGAGGGATACTGTATCCCTTGGACCTTTACTTTGACGATGAAACACAGAAATTGCATCGGAATTAAATACAAAAGGCACAATGCCGACTTAAATTCAAGAAGACTGAGTCTTCTTACCGTCTATGATTTGAGCCTTTCCTGTGAGACCGGTTTTAGATTCCGATGCCACACTTCTGGTTAACTGTATAGCTTGGACCTTCATATTGACGATGAAATGCAACAATAGCATCGGAATTAAACACAACAGCCACAATGCCGACTTAAGTACAAGATGACTGACTTTTGTTAGTGTCCATGTTTTGAGCATATCCTGTGTCACCAGTTTTAGATTCTGATGCACAACTGCAGTCTTACAGTATCCCTTGTACCTTAACATTGACGATGAATCACAGAATTTGCAATGGAATTAAATACAAAGTCACCATGCCGACTTAAGTACAGGAAGACTGTGTCTTCTTACCGTCTTTGATGTGAGCCTAAAGATCAGTTTTAGATTCCTATGCTTCACTTGAGGGTAACTGGCTTCCATAGATGTTCACTTTGAAGATCAAATACAGAAATTGCATCGGAATTAAATACAAAAGGCACAATGCCGACTTAAGTACAAGAAGTCTGAGTCTTCTTACCGTCTACGTTTAGAGCCTTTCCTGTGAGACCAGTTTTAGATTCCAATGCTTCACTTTATGTTTACTGTGTCCCTTGGTCCTTCACTTTGAGATAAAACACAAAAATATCACCGGAATAATATATAAAAGGCGCAATGCTGAATTAGTACAAGAAGACTGACTTTTCATAGTGTCAATGTTGTGTGCCTTTCCGTGAGGTCAGTTTTAGATTCCGATGCTTCACTACAAAATTACTGTATCCCTTGGATCTTCACATTAACGATGAAACACAGAAATTGCATCGGAATTAAATACAAAAGGCACAATGCCGACCTGAGTACAAGAAGTCGGAGCCTTCTTACCGTCTATATTTTGAGAATTTCCTGTGAGACCAGTTTTAGATTTCAATGCTTCACTTCAGGTTTAATGTATACATTGGGCCTTCACATTGACGATGAAACACTGAAATTGCATCGGAATTAAATACAAAATGCCCAATGCCAAGTTAAGTGCAAGAAGACTAACTTTTCTTAGGGGTTATGTTTCGAGCCTTTCCTGTGTCACCAGTTTTAGTTTCCCTTGCACAACTGTACGTTTACATTATCCCTTGGACCTTCACATTGACGATGAAACACAGAAAATGCATCGGAATTAAATACAAAAGGCACAATGCTGACTTAAGTACTAGTAGACAGCTTCTTCTTACCGTCTATGTTTTGAGCCTTTTCTGTGAGACCAGTTATAGATTCCGATGCTTCACTTGAGGGTTACTGTATCTTTTGAGCCTTCACTTTGACGATGAAACACAGAAATAGCATCGGAATTAAATACAAAGGGCACAATGCCGACTTAAATTCAAGAAGACTGAGTCTTCTTACCGTCTATGTTTTGAGCCTTTCCTGTGAGACCCGTTTTAGATTCCGATGCTTCACTTCAGGTTTACTGTATCCCTTGGACCTTCAAATTGACGATGAAACGCAACAATTGCATCGGAATCAAACACAAAAGGTACAATGCCGACTTAAGTACAAGAAGTCTGACTTTTGTTAGTGTCTATGCGTTGAGCCTATCATGTATCACCAGTTTTAGAATACGATGCACAATTGCAGTTTTACTGTGTCCCTTGTACCTTCACATTGACGATGAAACACAGAAATTGCATCGGAATTAAATACTAAAGGCACAATGCCGATTTAAGTTCAAGAAGACTGACATTTCTTACTGTCTATGATTTTAGCCTTTCCTGTGAGACCAGTTATAGATTCCGATGCTTCACTACAGGTTTACTGTATCTCCTGGACTTTCACATTGACGATGAAACACAGAAATTGCATCAGAATTAAATACAAAAGGCACAATGCCGACTTAAGTAAAAGAAGACAGACTTTTCTTAGTGTCTATCTTTTGAGTCTTTCCTGTGACATCAGTTTTAGATTCCGATGCACAAGTGCTGGTTCACTGTATCCCTTTGACCTTCACATTGACGATGAAACACATAAATTGCATCGGAATTAAATACAAAACTCACAATGTCGACGTTAGTTCAAGATGACTGAATTTTCTTTGTGTCTATGTTTTGAGCTTCTCCTATGTCCCGAATCATTAGCTTCCGATGCACAACTGGAGATTTACTGTATCCCTACGACCTTCACATAGACGATGAAACACCGAAATTGCATCGGAATTATATACAAAAGGCACAATGCCGACTTAAGTACAAGAAGAGTGATTCTTCTTACTGTCTATGTTTTGAGCCATCCCTGTGAGACCAGTTTTAGATTCCGATGCGTCACTTCATGTTTACTGTATCCCTTGGACCTTCACTTGGACGATGAAACACAAAAATTGCATCGGAATCAAATACAAGAGGCACAAGGCCGCCTTAAGTACAAGAAGACTGACTTTTCTTTGTGTCTATGTTTTGAGCCGTTTCTGTATCACCAGTTTCAGATTCCGATGCACAACTGCAGGTTTACTGTATCCCTTGCACCTTCACATTGACGATGAAACACAGAAATTGCATCGGAATTAATTACAAAAGGCACAATGCCTACTTAAGTACACGAAGACTGTGTCTTCTTACCGTCTATGTTTTGAGCCTTTAATGTGAGATCAGTTTTACATTTCGATGCTTCACTTCAGGTTTAATGTATCCCTTGGACCTTCACGTTGACGAAGAAACACTGAAATTGCATGGGAATTAAATACTAAATGCCCAATGCCAAGTTAAGTAGAAGAAGACGGACTTTTATTAGTGTCTATGGTTCAAATGGCTCTGAGCACTATGGGACTTAACATCTATTGTCATCAGTCCCCTAGAACTTAGAATTGATTAAACCTAACAAACATAAGGACAGCACACAACACCCAGCCATCACGAGGCAGAGAAAATTCTGACCCCGCCGGGAATCGAGCCTGGGAATCCGGGCGTGGGAAGCGAGAACGCTACCGCACGACCACCAGATGCGGGCTCTTGGTGTCTATGTATCCAGCCTTTCATGTGTCACCAGTGTCAGTTTCCGATGCACAACTGCAAGTTTACTGTATCCCATGGACCTTCACATTGACGATGAAACACAGAAATTGCATCGGAATTAAATACAATACGCACAATTCCGACTTAAGTACTAGAAGACTGGTTCTTCTTACCGTCTATGTTTTGAGCCTTCCTGTGAGACCAGTTTTAGATTCCGATGATTCACTTGAGGGATACTGTATCCCTTGGACCTTTACTTTGACGATGAAACACAGAAATTGCATCGGAATTAAATACAAAAGGCACAATGCCGACGTAAATTCAAGAAGACTGAGTCTTCTTACCGTCTATGATTTGAGCCTTTCCTGTGAGACCGGTTTTAGATTCCGATGCCACACTTCTGGTTAACTGTATAGCTTGGACCTTCATATTGACGATGAAATGCAACAATAGCATCGGAATTAAACACAACAGCCACAATGCCGACTTAAGTACAAGATGACTGACTTTTGTTAGTGTCCATGTTTTGAGCATATCCTGTGTCACCAGTTTTAGATTCTGATGCACAACTGCAGTCTTACAGTATCCCTTGTACCTTAACATTGACGATGAATCACAGAATTTGCAATGGAATTAAATACAAAGTCACCATGCCGACTTAAGTACAGGAAGACTGTGTCTTCTTACCGTCTTTGATGTGAGCCTAAAGATCAGTTTTAGATTCCTATGCTTCACTTGAGGGTAACTGGCTTCCTTAGATGTTCACTTTGAAGATCAAATACAGAAATTGCATCGGAACTAAATACAAAAGGCACAATGCCGACTTAAGTACAAGAAGTCTGAGTCTTCTTACCGTCTACGTTTAGAGCCTTTCCTGTGAGACCAGTTTTAGATTCCAATGCTTCACTTTATGTTTACTGTGTCCCTTGGTCCTTCACTTTGAGATGAAACACAAAAATATCACCGGAATAATATATAAAAGGCACAATGCTGAATTAGTACAAGAAGACTGACTTTTCATAGTGTCAATGTTGTGTGCCTTTCCGTGAGGTCAGTTTTAGATTCCGATGCTTCACTACAAAATTACTGTATCCCTTGGATCTTCACATTAACGATGAAACACAGAAATTGCATCGGAATTAAATACAAAAGGCACAATGCCGACCTGAGTACAAGAAGTCGGAGCCTTCTTACCGTCTATATTTTGAGAATTTCCTGTGAGACCAGTTTTAGATTTCAATGCTTCACTTCAGGTTTAATGTATACATTGGGCCTTCACATTGACGATGAAACACTGAAATTGCATCGGAATTAAATACAAAATGCCCAATGCCAAGTTAAGTGCAAGAAGACTGACTTTTCTTAGGGGTTATGTTTCGAGCCTTTCCTGTGTCACCAGTTTTAGTTTCCCTTGCACAACTGTACGTTTACATTATCCCTTGGACCTTCACATTGACGATGAAACACAGAAAATGCATCGGAATTAAATACAAAAGGCACAATGCTGACTTAAGTACTAGTAGACAGCTTCTTCTTACCGTCTATGTTTTGAGCCTTTTCTGTGAGACCAGTTATAGATTCCGATGCTTCACTTGAGGGTTACTGTATCTTTTGAACCTTCACTTTGACGATGAAACACAGAAATAGCATCGGAATTAAATACAAAGGGCACAATGCCGACTTAAATTCAAGAAGACAGAGTCTTCTTACTGTCTATGTTTTGAGCCTTTCCTGTGAGACCCGTTTTAGATTCCGATGCTTCACTTCAGGTTTACTGTATCCCTTGGACCTTCAAATTGACGATGAAACGCAACAATTCCATCCGAATTAAACACAACAGGCACAATGCCGACTTAAGTACAAGATGACTGACTTTTGTTAGTGGCTATGATTTGAGCCTTTCCTGTGTCACCAGTTTTAGATTCCGATGCACAACTGCGGATTTACTATATCCCTTGGACCTTAGCATTGACGATGAAACACAGAAAATGCATCGAAATTATATACAAAAGGCACCATGCCGACATGAGTACGTGTAGACTGACTTTTCTTAGTGTCTATGTTTTTGAGCCTTTCCTGTGAGACCAGTTTTAGATTCCGATGCTTCACTTCAGGTTTACTGTATCCCTTGGACCTACACTTTGACGATGAAACACAGATATTGCATCGGAATTAAATACAAAAGGCACAATGCCGACTTATGTACAAGAAGACAGTTTTTTCTTACCGTCTATGTTTTGAGCCTTTCTTGTGAGACCGGTTTTAGATTCCGATGCTTCACTACAGGTTTACTGTATCCCTTGGACCTTCGCATTGACGATGAAACGCAACAATTGCATCGGAATCAAACACAAAAGGTACAATGCCGACTTAAGTACAAGAAGTCTGACTTTTGTTAGTGTCTATGCTTTGAGCCTATCATGTATCACCAGTTTTAGAATACGATGCACAATTGCAGTTTTACTGTGTCCCTTGTACCTTCACATTGACGATGAAACACAGAAATTGCATCGGAATTAAATACTAAAGGCACAATGCCGATTTAAGTTCAAGAAGACTGACATTTCTTACTGTCTATGATTTTAGCCTTTCCTGTGAGACCAGTTATAGATTCCGATGCTTTACTACAGGTTTACTGTATCTCCTGGACTTTCACATTGACGATGAAACACAGAAATTGCATCAGAATTAAATACAAAAGGCACAATGCCGACTTAAGTAAAAGAAGACAGACTTTTCTTAGTGTCTATCTTTTGAGTCTTTCCTGTGACATCAGTTTTAGATTCCGATGCACAAGTGCTGGTTCACTGTATCCCTTTGACCTTCACATTGACGATGAAACACATAAATTGCATCGGAATTAAATACAAAACTCACAATGTCGACGTTAGTTCAAGATGACTGAATTTTCTTTGTGTCTATGTTTTGAGCTTTTCCTATGTCCCGAATCATTAGCTTCCGATGCACAACTGGAGATTTACTGTATCCCTACGACCTTCACATAGACGATGAAACACCGAAATTGCATCGGAATTATATACAAAAGGCACAATGCCGACTTAAGTACAAGAAGAGTGATTCTTCTTACTGTCTATGATTTGAGCCATCCCTGTGAGACCAGTTTTAGATTCCGATGCGTCACTTCATGTTTACTGTATCCCTTGGACCTTCACTTGGACGATGAAA
Organism: Schistocerca serialis cubense; assembly: GCF_023864345.2. Taxonomy (NCBI): domain Eukaryota; kingdom Metazoa; phylum Arthropoda; class Insecta; order Orthoptera; family Acrididae; genus Schistocerca; species Schistocerca serialis. The sequence goes on from NC_064642.1 coordinate 803,866,634, forward strand.
CACAAAAATTGCATCGGAATCAAATACAAGAGGCACAAGGCCGCCTTAAGTACAAGAAGACTGACTTTTCTTTGTGTCTATGTTTTGAGCCGTTTCTGTATCACCAGTTTCAGATTCCGATGCACAACTGCAGGTTTACTGTATCCCTTGCACCTTCACATTGACGATGAAACACAGAAATTGCATCGGAATTAAATACAAAAGGCACAATGATGACTTAAGTACAAGGTGACTCAGTCTTCTCACCGTCTATGCTTTGAGTCTTTCCTGTGAGACCAGTTTTCGATTCCGATGCACAACTGCAGGTTTACTGTATCCCTTGGAGCTTTACTTTGACGATGAAACACAAATATTGCATCGGAATTAAATACAAAAGCCTCAAGGCCGACTTATGTACAAGAAGAATGATTATTCTTAGTGGCTATTTGTTGAGCCCTTCCTGTGTTACCAGTTTTTTATTCCGACGCACAACTGCTGGTTTACCGCATCCCTCGGACCTTCACATTGCCGATGAAAGACAGTAATTGCATCGGATTTAAAAAAAAAGGCGCATTGCCGACTTAAGTACAAGAAGACTGACTTTTCTTAGTGTTTATGTTTTGAGCCTTTCCTGTAAGACAAGTTATAGATTCCGATGCTTCACTTCAGGTCTACTGTAGCTCTTGGACCTTCACATTGACGATGAAATACAGTAATTGAATCGGAATGAAATTAAAAGGCACAAAGCCGACTTAAGTATAAGACGACTGACTTTTCTTAGTGTCTATGTTTAGAGCCTTTCCTGTGAGACCAGTTTTAGATTCCGATGCCTCACATCAGGTTAACTGTACCCCTTTAAGCTTCACATTGACGATGTAACACAGAATTTGCATGGGAATTAAATACAAAAAGGACAATGCTGACTTAAGTACTAGACGACTGTGTCTCCTTACTGTCTATGATTTGAGCCTTCCCTGTGAGACCAGTTTTAGATTCCAATGCTTCACTTCAAGTTTGCTGTATCCCTTGGACATTCACATTGACGGTGGAACACAGTAATTGCAACGGAATTAAATACAAAAGGCAGAATGCGGACATAAGTACAAGAAGACTGACTTTTCTTAGTGTCTAAATTTCGAACCTGTCCTGGGTCACCAGTCTTAGATTCCAATGCATAACTGCAGGTTTACTGTATCCCTTGGACCTTCACATTGACGATGAAAGAAAAAAATTGCATCGGATTTGAATACTAAATGCACAATGCCGACTTAAGTGCAAGAGGACTGAGTCTTGTTGATGTCTATGTTTTCAGCCTTCACTTTGAAACCAGTTTTAGATTCCGATGCTTCACTTGAGGCTTACTGTATCCCTTGGGCCATCTCTTTGACGATGATACACAAAATTTGCATCGCAATTAAATACAAAATGCACAATGCCGGCTTAAGTACTAGAAAACTGTGTCTTCTTACTGTCTATGATTTGAGAATTCTCTGTGAGACCAATTTTAGATCCCGATGCTTCACTTCAGGTTTGCTGTATCCCTTGGACCTTCACATTGACGATACAACACAGTAATTGCATCGGAATGAAATACAAGAGACACAATGCTGACCTAAGTACAAGAAGACTGACTTTTCTTAGTGTCTATGTTTCAAACCTGTCCTGTGTCACCAGTTTTAGATTCCGATGCTTCAGTTCGGGTTTACTGTATCCTTTGGTCTTTCACATTGACTATGCAACACAGTAATTGCATCGGCACAATGCCGAATTAAGTACAAGAAGACTGACTTTTCTTAGTGTCTATGTTTCGAACCTGTCCTGTGTCACCAGTTTTAGATTCCGATGCACAGCTGCTGGTTTACTGTATCCCTTGGACCTTCACATTGAAGATGAAACACAGAAATTGCATCTGAATTAAATTCAAAAGGCACAATGCCGACTTAAGTACAAGAAGACTGCGTCCTCTTACTGTCTATGTTTTGAGCCTTTCCTGTGTCACCAGTTTTAGATTCCGATGCTTCACTTCAGGTTTACTGTATCACTTGGACGTTCACATTGACGATGAAACACAAAATTGCATTGGAATTAATTACTAAAGACACAATGCCGCCTTAAGCACAAGAAGACTGACTTTTTATAGTGTCTATGTTTCGAGCCTTTCCTGTGTCACCAGTTTCAGATTCCGATGCACAACTGCAGGTTTACTGTATCCCTTGGACCTTCAAATTAACTATGAAACACAGAAATTGCATCGAAATTATATACAAAACGCACAATGCCGACTTAAGTTCAAGAAGATTGACTTTTCTTAGTGTCTATGATTTGAGCCTTGTCTATGTCACCAGTTTTAGATTCCGATGCACAACTGCTGGGTTACTGTATCCCTTGGACCTTCACATTGACCATGAAACACAGTAATTGCATCGGAATTAAATAAAAAAATCACAATGCCGACTTAAGTACAAGTTGACTGACATTTCTTAGTGTCTATGTTTTGAGCCTTTCCTGTGGGACCAGTTTTAGATTCCGATGCTGCACTTCAGGTTTACTGTATCCCCTTGGAGAGTCAAATTGACGATGAACCACAGAAATTGCATCGGAATTAAATACAAAAATCACAATGCCGACTTAAGTGCTAGAAGACTGTGCCTTGTTACTGTCCATGATTTGAGCCTTCCCTGTGAGACCAGTTTTAGATTCCGATGCATCACTTCAGGCTTGCTGTATCCCTTGGACCTTCACATTGACGATGCCACACAGTAATTGCATGTGAATTAAATGCAAAGGGCAAATGGCCGACTTAAGTACAAGAGGACTGAGTCTTCTTACTGACTATGTATTGAGCCTTCACTGTGAGACCAGTTTTAGATTCCGAAGCTCCATTTCAGGTTTTCTGTATCCCTTGCACCATCTCCTTGACGATGAAACACAGAAAATGCATCAGAATTAAATTCAAAAGGCACAATGCCGACTTAAGTACAAGAGGACAGACTTTACTTTGTGACTATGTTTCGAACCTGTCCTGTGTCACCAGTTTTAGATTCCGATGCAATACTGCAGGTTTACTATATCCTTTGGTCCTTCACATTGACGATGGAACACAGAAATTGCATTGGAATTAAATACAAAAGGCAAAATGTCGACTTAAGTACAAGAAGACTGAGTCTTGTTACAGTCTATATTTTGAGCCTTTCCTGTGAGACCAGTTTTAGATTCCTATGCTTCACTTCAGGATTGCTTTATCCCTTGGGCACCCATATTGACGATGCAACGCAGAAATTGCATCGGAATTAAATACAAAAAGCACAATGCCGACGTAAGTACAAGAGGACTGAGTCTTCCTACCGTCTATGTTTTGAGCCTTTCCTGTGAGACCAGTTTTAGATTCCGATGCCGCACTGCAGGTTTATTGTATCCCTTGGACCTTCCGTTTGACGATGAAACACAAAATTTGAATCGGAAAATACAAAAAACGCAATGCCAACATAAGTACAAGAAGACTAAGTCTTCCTACTGTCTATGTTTTGAGCCTTCCCTGTGAGACCAGATTTAGATTCCGAAGCTACACGTCAGGTTTATTGTGCCCTTTGGACCTTCACATTGACGCTGAAACACCGAAATTGCATCGGAATTCAATACAAAAGCCACATGCTGACTTAAGTACAAGAATACTGAGTCTTCTTACCGTCTATGTTTTGAGCCTATCCTGTAAGAACAGCTTTAGATCCCGAAACTTCATTTCAGGTTTACTGTTTTCCTTGGACCTTCACATTGCCGATGAAACTCAGAAATTGCATCGGAATTAAATACAAAAGGCACAATGCCGACGTAAAATTAAGAAGACTTACTTTTCTAAGTTTCTATGTTTTGTGCCTTTCCTGTGTCTCCAGTTTTAGATTCCGATGCACAACTTCTGGTTTACTGTTTCCCTACGACCTCCACATTGACGATGAAACACAGAAATTGCATCGGAATTAAATATAAAAGCTCAATGCCGAATTAAGTACAAGGAGGCTGACGTTTCTTAAAGTCTATAATTCCAGCCGTTACTGTGTCACCAGTTTTAGATTCCGATGCACAACTGCAGGTTTACTGTATCCCTTGGACCTTCACATTGACGATGAAACACAGAAATTGCATCGGAATTAAATACAAAACGCACAATGTCGACGTATGTACAAGAAGACCTATTCTTCTTTCTGTCTATGTTTTTAGCCTTCCCTGTGAGACCAGATTTACATTCGGATGCTTAACTTCATGTTTACTGTATCCCTTGGACCTTCACTTTGACGATGAAACACAAAAATTGGATCGGAATTAAATACAAAAGGGACAATGCCGCCTTAAGTACAAGTAAATTGACCTACCTTTGTGTCTGTGAATGAGCCTTTCCTGTGTCACCAGTTTTAGATTGCGATGCACGACTGCATGTTTACAGTATCCCTTGGACCTTTACTTTGACGATGAAACATAGAAATTGCATTGCAATTAAATACAATTGGCACAATGCAGACTTAATTACCAAACGACTGACTTTTCTTAGGGTCTATAATTTGAGCCTTTCCTGTGAGGCCAGTTTTGCATTCCGATGCTTCACTTCAGACTTCCTGTGTGAATTGGACCTTCACTTCGACGATGAAACACTGAAATTGCATAGGAATTAAATATAAGGGGCACAATGCCGACTTAAGAGAAGAAGACAGAGTTTTCGAGCTGTCTAAGTTTTGAGCCTTACATGTGAGACCAGATTTAGATTCCGAAGCTACACGTCAGGTTTATTGTGTCCTTTCGACCTTCACATTGACGATGAAACACTGAAATTGCATCGGAATTAAATACAAAAGTCATAATACCGACTTAAGTACCAGAAGACTGAGTCTTCATACTGTCTATATTTTGAGCCTTTCCTGGGACACCAGCTTTAGATTCCGATGCTTCACTTCAGGTTTACGGTATCCCTTGTACCTTCACATTGACGATGAAACACAGAAATTGCATCGGAATTAAATACAAAAGGCACCTTGTTGACTTAAGTACAAGAAGACTGACTTTTCTTAGTGTCTATGTTATGAGCCTTTCCTGTGTCACCAGTATTAGATTCCGATGCACAACTGCTGGTTTACTGTATCCCTTCGACCTTCACATTGACGATGAAACTCAGAAATTGCATCGGAATTAAATACAAAAGCACAATGCCGAATTACGTACAAGGAGACTGACTTTACTTAATGTCCATGGTTCCAGCCTTTACTGTGTCACCAGTTTTAGTTTTCGATGCACAACTGCAGGTACTGTATCCCTTGGACCTTCACTAAGACGATGAAACACAAAAATTGCATCGGAATTAAATTTAATGGGTCAATGCCGACTTAAGTACAAGAAGACTAACTTTTCATAGTGTCTATGTTTTGATTCTTTCCTGTGAGACCAGTTTTAGATTCCGATGCTTCACTTGAGGCTTATTGTATCCCTTAGACCTTCACTTTCATGATGAAACACAGAATTTGCATCGGAATTCAATACAAAGGCACAATGCGGACTTAGGTTCAAGAAAACTGAGTCTTGTTTACTGTCTATGTTTTGAGCCTTCCCTGTGAGTCCAGTTTTAAATTCCAATGCTTTACGTCTGGTTTACTGTATCCCTTAGACCTTCACATTGACGATGAAACACAGATATTGCATCGGAATTAAATACGAAAGCCGCAATGCCGTCTTAAGTACAAGAAGACTGAGACTTCTTATAGTCTATGCTTTGAGCCTTCCCTGTGTCAATAGTGTTAGATTCAGATGCTAAAATTCAGGTTTACTATATCCCTTGGACCTCCACATTCACGATGAAACACAGAAATTGCATCGGAATTAAATACAAAATCCACAATGCCGACTTAAGTACAAGAAGACTGACTTTTCATAGTGTCTATGTTTTGATTCTTTCCTGTGTCACCAGTTTTAGAATCCGATGCACAACTGCAGGTTTACAGTATCCCTTGGAACTTCACATTCACGATTAAACACAGAAATTGCATCGGAATTAAATACAAAATGCACAATGACCACTTAAGTACAAGAAGACTGACTTCTCTTAGTGTCTATGACTTGAGCCTTTCCTATGAGACCAGTTTTAGATTCCGATGCTTCACTTCAGGTACACTGTATCCCTTGGTCCTTTACTTTGACGAAGAAACACAAAAATTTCATTGGAAAATACGAAAGCCGCAATGCCTACTTAAGTACAAGATGACTAAGTCTTCTTTCTGTCTATGTTTTGAGCCTTTCCTGTGAGACCAGTTCTTAGATTTTGATACTTCATTTCATGTGTCTGGTCTCCCTTGGACCTTCACTTTGACGATGAAACATAGAAATTGCATCGGAATTAAATACAAGGGGCACAATGCCTACTTAAGTAGAAGAAGACTGAGTTTTCGTGCTGTTAAAGTTTGAGCCTTCCCTGTGAGTGCAGATTTATATTCCGAAGCAACACGTCAGGTTTATTGTGAGCTTTGGACCTTCACATTGACAATGAACACCAAAAATTGCATCGGAATTTTAGAAAAAAGGCACACTGCCGCCTTAAGTACAAGAAGACTGACTTTTCTTAGTGTCTCTGATTCCGGCCTTTCCTGTGTCACCTATTTTAGATTACGATGCACAACTGCAAGTTTTTTGTATCCCTTGGACCTTTACTTTGACGATGAAGCACATTAATTGCATCGGAATAAAATACAAAATGCATAATGCCGACGTATGTACAATAAGACTGAGTCTTCCTACAGTCTATGTTTTGAGCCTTTCCTGTGAGACCAGTTTTAGATTCCGATGCTTCACTTCAGATTTACTGCATCCCTTGGACCATCACATTGACGATGAAACACAACAATTGCATCGGAATTAAATACAAAGGCACAATGCCGACTTAAGTGCAAGAATACTGACTTTGCTTAGTGTCTATGTTTCGAGCCTTTCCTGTGTCACTAGTTTTAGATTCCGATGCTTCACTGCAGGTTTACCGTATCCCTTGGACCTTCCCTATGACGATGAAACACAAAAATAGCATCGGAAAATACAAAAGGCGCAAAGCCAACTTGAGTACAAGAAGACTAATTCTTCTTACTGTCTATGTTTTGAGCCTTTCATGTGAGACCAGTTTTGGATTCCGATGCCTCACTTCAATTTTACTGTATCCCTTGGACCTTCACATGACGATGTAACACAGAAATTGATATCGGAATTAAATACAAATGGCGCAACGAAGACTTAAGTACAAGAAGACTGAGTCTTCTAACTGTCTATGTTTTGAGCCTTCCCTATGAGACCAGTTTTAGATTCGGATGCTTCACTTCAGGTTTACTGTATCCCTTGGACATTCACTTTGACGATGAAACACAAAAATTCCATCGGAAGTAAAAAAAAAAAAGGGCACACTGCCGCCTTAAGTACAAGAAGACTGACTTTGCTTTGTGTCTGTCATTGAGTCTTTGCTGTGTCACCAGTATTAGATTGCGATGCACGACTGCAGGTTTACTGTATCCCTTGGTCCTTCACATTGTCGATGATACACAGAAATTGCTTCGGAATTAAATACAAAAGGCACAACGCCGACTTAAGTACAAGAAGACTGAGTCTTCTCACTGTCTATGCTTTGAGCCTTAACTGTGAGACCAGTTTTAGATTCGGATGCTTCACTTCAGGTTTACTGTATCCCTTGGACCTTCACTTTCGTGATGAAACACAGAAATAGCATCGGAATTCAATACAAAAGGCACAATGCCGACTTAAGTACAAGAAGACTGAGTCTTCTACCATCTATGTTTTGAGCCTTTGCTGTGAGACCAGTTTTTAGATTTCGATACTGCATTTCCTGTTTATGGTCTCCCTTGGACCTTTACTTTGTCGATGAAACACAGAAATTGCATCGGATTTAAATACAAGGGGCACAATTCCGAATTAAGTACAAGGAGACTGACTTTTCTTAGTGTCTATGATTCCAGCCGCACCTGTGTCACCAATTTTAAATAACGATGCACAACTGCAAGTTTACTGCATCCCTTGGACCTTCACATTGACCATTAAACACAGATATTGCATCGGAATTAAATAGTAAAATCACAGTGCTTACATAAGTACTAGAAGACTGTGTCTTCTTACTGTCTATGATTTTAGCCTTCCCTGTGAGATCAGTTTTACATTCCGATGCTTCACTACAGTTTTACTGGATGTATTGGACCTTCACTATGACGATGAAACACCAAGATTGCATCGGAATTAAATTCAAAAGGCACAATGCTGACTGAAGTACAAGAGGACTGACTTTTCTTAGTGTCTATGCTTTGAGCCTTTCCTGTGTCACCTGTTTTAGCTTCCGTTCCACAACTGCTTGTTTACTGTATCCCTTGGACCTACACATTGACGATGAAACACAGTAATTGCATCGGAATTAAATACAAAGGGCACAATGCCGACTTAAGTACAAGAAGACTGACTTTTCTTGGTTTTTTTGTTTTGATTCTTTCCTGTGAGACCAGTTTTAGACTCCGATGCTTCACTTGAGGTTTGCTGTATCCCTTGGACCTTCACTTTCACGATGAAACACAGAAATCGCATCGGAATGAAATACAAGAGGCACAATGCCGACTTAAGTACAAGAAGACTGAGTCTTCTTACCGTCTATTATTTGAGCCTTTCCTGTGAGACCAGTTTTAAATCTCGATACTTCATTTCAGGTTTACGGTCTCCCTTGGACCTTCACTTTGACGATGAAACACAGAAATTGCATCGGAAATAAATACAAAAGCCACAATGCAGACTTAAGTACAAGAAGACTGACTTTTCTTAGTGTCTATGTTTCGAGCATCTCCTGTGTCACCAGTTTTAGATTCCAATGCTTCACTTCAGGTTTACTGTATCCCTTGGGGTTTCACATGACGATGAAACACAGAAATTGATATCGGAATTAAATACAAATGGCACAATGCCGACATAAGTACAAAAAGACCGACTTTGGTTAGTGTCTATGTTTTGAGTTTTCCTGTGTCCCCAGTTTTTGATTCCGATGTACAACTGGAGAATTACTGTATCCCTTTGACCTTCACATTGACGATGAAACGCAGAAATTACATCTGAATTAAATACAAAAGGCACAACGCCGACTTAAGTACAAGAAGACTGAGTCTTCTCACTGTCTATGATTTGAGCCTTTAGTGTTTCACCAGTTTTGGATTGCGATGCACAACTGCTGGTTTACTGTATCCCTTCGACCTTCACATTGACGATGAAACACAGAAACTTCATCGGAATTAAATACAAAAGGCACAATTTCGAATTAAGTACAAGGAGACTGACTTTTCTTAGTGTCTTTGATTCCAGCTTTCCTGTGTCACCAATTTTAGATTACGATGCACAACTGCAAGTTTACTGTATCCCTTATACCTTCACATTGACCATGAAACACAGATGTTGCATCGGTATTAAATGGAAAAGGGACGATGCCGACTTAATTACTAGAAGTCTGTGTCTTCTTACTGTCTATGATTTAATCCTTACCTGTGAGACCAGTTTAAGATTCCGTTGCTTCACTTCAGTTTTACTGTATCTCTTGGAATTTCACTATGACGATGAAGCACAAAAATTGCAACGGAATTAAATACAAAAGGCACAATGCCGACTTGAGTACAAGAGGACTGAATTGTCTTAGTGTCTAAGCTTTGAGCCTTTCCTGTGTCCCCAGTTTTAGCTTCCGTTGCACTACTGCAGGTTTACTGTAAGCCTAGGACCTTCACATTGACGATGAAACACAGTAATTGCATCGGATTTAAATACATAAGGCACAATGCCGACTTAAGTGCAAGAAGACTGACTTTTCTTAGTGTGTATCTTTTGAGCCTATCCTGTGAGACCAGGTTTAGATTCCGATGCATCACTTCAGGTTTACTGTATCCCTTGGACCTTCACATTTACGATGAAACACAGAAATTGCACCGGAATTAAATACAAAAATCACAATGCCGACTTAAGTACTAGAAGACTGTGTCTTCTTACTCTCTATGATTAGAGCCTTCCCTGTGAGACCAGTTTTAGATTCCGATGCTTCACTTCAGGTATACTGTATCCCTTGGACCTTCACATTGACGATGCAACACAGTAAATGCATCGGAATTTAATAAGGCACAATGCCGACATAAGTACAAGAAGACTGACTCTTCTTAGTGTCTATGTTTCGACCCAGTCCTGTGTCACCGGTTTTAGATTCAGATGCACATCTGCAGGTTTACTGTATCCCTTGGACCTTCACATTGACGATGAAACACAGAAAATGCATCGGAATTAAATACAAAAGGCACAATGCCGACTTAAGTACAAGAAGACTGACTTTTC